>NW_024527400.1:4076-30518 GCF_017590135.1 Pyrgilauda ruficollis
TGGGGAGGGAGGGACAGCAGGAGGGAGGGAGGGAGGGAGGGAGGGAGAGGGAATGGGGGGACTCACTCCCACCCTGGGCCACCCGGAGGGGTCGCTGGAGCAGGGAGGGACAGGGGGAGGGAGGGGCGCTGGGAATGGGGGCAGTCCCACCCCGTTGTACCAGGAGAGAGGGACGGAGGGACAGGGAATGGGGGACTCACTCCCACCCCAGGGCACCCAGAGGGGTCACCGGAGGAGGGAGGGACTGGGAGTGACCCCGGTACTGATGGGGAGAGGGTCAACACCCACCCCAGGGCACCGGGACGGGTCACCGGAGGAGGGAGGGAGGGAGGGAAGGACTGGGAATGGGGGGACTCACTCCACCCTGGGGCACCTGGAGGGGTCACTGGAAGAGGGAGGGACAGGGAGAGGGAGGGACGGAGAGGGAGGGACAGCGGGAGGGACTGGGAATGGGGGGACTCACTCCCACCCCGGGACACCGGGAGACAGGGAGGGAGGGACCCCGGTACTGCCGGGTCAGGGTCTGCACCCACCCCGGGACACCGAGCGAGGGACCGGGAGCGCTGCCAGCAGCGGAGGAGGAGGGCGGTGAAGGAAGAACCGGGAGGGACCCCGGGACGGGGGAAGAGAGGATTCACCCAGCCCGGGCACCGAGAGAGGGACCGGGAGCGGCCCCGGTACCGGTGAGAAGGGCAGAAACGGTCACGCCGGGGCACCGGGACAGATTCCGGTAACGGTGCGGAGGAGAAAACACCGACCGCGGGGCACCGGGCGGGGAGAGAGGGACGGGAGCGACCCCGGCGCGGATCCCCGGCGCTTCCCCCGCGGCCGCTCCCCGCTCCCCGTGACGGGCACGGAGCCGCACCGCCCCCGGCGGGGCCTGGCGGAGCGCGGCCTCCCCCGGCCCGGTACTCACCGGCTCGCGGCCTCCCCGCGGGGCCTCCGGCGCCACCAACGCGCGGCCGGTGCCGGCGGCGGGCGGGACCCGCTCGGCGCCGCTTCCGGGGCGGCCCGGAAGGACCCGCGCGGCCCGGCGCGCAGGAAATGCGTCACCGTAACGTCATCGGAGCGAGCCGCCGTCGCGCTGGGTTCGCGTCGGAGATACCGGAACTTCCTGGTCCCGGTGGGCTCGGAATGAGCCCAGTCCATGCTCACGGTTACCGGGGATTCCTCACCCCGCTCCCGCCCACGCTTCCCGTTACCGGAGGAACCACCGCGCTGGCCCCGTTACCGGAAAATTCTTCCCCCCGGTCCCACCCACCTGCTCCGTTACCGGAGGATTCCCGGTACCGCTCCCCGGCCCCACCAAAGAGAACCCGCGGTTCTGACCGTCTCCTGTTCGTGGCAGATCCCCCCAGCCCCGTTACCGGGGATCCCCAGCCCCGTTACCGGCGGGACCTCCACCCCGTTCCCCCGTTACCGCGACTCCCCCCGCCCCCAGAACCCCCTCCCCGGTAACCGGCAGAGCGCCCACACCGTGTAAGCAACAACCAACTTTTATTCACGGCACGGCGGCCGCCGCAAAGCAAAGAACGGGCCCGGCCCGGCGGGACCCCCCGCGGCACCGGGCCAGCCCCGGGGTCACCGGCGGTCACCGGGGCGTGTCCCGCTGGGGGCGGTTACTTGGACCTCTGCCTCATCTTCCTCCTCTTGCGCTTCAGCCTGGGGACAGAGCGGCGGCCGCGTCACCCCCGGGGCCGGCCCGGGGCACCGGGAGGGCACCGGGGCGGGAGGGCACCGGGAGGGGCACCGGGAGGGGCACCGGGAGCCCTCCGGTGCGGCGGGGCCGGCCCGGGGCTCTCACGTACCTGCGCATTCGCTTCTTGCGCCACTGCGGGGAGAGAGAGGGACGGGGTGAGGGTGAGACCAGTGAGACCAGTGAAACCAGCGCCTCCCAGTGCCCACCGGTGACCCCAGTGCCCCCAGCGATCCCAGTGCCACCAGTGTAACCAGTGCCCCCCAGTGTAACCAGTGCCCCCCAGTACCCACCAGTGTAACCAGTGCCACCGGTGTAACCAGTGCCTCCCAGTACCCACCAGTGCCCACCAGTGTAACCAGTGCCCACCGGTGTAACCAGTGCCACCAGTGCCCACCAGTGTAACCAGTACCCACGGGACCCCAGTGCCCCCAGCGATCCCAGTGCCACCAGTGTAACCAGTGCCCCCCAGTGTAACCAGTGTCCCCCAGTGCCCACCGGTGTAACCAGTGCCCACCCAGCTCTCCCAGCGATCCCAGTACCCACCGTTGCCCACCAGTGTAACCAGTAACCCCCAGGGACTCCCAGTACCCACCAGTGCCAGCAGTGCTCCCAGTTTAACCAGTGCCCACCAGTGTAACCAGTAACCCCCAGGGACCCCCAGTACCCACCAGTGCTCCCAGTTTAACCAGTGCTCCCAGTGCCCACCAGTGTAACCAGTGCCCGCCAGGTCTCCCAGCGATCCCAGTGCCCACCAGTGCCCACCAGTGTAACCAGTAACCCCCAGGGACCCCCAGTACCCACCAGTGCTCCCAGTTTAACCAGTACTCCCAGTGCAAACTGTGCTCCCAGTGCCCCCAGTGCTCCCAGTGCCCCCCAATACCCCCGAGTGCTCCCAGTGCCCCCCGGTATCCCCCAGTGTTCCCAGTCCCACACTGTTCTGTCCCTCCCAGTCCCCACCAGTCCCATACTGGTTTATTCCCCTCAATGTCCCCAGTCCCACTGGTTTGGCTCTCCCAGTGCCCCCAGTCCCGTACTGGGTCACTTTTCCCAGTGCTCCCAGTCCTGTACTGGTTTATTTCTCTCAGTGTCCCCAGTCCCACACCAGTTTGGTCCTCTTAGTGCTCCCAGTCCCACACTGGTTTAGCTCTCAGTTTCCCAGTCCCAGACTGGTTTAGCTCTCAGTTTCCCAGTCCCAGACTGGTTTAGCTCTCAGTTTCCCAGTCCCAGACTGGTTTAGCTCTCAGTTTTACTGGGTCACTTTTCCCAGTGCTCCCAGTCCTGTACTGGTTTATTTCTCTCAGTGTCCCCAGTCCCACACCAGTTTGGTCCTCTTAGTGCCCCCAGTCCCACACTGGTTTCTCTCTCCCAGTAACACACTGGTTTCTCTTTCCCAGTCCCTGACTGGTTCAGTTTCCACTGCCCCAGTCCCAGACTGGTTTAGCTCTCAGTTTCCCAGTCCCACACTGGTTTAGCTCTCAGTTTCCCAGTCCCACACTGGTTTCTCTCTCCCTGCTCCAGTCCCACACTGGTTCAGCTCCCCCGGTGCCTCCAGTTCCCCCCAGTCCTACCCCAGCTTCTCTCTCCCAGTTCTCCCAGTTTCCCCCCACATTCCTCCCAGCAAAGACACCCTCAGGGACGCCCCCAACCGTACACCGCGACCCTCTCCCGTTGCCCGGTTCCCCTCACCCGCCCCCGGGGCTCGTCCAGGCCGCAGCTCCCCCCACTCCTCCTCCATCCAGGCCCGGCCCCTACTGAGGCGCCATCGGCCACCCCCGCCGCTCACCTTGGCCCTCATGGCGGTTCTGCGGAGCCCCGCTCAGTCCCGGCGGGCGGGGGGCGGCGGATGGAGGCGGATGGCGGCGGATGGAGGCGGCGGCCGATGAAGACACCAAGATGGCGGCGGCCGAGAGGGGCGCGCGCCGTCCGGTGGGGCCTATTTATAGGGAAGCGTTCAGGCCACGCCTACCTCTGCACGAGGCACGACGGGAAGTGTAGTTCCTCGCTGCTAGAGCATCATGGGAGTTGTAGTCCGGCGGCCGGCCGCCATTTTGCGCCGCCGCGGGGTTCGGTCCCTCCCCACCTCCAATTTATTGGGAATAAAAACACCAGATACAAATTTTTTTCCCGGCAATTTCCACTTATCCAAGGCTTTAACGGTAATTTTGTTGCATTCCTAAGCCCCTCTGGAGACTTTCCAGTAAAAATATAAAATATTTTTATATTGTAGCATAAAAGATAACAAATAGAAAATTAAATAAACCTCCCGCGAGTCTCGGCGGTTTTTAAATCCCTGCTGTGGATTGAAAGAGCTTTTGGCTCCCGTCTCCAGGCGGAACACTGCTTTAAAAGCCTAAAATTACGATTTTTCCCTTAAAAAGAGGTTTTTTTCCCCCACAGAGTGAGATTTTTACTCCTGCAAAATAGAGGATTTTTACCTCAAAATGAGTTTTTTCCCCCCAAAATTTATTTTCCCTCAAAACGAGGGGTTTTCCCCTCAAAACTTGGGAGTTTTTCCCTCAAAATTTTTCTCCCCTCAAAATAAGGATTTTTGTCAGAAAGAGGTTTTTCCCTTAAAATGAGGGATATTTCTACCTCAAAATGTAGAATCTTTCCCTTCAAAATAAGGGGGTTTTTCCTCAAAATCAGTTTTTTCTCCTCAAAGTGAAGTGGGGGAGTTGTCCCCTCAAAATCAGGTTTTTTGCCATTAAAATGAGGGGATTTTCCTTAAAATGAGGGTTTTTCCCTTAAAAGTGGAGCCTTTTTTCCCACAAAAATGAGCATTTTCCCGTCAAAAATTAGTATTTTCTCCTCAAAAATGAGCACTTTTCTCCCAAAAATGGGTGCTTTTCCCTCAAAAATGAACATTTTTCCCTCAGAAATGTTTTTCCCTTAAATACGAACATTTTCCCCCTCAGAAATCAGCCTTCCCTCAAAAATGAGCATTTTCTCCTCAAAAATCAGCATTTTCCCTATAAAAATTATCATTTTCCCCTCAAAAAATGAACATTTTCCCTCAAAAATGAACATTTTTCCCTCAGAAATGAGTGTTTTTCCTTGAAAAATGAACATTTTCCCCTCAGAAATGTTTTTCCCTTAAATACGAACATTTTCCCCCTCAGAAATCAGCCTTCCCTCAAAAATGAGCATTTTCCCCTCAAAAATGAACATTTTTACCTCAAAAATCAGCATTTTCCCTATAAAAATTATCATTTTCCCCTCAAAAAATGAACATTTTCCCTCAAAAATGAACATTTTCCCCTCAGAAATGTTTTTCCCTTAAATACGAACTTTTTTCCCCTCACAAATCAGTCTTCCCTCAAAAATGAGCATTTTCTCCTCAAAAATGAACATTTTCCCCTCAAAAATCAGCATTTTTACCTCAAAAATCAGCATTTTCCCTATAAAAATTATCATTTTCCCCTCAGAAAATGAACATTTTCCCTCAAAAATGAACATTTTTCCCTCAAAAACCCCATTTCCAACACCAAACCTGCCCAGGCCTCGGCAGGCTCCGCCCCACAATCCCCAATCCCCAAAGACGGAAAGAAACCCGGAATAAAATCCAATATCGCATCGTTTATTCTCTTTTATTTGACTTTGGTAACATTTGCACGTGTGGAGTTTTTGTTGTTTTTGGGGTGGAAAACTCGGATTTCGACGAGGAAGCACCGCGGCCTGCGAGAACGCCCGGGAATGTTGGGTAAGGCGGGAATCAGAATTCCCAAAAACATGAGGGAAAAAAAGAACCAGGGGTACCGGCAAAGAAAAAAAAAAACCTCAAACATTCAACTGACGGCGTTTAATCGGCTTTTTTTTCTCGTTTTTATGTGGTTTTTTTGTAAAAAATTGACTATAAAAGAGCGATACCCCTAGGCTCGGGCCTATCCCGGATCAGCGCTTCCCTCGCTTCTCCCCTGAGGAATTCTGGTGGGATTTTTTCTTTTTCCCCCCCAAAATTAGCAAATCCTGAGGGAAAAAGTGAAAAAAAATTATCCTCCGGCTCAAGGGGAAAAGGTGGAATGTGCTCCCGGGGATATTGAGAAGGATAAAAAACACCCAAACCCGGGTTTTTAGGGAATTCAGCTCCGCAAGGCCGGAATGTCGGCGGCTTCCCGAAGGTTTGGATCATTTTAAAAACCAGTTTGTGTTAAAAAATAGCGATTTTTTTGAAATCCCATAAATCAAGGCAGAGGCAGAAAAGGCTCCTGGTGGGTGGGTGGGTAGGGGGAACTTAAAATTTGGGGATTTTTCCCAATTCTTAAAGTACAATCCCAAGAGGGAAAAGATAAAATCCAGGATTGCTCGCACAGGGCACTTTTCTGGGTGGAATCACTTGGTTTTTGGGGTTTTTTGTGAAAATTTCCAAAGGGATAAAATTAAAAAAATAAAAAAAGGCAGCAGGAGGAGGAGGAGGAGGAAAGAATCAGCAGCTCCCTCCCCCTGAATTTCACAGATTCACCTCTCCAAAACACGGGGAATATTAAGGATTTAATAGCGACTTTCACTCCTAATTTTTATTAAAATTTGGGGTTTTTTTTGCTGCTCTTTCTGGGGTGTTTTTATTCTTTTTTTATTCGTTTGGAAGTCTGAAGTGACCGAGAGATTCCTCCCTCCTTGGCAAAGTCAACGGGAGCTGTTGGATTCTGTGGGAATTCCAGACTGCCTGGACCAACACCGGTGCCAGATTCTTTCGTTTCCGGATGGAATTTTGTTTTTTCTGGGGTTTTTTTTTTTGGGGGGAAAAAGGGGCGATTTGAGAACTCCAAGGGCTCTCAGTCGCCAGCCTCGTTCTCCTCCGCCGTCTCCCCCGTGGTGGCGTTTTCAGCGTTTTTGGAAGCCTGTGGGGACAAATCCAGGGATTTTTCAGGGTTTTTCTCCTGGAAACACCCCGAAATTCTGAATTAAAGTGACTGATTTTACCTTCTTTTTCTTCTTTTTCTGGGTCTTCCGGCTGGCAGAGCTTTGTAGAAGGGCCTGGAATGGAGGGAAGGGTGAGGAGGTGGGAAGTGATCCCGGTGGTTTTTTGGGATAATAATAAATTTGGGGAATTTGGGTCATTTTGGGGGGTTTGGTTCCCTTTCCTTCATCTCCCGTCCAAGGACAGGTGACTCTGGGGAGGTGCTGCCTTATTAATTATAAATATTTTATTTATTAATTTAAATTAATTCCTTTATAAGTTAATAATTATTCATAAATTAGTAATAAGTAAGAATTCAGGAATAATAAATGTATTATTAAATAAATCCTTAATTTATTAGTTAATTAAAAAAACTCATTTATTAATCTTTCAATTCGTAAATATTCAATAGTAAATATTTCAATTACAATACTTCAATTGTTCATATTTTAATTATCAATATTTCCGTTATTATTCTGGTTATCAATATGAAACTGTTACTATTTTACTCTGCCATATATTAATTAACAAGTTATATGTAGATATAAATGTATTGCTTCTATACGTATTAATTAGACTATATATAATCTATATTTACATATATTCATAAAAATATATAATTTAATTAATACAGTCTGCTATTTAGACTATATGATTAATGTTATTTTTATATCTCTATATATTTATAAGTGTATACATTTATTAGAGATTTTATATTTCTGATATGTTTTATTTATACATATTTGATGTTATTTTATATTTTTTACATACAAAATCTAATTTTATTTCTTTATATATATAATTTCTGATTGATTAACAATTAATCTATTAATACCAATAACTATTACAGACATATTTTCTATTTTCCAAGTAAATATAACTATTAAAAAGCAATATAATTAATTAAATTAATCAAAACTACTAAATAATTGAATAATTAAAACTACTAAACAGATATATATTTTTTTTAGTATTTAATATGGAAGTAGATGTTATGTTTCTATAGATACCTAATTTGCATATTAGCATTATTAATGATTGGTATTAATGATGAACTAACCTTGAGCTCCCCGTCCTGCACCTCCAGGTCGGATTTGTAGAGCTCGGGCTCGAAGGGGCCGCTCGTGATCCTCATGGGGCCGTTGGGCATCAGCAGCACCGTGAACTTGAACTGGGCCACGAACTCCCCTGCGGGCACAGAGGGGTTAACCCCAGCTACAGCCCTGCCAGGACCTGCAGGGACCCCGAGCTATAGCCCTGCCAGGACC
Organism: Pyrgilauda ruficollis; assembly: GCF_017590135.1. Taxonomy (NCBI): domain Eukaryota; kingdom Metazoa; phylum Chordata; class Aves; order Passeriformes; family Passeridae; genus Pyrgilauda; species Pyrgilauda ruficollis. The sequence continues at coordinate 11,941 of NW_024527400.1, forward strand.
TGGGGGTTAACCCTGAGCTACAGCCCTGCCGGGACCTGGGGCTGACCCTGAGCTACAGCCCTGCCAGGACCTGAGGATGACACTGAACTACAGCCCTGCCAAGACCCTGAGCAACTGGGGACAGAGGGGTTAACCTGAGCTACAGCCCTGCCAGGACCTGAGGATGACACTGAACTACAGCCCTGCCAAGACCCTGAGCAACTGGGGACAGAGGGGTTAACCTGAGCTACAGCCCTGCCAGGACCTGAGGATGACACTGAACTACAGCCCTGCCAAGACCCTGAGCAACTGGGGACAGAGGGGTTAACCTGAGCTACAGCCCTGCCAGGACCTGAGGATGACACTGAACTACAGCCCTGCCAAGACCCTGAGCAACTGGGGACAGAGGGGTTAACCTGAGCTACAGCCCTGCCAGGACCTGAGGATGACACTGAACTACAGCCCTGCCAAGACCCTGAGCAACTGGGGACAGAGGGGTTAACCTGAGCTACAGCCCTGCCAGGACCTGAGGATGACACTGAACTACAGCCCTGCCAAGACCCTGAGCAACTGGGGACAGAGGGGTTAACCTGAGCTACAGCCCTGCCAGGACCTGAGGATGACACTGAACTACAGCCCTGCCAAGACCCTGAGCAACTGGGGACAGAGGGGTTAACCTGAGCTACAGCCCTGCCAGGACCTGGGACCGACACTGAGCTACAGCCCTACCAGGATCTGGGACTGACAGTGAGCTACAGCCCTGCCAGGACCCGGGGGGTAAATCTGAGCTACAGCCCTGCCAGGACCTGAGAATGACACTGAACTACAGCCCTGCCAAGACCCTGAGCAACTGGGGACAGAGGGGTTAACCTGAGCTACAGCCCTGCCAGGACCTGGGGGGACAAACCATGAGCTACAGCCCTGACAAGACCTTCAATCCCTGCTCCTTACACCTGCCAGGACCTGCAATCCCTGCTGTGAGTGGCTCTGCAGCTCCAAACTCACCTGGATCCATCCTCACCTGTCCCCCAGATGTCCCCACCTGTCCCCCCAGGTGTCCCCTGTCCCCCAGATGTCCCCACCCATCTCCCCAGGTGTCCCCTGTCCCCCCAGGTGTCCCCCCAGGTCTCACCTTCCTTCTCGTAGAGGACGTTGAAGGGCTGCAGCAGCTCGTGCTTGGCGCACTCCACCACGCCCATGCGCGCCTTCTTCTCATCCTCCAGCGCCCTGAGGGGACAGCGCACCTGAGCACACCTGGGCACACCTGGGAGCACCTGAGAGCAGCTGGCATCACACCTGGGCACACCTGAGATCACACCTGAGTGCAGCTGAGATCACACCTGAGTGCACCTGGGATCACACCTGAGCACACCTGGGAGCACCTGAGTGCAGCTGGGATCACACCTGAACACACCTGGGAGCACCTGAGCACACCTGAGAACACCTGAGTGCAGCTGGGCACACCTGAGATCACACCTGGGAGCACCTGAGTACAGCTGGGATCACACCTGAGCACACCTGGGTGAGATCACACCTGGGAGCACCTGAGTGTACCTGGAATCAGGAGCACCTGAGCACACCTGAGAACACCTGGCATCACACCTGAGAGCACCTGAGTGCACCTGGCATCACACCTGGGCACATCTGAGATCACACCTGGGAGCACCTGAGTGTACCTGGAATCACACCTGAGCACACCTGGGAGCATCTGAGTGCACACCTGGGTGTATCTGAGATTACACCTGAGCACACCTGGGAGCACCTGAGTGTACCTGGAATCACACCTGGGCACACCTCAGATCACATCTGAGCATACCTGGAGCACCTGAATGCACACCTGAGAGCATCTGAACACACCTGGAAGCACCTGAGTGCACCTGGAAGCACAGCTGGGCACACCTGAGCTCACACCTATCCAGGAAAGGCTGAAATCCCTGAAATTCCAGCCCCATCCAGGTACTCCAGGTGGGATCCCAGCCCCATCCCAGCCCCAGAATTCCCGGGATTACCGCAGGGTGAAGGGCACGGTGTTGAAGCACTGCTCCAACCTCGCTGAGGAAACCTCAAATCCCTGGAATCCCAGCCCTATCCAGGTACCCCAGGTGGGATCCCAGCCCCAGAATTCCCAGGATTACCACAGGGTGAAGGGCATGGTGTCGAAGTGCCGCTCCACCTCACTGAGGAAACCTCAAATCCCTGGAATCCCAGCCCCATGCAGGTATCCCAGGTGGGATCCCAGCCCCATCCAGGTACTCCAGGTGGGATCCCAGCCCCATGCAGGTGTCCCAGGTGGATTCCCAGCCCCAGAATTCCCGGGATTACCGCAGGGTGAAGGGCATGGTGTCGAAGCACTGCTGCAACCTCACTGAGGAAACCTCAAATCCCTGGAATCCCAGCCCCATCCAGGTACCCCAGGTGGGATCCCAGCCCCATCCAGGTACTCCAGGTGGGATCCCAGCCCCAGAATTCCCGGGATTACCACAGGGTGAAGGGCATGCTGTCGAAGTGCCGCTCCACCTCGCTGAGGAAACCTCAAATCCCTGGAATCCCAGCCCCATGGAGGTACCCCAGGTGGGATCCCAGCCCCATGCAGGTACCCCAGGTGGGGTCCCAGCCCCATGCAGGTGTCCCAGGTGGATTCCCAGCCCCAGAATTCCCGGGATTACCGCAGGGTGAAGGGCATGGTGTCGAAGCACTGCTGCAACCTCACTGAGGAAACCTCAAATCCCTGGAATCCCAGCCCCATGGAGGTACCCCAGGTGGGATCCCAGCCCCATGCAGGTACCCCAGGTGGGGTCCCAGCCCCATGCAGGTGTCCCAGGTGGATTCCCAGCCCCAGAATTCCCGGGATTACCGCAGGGTGAAGGGCATGGTGTCGAAGCGCCGCTCCACCTCGCTGAAGAAGGCGCGCGAGGTTTTCATCTTCAGCCCGTACTGCTTGGAGGGGTCCCGCTTGTAAATCGTGGTTCTCTGCCCCGCGTCCTTGGCCTGCAAAACATTCCCAGGGAATTCCCGGGATCTGGAGAGCTCCTGGAGCCATCCAGGCCGGGAATTCCGGGGATTTGTCGGGGATGGACGGGCTGACCTTCCCCTCGCCACTGCTGACGAGGACGTCGACGGCGTAGACTTCGTGCACCTCGAATTCGGCTTTTTCGTGGTCCTTCCTGGGGGAAAAGGGGTTGGGGAGGCAGGAAAATCTGGGAATTCTGCAGGGAAAAGCTTCCAGGAAGCCCAAAAGCATTCCTGGGAATCCAGAACTTTCCAGGGAAACTTCCAGGAAAGCCAAAACCTTCCAGGAGAGCCAGAGCATTCCTGGAAACTCAAAACATTCCTGGAATGTTTGAGAGCTCCAGTTTCTCGTCCTGGCCCATCATTTTTCCTCCTGATCCCATTTTTCTCATAACTCCCCATTTCTTACCCCAACCCCATTTCTTACCCTGACCCCCTCATTTTCCCCCTAACCCCCAATTCTTGCCCCTGACTCCCATTTTTGCCCTGATCCCATTTTTCCCCGACTCCCCCCACATTTCTCCCTGATCTCAATTTTTGCCCCTGACCCCATTTCTGACCCCAGCCCCATTTCTCACCTTAACCCCCAATTTCTCACCCCAAGCTCTCCATTTCCCCCCCAACCCCCCCCCTTTTTCCCCCCCCCCCCACATTTCGCCCTGATCTCAATTTTTGCCCCTGACCACATTTCTCACCCCAGCCCCATTTCTCACCTTAATCCCCAATTTCTCACCCCAAGCTCTCCATTTCCCCCCTAACCCCCCAATTTTTGTCCCTGAGCCCCCATTTTCCCCTGACCCCATTTATCACCTGACCCCCACCATTTCTCACCTTAACCCCCAATTTCTCACCCTGATCCCATTTTCCCCCGACCCCATTTCTTACCCGATCTCATTTCTCACCTCAACCCCTCAATTTTCCCCCCAATTTTTGCCCCTGACCCCCCACTTCTCACCCTGACCCCCCTATTTCTCACCTTACCCCTCAATTTCCCACCCTGACCCCCCATTTTTTAACCTGACCTCCCATTTTTTTTCCCCTGACCCCAATTTTTTTCCCGACGGACTGGGGTTAATCCCCTGATCCCCCCATTTTTGCCCCGACCCCCCATTTTTGCCCCCCAAACCCCCATTTCTGCCCCTGACCCCGTTTTTGCCCCGCTCACTTCTGCTGGTCCGAGGGGTTCTGGATGATGGTTTTCTCCCCGTCGATCACGTGCTGCTTCAGCTGGTGCGACAACATCCCTGCGGGACACCGCGTCACTGGGACGGACTGGGAGGGACTGGGAGGGACTGGGATGGACTGGAACGGAGAGGGATGGACTGGGAGGGACTGGGAGGGACTGGGAGGGAGAGGGATGGACTGGGATGGAGAGGGATGGACTGGGAGGGACTGGGAGGGACTGGGATGGAGAGGGATGGACTCGTAGGGACTGGGATTACTGGGATGGACTGGGGTTAATGGGATAGACTCGCACAGACTGGGACGGACTGGGAGGGACCGGGACGGAGAGGGACTGGGATTACTGGGACAGACTCACACAGACTGGGACAGACTGGGAGGGACCGGGACGGACTGGGGTTAATGGGATGGACTGGCACAGACTGGGGTTACTGGGATGGACTGAAATGGACTGGGACAGACTGGGATGGACTGGCACAGTCTGGAGATACTGGGATGGACTGCGAGCTCCAGGCACTGCACACCAGTGGGCTGGACTGGTCTGTACTGGGCTGGACTGGTCTGTACTGGGATGGACTGGGTTCTACTGGGAGCCCCGGGCATGCACACTAGTGGGCTGTACTGGTCTGTACTGGGATGGACTGGTCTGTACTGGGAGCTCTGATGCCTCTCCCCTCAGTGCCAAGCCCAGGCAGAATTCCCACCCCTGACCGTGGGTGGATCCAGAGGGGTTTTGGGGGGATCCCCCCTTTTCCCACCCCTCACTCCCAGCCCCATCCTGAAAGAGCCCCCTGCATTCCCAACATTCCCAACCCACTCTGGAGGCAGCGGGAATTCCCGGAATTCCAGGGAATTTAACCAGTAACAGGGATTTCAGCAACAGGGAGAGCCCATGGGGTGGAAAAAAGGATCAGGATGGGCTCCAGGATCCCAATCCAGCAACCCCAGAGCCTTCCCAGCCATCCTGGGATCCCTTTTCCCTGGAATCCCCTTTTTCTTGGAATCCCTCTTCCCCATAATCCTTTTTTCCCTGTGTTTTTTCCCCCATTATCCCTTTTCCTTGGGATCCTTTTTTCCCTGGAATCCCTGTTCCCCATGATCCCTTTTCTCCAGGATCCTTTTTTACCTGGAATTCCCTTTTCCCTCAGATCCCTTTTCTCCAGGATCCCTTTCCTCCTGTGATCCCTTTCCCCCCCTCATGATTCCCTGTGATCCATTTTCCCTGTGTTCCTTTTTCCCCTGAAATTCCCTTTATCCCATGATCCCTGTGATCCCCTTTACCTGGAATTCCTTTTTCCCTGGAATTCCTTTTTCCCTTTTATCTCTTTTCCCTGGGATCCCTTTTCCCTGAAACCCCTTTCCCTGGAATCCCCATTTCCCTGAAATTCCCTTATCTCTGGAATTCCTTTTTCCCTTTTATCCCTTATCTCTGGAATTCCTTTTTCCCTTTTATCCCTTTTCCCTGCAATTCCTTTCTCCCTTTTCCCCTCACCTTCAATGGGTGTGCAGTGGAACGCGTGTGCGATTTTATTCCAGGCCTCTGTCACTTGTGTGTTCTGGGAAAAAAACACAAAAAACATTTCATGGACAAAAATCCCCACCCCAAGCACGAGCTTTCCTTAAATCCCAAATATTTTGGGAGAAACCCCACAGCTTTTCCTACCAACACCTCCAAAAAAATGGAAAAAAAACATTTTTCCATACAGCTGCTCCCAAATCCCCCACAAAATCCCACAGGTTAGGCCCCAAAATCCCTGTGCTGATTCCCAGAATCCCTGTGCTGATTCCCAAAATTCCCAAATCCCCACCTGGTTCCCAGAATTCCCAAAATCCCCACCTGATTCCCGGGTTTCACCAGGCGCAGGGCGGCCTCGGCACACAGGTGAGCTGCCTTGATGACGTCGGCTTTGCGGCCAGACACGGGATTTTCCTGGGAAAAACACCCAAAATTTGGGATTTCTGAGGGTTTGGGGGGTGAAGATTCAGTGTTTTGGAATTTGTTCCAATCCCTGGAATCTGGCTGGGAGGTGGAAAAGTCCCTGATCAACCACACCCAAAAGAATTCCAGAGGATTCCCAGTCCAGGCATCGCTGTGAAATCAAAAATATGGATTGGGAAGAGTCCAGCAAAATTCCAATGAGGAATTTTGGGCTTTCCCCCCAAAAACCACTGGAGCAAAACTATTCCCAAGCCAGTTTTTTCTCAGGATTTATTCCCAGAGGATGGGATAACCGGAGGAATTCACAGCAGGAATTTCCAAGGTATCAGACTGGCCAAATTCCAGGGGAAAAGTTGGAAGCAGAGATTGGTTTTGGGGTGGAGAATGTTCATCCTGGGAATTCCAGGAGGAAAAGTGGGAAGCAGAGATTGGTTTTGGGAAGCAGGGAATGGTTTTGGGGTAGGGATTGGGAATGTTCATCCTGCGGAATTCTAGCAGGAAAAAGGGGAAACCAGGATTGGTTTTGGGGTGGGGATTGGGAATGCTCATCCTGGGAATTCCAGCAGGAAAAAGGGGAAACAAGGATTGGGAATGTTCGTCCTGGGAATTCCAGCAGGAAAAGTGGGAAGCAGGGACTGCCTGGCCAAGGATCTGGGTGCTGCCACCTGGGATCCAGAGATTTTGGGATGGTGCCACCTGGGATCCAGAGATTTTGGGATGGTGCCACCTGGGATCCAGAGGCCAGCAGGAAAAAGGGGAAGCAGGGACTGCCTGGCCAAGGATCTGGGTGCTGCCACCTGGGATCCAGAGATTTTGGGATGGTGCCACCTGGGATCCAGAGATTTTGGGATGGTGCCACCTGGGATCCAGAGGCTGAGGATTGGTGTCACCTTGGATCAAGGGGCGGCAGGGTGGTGCCACCTCAGATCCTGAGGCTACAGGGTGGTGCCACCTCAGATCCAGCAACCCCAGGGTGATGCCACCTCATATCCAGAGGCTACAGGGTGGTGCCACTTGGGATCCTGACACTCCAGATCACTGGCACCATGGTTCCAGAGGCTCCATGGTGGTGCCACCTCAGATCCTGACACCTCAGGGCGGTGCCACCTCAGATCCAGCCACTCCAAGGTGGTGCCCCCTCAGATCTAAAAGCTCCAGGGTGGTGCCACCTCAGATCCAGCAACTCCAGGGTGGTGCCCACTCAGATCCTGACACCTCAGGGTGGTGCCACCTGGGATCCTGACACTCCAGAGCACTGGCACCATGGTTCCAGAGGCTCCATGGTGGTGCCACCTCAGATCCTGACACCCCAGGGCACTGCCACCTTGGATCCAGAGGCTCAGGATTGGTGCCACCTTGGATCCAGAGGTTCCAGGGTGCTGCCATCTCGGATCCTGACACTCCAGGGCGGTGCCACCTTGGATCCAGAGGCTCAGGATTGGTGCCACCTTGGATCCAGAGGTTCCAGGGTGCTGCCATCTCGGATCCTGACACTCCAGGGCGGTGCCACCTCAGACCCAGGGGCTGCAGGTTGGTGCCACCTCAGAATGTGACACTCCAGGGTGGTGCCCCTCAGACCCAAGGCTCCAGGGTGGTGCCCCTGGCACCCCGAGGCCGCCCCACTCCCAGCAGACACCCCCCGATGACAAACCCACCTTGGAGGCGCCGAGCACGAAGGTGTGCGCCACGTTGGCGATGAAGCCGTCCACGTGCACGCCCAGGTCGCTGCAACAGAGGGGAAAACGGGAATTCCAGGAATTCCAGCTGGATCCCAGAGGCTCCAGCACATGGAATGCTGCCCCAGGAGCCCCTCCAGGCTGGTTATTAGGCTTTAATTAACAAGGAATTAACGCCGTGGCAAAAATGCGGGGCGGGAATGGGTGGTCTGACAGGTTCTGCCACCGTGGATAATTTTGGGATTTTGGGAAGGGAGAGGGGATTCCTGTGGAATGGGATTCAGGCACTCACATTTTGACCAAGTCCCCGTCCTTGAGGATGTAATCCTGGTCGCTCTTGAGCGGGGAGAAGTGACACACACAGTTATTTACGGATATACTCGTGGGGAAGGCGATTCCTGGGGATGGGAACAGGAAAAAAATCATGGATTTGGGATTTGGGGTGACCTTAAAGCTCTGTGCCACCCTCCTGGGACACCTGCCCCATCCCAGGCTGCTCCAACCAGGCCTGGGATGTTGCAGGGATGGGAATTCCCTTCCAGTGCCTATTTCTTCCCAACATTCCATCTAAATCAACTTCCAGCACCTCCAGCTTCGGGACTGGGATGATTTTAAAGCTCCATTCCACCCTCCTGGGACACTTTCCCCACCCCAGGCTGCTCCAGCCAGGCCTGGGATGTTTGCAGGGATGAGAACTCCATTCCAGTGCCTCTTTCTTCCCAATATCCCACCTGAACCTCCTTCCAGCACCTCCAACTCTGGGATTTGGGGACTTTAAAGCTCCATTCCACCCTCCTGGGACACCTTCCCCTACCCCAGGCTGCTCCAGCCAGGTCTGGGATGTTTGCAGGGATGAGAACTCCATTCCAGTGCCTCTTTCTTCCCAACAATCCACCTGAACCTCCTTCCAGCACCTCCAGCTCTGGGATTTGGGGACTTTAAAGCTCCATTCCACCCTCCTGGGACACCCTCCCCTACCCCAGGCTGGCCTGGGTCACTGTGCAGGGATGGGAATTCCATTCCAGCACCTCTCAGGTAAAGAATTTCTTCCCAATATCCCACTTAAACCTCCTTCCTGCACCCTCAGGATGGGAATTTGGTGACAAATCCCAGTGTCCCAAACCCTCCAGAGTCACCCTCCCACGTAATCCCAATGGAATGATTGGAATAATGGAAACTGAGGCGCAGCAGGGAGGAGGATTTGGTTTAAAATCAAGGAAGAACAACAAGAATTCCTCATTCCCAGGAAGGATAAGCCCTCACCTTTCTTCATTTCCTTTTCCTTCTTGAAGATTTTCCCTGTCTCTTCCATGATCATGGCATCGCCCTTCTCGCACAGGCACAGCACGGACGCGCCGGGAGCCGCCGCCTCCACCACGGCCCTCAGCACCCCTGAAATTCCCAAAAAAACAACATTTCACCAGGTTTTCATCCATTTCACGGACACACAGCCCCAAATCCCACACCTCAAATTGTATTCCTGAGGTTCCACGCCCGGGGAAGGCACAAATCCTGTTTTATTTGGGGATTTTTTTGGGAAGAGGGAGTGCCACGCTGCCAAATTCCTTCTGGGAGAAGTCAGAGCTCCTGGAACAGGTTTGGGAATGACTGGGAGACATCAAAGGGCACTCCACGAGTCCCTGTTTTCCAAGGAATCCGTGTGCTGGCACAGGGAACGCCCCAAGAAGTTTGGGGAATGCTCCACTCCCAAAAAATATCCATCGGGAATTCCAGCCTGCCTCGTGCCTGTGGGAAAGAAGTGTCCCCAGAGCTTCCTCCACAGCGCTGATCCCAAAATATTCTGGGATCCTGGAATGAGATCCTGGAATGGGATTCTTAAAATATTCTGGGATCCTGGAATGGAATCCTAAAATATTCTGGGATCCTGGAATGGGTTAGGGAATGGGATCCCAAAATATTCTGGGATCCCAAAACAATTCTGGGATCCTGGGCTGGGATCCCAAAATATTCTGGGATCCTGGAATGGAATCCTAAAATATTCTGGGATCCTGGAACAGGATGCCAAAATATTTTGGGATCTTGGAATGGGATTCCTAAAATATTCTAGGATCCTGGACTGAGATCCCAAAACATTCTGGGATCCTGGAATGGGACCCCAAAACATTCCCCCCTTTGTCCCACGGTGCTCAGAATTCCAAGGAATCCTCGGGAGTGCTGCGGCACTGTCACCTGTGCAGGGACTTCACATGCCACCGCTTTTCCATGGGAAAGTTGGGAATATTTCAAAGCAAGGATAACACTGCCGATAAGAGCCGGCGGGACACGGAGGGGGAACAAAACAAACGGCCCAAAAAAAAAACCCAAAAAAAAACCAGATAAAGGGGAAAAGCCCTCGGAGCATTCCAAGGGATCAGAGGAACAGGAACATCCCTGGAATCCCTCTCTCTTCCCGATGTTTTTTAGGGAGTTAAGGCACTTTTAATCCCTAAAAACCAACAGCTGGAAGGTTTTTTTGCCGGTTTTTTTGGTGTGTTTGCTCTTCCCAACCTGCGTGGAGCTGCCTTTCCCCCCGGGAAGGGAGGCGGCCAAACTTCCAGTCTGCCCAGGAGACCTCCCTCCCTTCCCGAAGGGAATCCCCGCTCCCGGCCGCCTCCCGGGACACCGGCGCTTCAAAAGAAGCCCTGCAGTCAGCAGGAAGCGGGGTGGGACACCGGGGAGCCCCGCGGAACCGGTCCGGGCGGCTCCCGGAGCCGGGACACCGGGAACGGCGGGGAAAGGGCTTAAAAAAAAACCGGGGAAGGAGGGGAGGGGGGCAGAGCCTGCCGGGGTGGGGGCAGCGGCTGGAGCCCCGTTCCCGGGACGGGACCCCCATCCTGACCGGGACGGGACCCCCGTTACCGGGACGGGACCCCCGTTCCCGGGCTGGATCCCGTTCCCGGGATGGGACTCCCAGACCGGTTCGGGTCCCCATTCCCGGGGCTGGATTCCATTCCCGGGGCAGGACCCCCATTCCCAGAGCCGGACCCCGTTACCGGGACAGGACCCCCGTTCCTGGGACGGAACCCCCAGACCGGTTCGGGACCCCCTTCCCGGGACAGGACCCCCGGACCGGTTCGGGACCCCATTCCCAGAACCGGACCCTATTCCCGGGACAGGATCCAGTTCCCGGGACAGGACCCCCGTTCCCGGGACAGGACCCTGATCCCAGAACCGGAGCCCCATTCCGGGGACAGGCTCCCGCTCCCGGTATAGGACCCCCTGCCCGGTTCGGGACCCCCTTCCCAGAACCGGACCCCTCATTTCCAGCCCCCGTTCCCATCCAGGCCCCCCACCTGGGGCTCCCGTCCAGTCGCCGGTGTTCAGCCCCCCCTAACCGGTACCGGAGAGGGAGGGGGGGGTCACACATGAACAAAAGCGGCACCGGCGGGGTCTGGAGCCCCGGGGGGCGGCAGGCCCGGCCCCGCTCCCCCCGCGCCGCCGGTGCACGTGGGGCGCGGTACCACGTGCGGGCAGCGGCGGCCGCGCGGGGCCGGGCCCCGCCGGGACCGGGTGGGTCCCGCGTACCGGGGGGGGTCACACCGGGACACGGGGGGCCCAGCCCGCTCCCCCCTCACCGCCCCCAGCCCCAAGCAGCGCTCCCCAACCCGCGGGGCGGATCCCGGGGGAGGGGGGACACCCCAAACCTTCACTCAATGGGGAACCCTGAAAATGAGTCTGGGGTCCTTCAGAAATCCCCTCTGGTGCCCCCCAGGCAGCCCGGGGGGGGGCTCAAGGGACCCCAAAAGCCCTCAGGGACCCCAAAACCCCCCAGGGATCCCCCCAGGGATTTGGGGAGCACCTTCAGTGATTGCGGGGGGGGGGAGGAAGGAAATAATGGGAGGGGTCTCCCGGGGGTCTCCCGGGGGTCTCCCTCCCCACCTGGGCATGCTCAACCTCACCCCCCTCCCCAAAAAAAAAAAAAAGGAGGTGCAGAGAGCTGAGACCCCCCAAAAAAACCCCACAGCAACCCCTCCTTTGGGCGGGGGGGTGAATCCTTCATCTTCAGCGCGACCCCCCCCCAAATTGGGGAGGTCCGGGGGGGGGTCCCGGGGGTCCTTTAAGTCCTCTGGGGGTCGCTTTTGGCGAAGAGGCGGCTGTGCCAATAGTCGGGGTTGTCGAAGGCGCAGTCCGAGGCTTCCAGGCTCCGCAGGGGCTTCATGGGGGTCGCGGGGGGGATTTGGGGGTGGGCTTGGGGCGGCCGCAGCACCGCCTCCATCTCCTCGTAGCCCTGCTCCTCCTCGGGGGTCGCGGGGGGGTCTCCCATGGGGGTGTAGCCGCGGTGCCCCCCCAGGAGCGAGCGGCTGAGCCGCGGCTGTTTGTTCATGTATTCGTAATCTTCGTCCTCATCCTCGTCTTCCTCGCCCCCGGTGAGCCCCCCCGCCCCCCCGCCGCGGTTTTGGGGGGGTCCCCCCGGCTCGGGGGTCACCTCCATGTATTCGTAGCCCAGTTCTTCCAGCGAGGCCGGGCGGGGTTGGGGGGAGACCCCCGGGGGTCGCCGGTTCATGTATTCGTACTCTTCCTCCTCCTCTTCCTCCTCGGCGGTCGGTACCGAGCCCCCCGCGGGGTCTGAGGGGTCACACACCGGTCAGGGACCCCCCCTCAGAACCGGCCCGCAGGACCCCCGGGGTGGGGGGCTTCACCCGGGGTCAGCCCGGCCCCAAATCATAAAGGAGCGTCCCCAAAATGAGCCCAAAAAACCCAAAAAATGAGGGTGGGACCCCCCAAAAATGGGGATGGACCCCCCTCCCAGAGGCACAGGAGACCCCAAACCCTGCGGGATGGGACCCCCCAAGGACCCCCACGGCCCCCCCCCAGAGCCCCCCCTCACCGCGGAGGGCGCAGTTGGGGGTGACGTAGCCGTTGGGGTCCTCCTCGCTGCCCTGGGAGGCGGGGGGCGCGGGGGGCAGGCTCTCCCGCTGGGACAGGTAGGCGCTGTCCCCCCGCGAGCGCAGGCTGCGGCACAGGCTGCCCGCCAGGGACCCCCCCTCGCCCCCCAGCTCCAGCTCCGAGGCGGTGCCGCGACCCTCGGAGCACTCGGACACCGTCCGGCCCAGAGAGCCCTGGCGGCCCCGCCGCGCCGGCCGCGACCCCCCGGGCTGGGGACAGGGACGGGGGAGTCAGGGGGGGGCACCCCAAACCTGACCCGGACCCCAAACCCAGGAACCCAGACAGGGACCCCCCCACCCTGGGGACAGCGGGGGTCAGGGGGGGACACCCCAAACCCGCCCCGGGACCCCAAACCTGACCCGGGACCCCAAACCTGACCCGGGACAGAACCCCCCCTCCCAAACCTCACCGGGGACCCCAAACCCACCCCAGGACCCCCCGGGCTGGGGACAGAGACGGGGGTCGGGGGGGGACACCCCAAACCCGCCCCGGGACCCCAAATCTGACCCGGGACAGGGACAGCGGGGACACGGGGGACACGGGGGACAGCGGGGACAGCAGGGACAGAGGGGACAGCGGGGACACGGGGGACAGCCCGGCCAGGCAGATCCCGGTTCACGGCTCGGCCCCGAACGTCATCATCTCCCACAGCGTCACCCCTGGGGACACCGGGGACACCTGTGAGCCACGGGACACCGGGGACAGCAGGGACAGTGGGGACAGAGGGGACACCGGGGACACGGGGGACAGCCATGAGCCACGGGACACCGGGGACGGTGGGGACACCGGGGACACCGGGGACAGCGGGGACAGCCGTGAGCCATGGGGACAGCGGGGACAGTGGGAACAGCAATGACACCGGGGACAGCCCGGCCAGGTGGATCCCGGCATGGGGCTCATCATCTCCCGCAGTGTCACCCCTGGGGACACCAGAGGGACAGCGGGGACAGCAGGGACAGCCAGTGAGCCACAGGAACACCGGGGACACCAGGGACACGGGGGACAGCCTGGCCAGGCAGATCGCGGTGTACGGGTCATCACCTCCCACAGCGTCACCTCTGGGGACACCGGGGACAGCCGTGAGCCACGGGGGCAGCAGGGACAGCGGGGGACAGCTTGTGAGCCACGGGGACACGGGGGACACCGGGGACAGCAGGGGAAAGCAGTGGACATGGGGGACATCAGGGACACCTGGTGAGTCCATCAGGGGACACCAGGGGGACGCTGGGAGATAGCACAGGACAGTGGGGACAGCAGGGACAGCGGGGACAGCGGGGACACTGGTGACACTGGGAACAGCGGTGACACTGGGGACAGCGGGGACAGCGGTGACACTGGTGACACTGGGGACAGCGGTGACACTGGGGACACTGGGGACAGCGGTGGCTCACCGTAGCTCCAGACGTCGCTCTGGTGCGTGTACTTGCCGAAGTGAATGCTCTCCAGGGCCATCCACTTGATGGGCGTCTGCGGGAAAGGGGGTGACAGGATGGCATTGGGGTGACAGGATGGCATTGGGGGTGACTGGGGGCTCACCTTGATGACCAGGTAGCGCGGCGGGTCGCGGGCCATGCGCGTGAACTCGTTGGCCAGCTCCTTGAAGGTGGGGCGGATGTTCTCATCGATCATCCAGCCTGGGGACAGCGACACCGTCAGGGGGGACACGGGGGAGGGGACACGGCCGCGGGGTGGGGACAGGGTCATGGGTGGGGACACGGCCAGGACACAGCCTGGGGACGGGGACAGGAGCAAGACCTGTCCAGGGCTGGGGACAGCAGCAGGACCCGACCCACCCTGGTGACAACTCTGGTGACAACCCTGGGGACAACTCTGGGGACAGCTCTGGAGACCCTGCCCAGCCCTGGGGACACCCTGGTGAAAACTCTGGGGACAGCAGCAGGACCCTGCCCAGCCCTGGTGACAGCCTGGTGGCAGCCCTGGTGACACCCTGGGGACAGCCCTGGTGCCACTCTGGTGACACCCTGGTGGCACCCTGGTGACACCGTGGTGACACCCTGGGGACAGTCCTGGTGCCACTCTGGTGGTAGCTCTGGTGACACCCTGGTGGCACCCTGGTGGCACCGTGGTGACACCCTGTGGCAACCCTGAGGACAGCCTTGGGGACACTCTGGTGGCAGCCCTGTGGCAGCCCTGGTGGCACGCTGGTGGCACTGTGGTGACACCCTGGAGACAGCCCTGGGGACAGCCCTTGTGACAGCCCTGTGGCAGCCCTGGTGGCACGCTGGTGGCACTGTGGTGATACTCTGGTGACAGCCCTGGGGACAGCCTTGGGGACACCCTGGTGGCACTTGACATTGATGGCATTTGGGGTGACATTGATGGCATTGGGGTGACACCGATGGCATTGGGGTGACATTGATGGCATTGGGGGTGACATTGATGGCATTGGGGTGACACCGATGGCATTGGGGGTGACACTGATGGCATTGGGGTGACATTGATGGCATTGGGGTGACATTGATGGCATTGGGGGTGACACTGATGGCATTGGGGTGACATTGATGGCATTGGGGTGACATTGATGGCATTGGGGGTGACACTGATGGCATTGGGGTGACATTGATGGCATTGGGGGTGACATTGATGGCATTGGGGGTGTCTCAGAGTGGGTGGCACTGATGCCCTTTGGGGGTGACACCAATCCCATTGGGTGTGCCACCAATGCCATTTGGGTGCCATTTGAGGTGACACTGATGCCATTGGGGGTGTCCCACCGATGCCAGTGGGGATGTCCCAGAGTGGGTGACACCGATGCCCTTTGGGGTGACACCGGTGCCATTGGATGTCACACCAATACCATTTGGGGCTCCCACCGGTGCCATCGGGGGGTGACACCGATGCCATTGGGGTGCCACTTGGTGTGACACCAGTGCTGTTTGGGGTGACACCGTTGCCATTGGATGTCACACCGATGCCATTTGGGGGTCCCACCGGTGCCATTGGGGGGTGACACCGGTGCCCCTTGGGGGTCACACCGATGTCCCTTGGGGGTCCCACCGGTGCCATTGGGGGGTGACACCGATGTCCCTTGGGGGTCCCACCGGTGCCGTTGGGGGGTCCCAGCCCACCTTGACCTCGTTGTAGAAGTATTTCTTGTCGTCGGGGTAGAGCAGGTCGGCGATGCCGAAATCGGCCACCTGCGCCTGGCTGGGCGACTTGAGCAGCACGTTCCGGGCAGCCAGGTTCCTGTGCACCATGCGGTGCTCCTCCAGGTAGTACATCCCCTGAAAACGGGAATAAAGATGATTTTTAATATAATTTTTATTTATTTATTTAATAGATTTAATATATTTATTATATGTAAGTAATATTGATTCTATATTGTGTAATATAAAATATAACAGCCAGGTTCCTGTGCACCATGCGGTGCTCCTCCAGGCAGTACATCCCCTGAAAATGGGAATAAAGTTTAATTTTTAATCTATTTTTATTTATTGATTTATTGATTTAACGTATTTATCATATCTATGTAATATTGGTTATATATTGTGTAATATTTAATATAACAGCCAGGTTCCTGTGCACCATGCGGTGCTCCTCCAGGCAGTACATCCCCTGAAAACGGGGAGAAACCTTAATTTTTAATATCATTTTTATTTATGAAATGTATTTAATACATTATACATATATATAATCAATAATATAACCCTTCACCCCGTGTGACCCCTCGGTTTTTAGGATGGAGGAATCAGCAGGAACCACCCCAGACCCTTCACCCCTCAGTTTTTAGGATGCAGGAACACGCATCCTAAAATTGCAAATCCTTCAACGTGTCTGACTCTCAATTTTTAGGACCAAAGGAATGGACAGGAACCATCCCAAACCCTTCACCCTCAGTTTTTAGGACAAAGGAACGTGTAGGAGCCCCCCAAACCCTTCACCCCGTGTGACCCCTCAGTTTTTAGGATACAGGAACGCTCAGGATCCCCCCAAACCCTTCACCCTCAGTTTTTAGGACTGAAGGAATGTGCCCCTAGATCCTTCACCCTCTTCATTTTTAGGATTCAGGAATGCACAGGATCCCCCCCAAACTCATCACCCCGTGTGACCCCTCGGTTTTTAGCACATCAGGAAGATTCAGGAACCACTCCCAACCCTTCACCTTCTTGGTTTTTAGGATGTCAGGAACGCACAGAAGCCCCCCAAACCCTTCACCCTCAGTTTTTAGGACATCAGGAATGCTCAGGACCCCACCAAGTCCTTCATCCCGTGTGACCCCTCGGTTTTTAGGATGCAGGAAGGTGCAGGAATGCACAGGAACCACCCCAAACCCTTCACCCTCAGATTTTAGGACTGAAGAAACGCTCAGGATCCCCCCAAAGCCCATCACCCCGTGTGACCCCTCGGTTTTTAGGATGGCAGGAACACTCAGGATCCCCCCAAAGCCTTCACCCCATGTGATCCCTCAGTTTTTAGGACACAAGAATGCTCAGGATCCCCCCCAAAGCCATCACCCCTTGTGACCTCTCGTTTTTTAGGACACAAGAACGCTCAGGATGCCCCCAAACCCTTCACCCTCAGTTTTTAGGATGGCAGGAATGCTCCGGATCCCCCCAAACCCTTCACCCCCAGTTTTGAGGATGGCAGGAATGCTCAGGATCCCCCCACGCCCACCACCCCGTGTGACCCCTCGGTTTTTAGGACACAGGAACGTTCAGGATCCCCCCAAGCCCACCACCCCGTGTGACCCCTCATTTTTTAGGACACACGAACGCTCAGGATCCCCCCCAAACCCTTCACCCCCAGTTTTTAGGATGGCAGGAATGCTCAGGATCCCCCAAGCCCACCACCCCGTGTGACCCCTCGTTTTTTAGGACACAGGAACATTCAGGATCCCCCCAAGCCCACCACCCCGTGTGACCCCTCGTTTTTCAGGCCGCTCGGGACCCCGGGCACGGCGGGCACTGACCTTGGCCACCTGCACGCACCAGTTGAGCAGCAGCTGCGGGCTGATGGCGCCGCAGTTCTTGCGCACGTAGTCGAGCAGCGAGCCCAGCGGCAGCAGCTGCGTCACCAGCTGCAGCTGCGGGCCCGGGCAGATCCCCAGCAGCCGCACGATGTACGAGTGGTCCAGGCTGCCGATGGCCAGCATGTGCTGGGGGGGGACGGGGTCAGCACCCCCCGAGTGTGCCCGGGGCACCACGGATACGGGGGGACACCCAGAGCACCCCCAGAGCACCCCCAGAGCACCTCCCGAGTGTGCCCGAGGCACCACAGAGCCAGGGGGACACCCAGAGCACCCCCCGAGTGTCCCTGGGGCACCACGGATACAGGGGGACACCCAGAACATCCCTGGAGGGTTCCCGGGGCACCACGGATACAGGGGGACACCCAGAGCACCCCCAGAGCACCCCCGAGTGTGCCCGAGGCACCACAGAGCCAGGGGGACACCCAGAGCACCCCCCGAGTGTGCCCGAGGCACCATGGATACGGGGGGACACCCAGAGCACCCCCAGAGCACCCCCAGAGTGTCCCCACAGCGCCCCAGATACAGGGGACACCCAGGGCACCGCCAGAGTGTCCCTGGGGCACCACGGATACAGGGGGACACCCAGAACATCCCTGGAGGGTTCCCGGGGCACCACGGATACGGGGGGACTCCCAGAGCACCCCCAGAGCACCCCCAGAGTGTTCCTGGGGCACCACGGATACAGGGGGACACCCAGAGCACCCCCCCAGAGTGTCCGGGGTACCATGGATACAGGGGGACACCCAGAGCACCCCCAGAGTGTCCCTGGGGAACCCCAGAGCCAGGGGGACACCCGGGGCACCCCCAAAGTGTCCCTGGGGCACCACAGATACAGGGGGACCCCCGGGGCACCCCCAGAGCATCCCCAGAGCACCCCCAGAGTGTCCCCGGGGCACCCCAGATCCAGGGGACCCCC
>NW_024527401.1:0-984 GCF_017590135.1 Pyrgilauda ruficollis
ACAATAATAACATTTCTAATAATTAAGTTCTTATTTGATTATTATCTAAAGTTTCGAGGAGCTGTTCATTGGACTTTATTAAAGGAATTTCTATTCTTTTATGCTCTTGGTAAGAAAATTCCATGGCAGTCCATGTCCGGCTGATTTCTTCTAAAGTCTGGGAATAATAAGAACAATAATAACATCTCTCTATATATATCACATTTCATATTTGGAACCGAGGAATTTAATTGAATTTTATGTGATTCACAGTGATGGTAAACTACACCACAGACAAGAAGTTCATTTTGCTAGGCTGTGAATTTTGATACCTAGGTAAATCACAGGAAAATATTTAGTTCTTATGATTAATTTCTTGAAACAAGACCCAAACAAGTAGTTTGTTAAATACTATTCTGTAAAAACAGAAGGGAAAAAAAAAAAAAAAAAGTACATCTCTCACCTTTTCAGTACTCAACTCTTGCACAGCATTGACAACTACACTCTTGACTTATTCTTCTACCTTTATGAAACTGGAGTCCCAGAAGGTCTGAGAAGATCTTCTGCTACTGAAAGCCTAACCTGTAAAGAAAAGAGACAGCAAGGAGCAAATTAAGTCAATGAAAAAGTCTGACATAAGCATGTAACAAAGTGTTCAAATGGAATCTTACTAAAAAACACAATTAAATAAGTTAAATGCACTCTAGGTATCAGATACACTTTTAGATTTGCCACCAAAGTGTGGACTTCATCAGCCTAGCAGAAATATTTTTTGATGCTGTTACAGATTTGGTTTGCTTTGGTTTGGTTTTTTTGCTTTGTGTTGTCTTTTACTCTGGAGTTCTGTACTTTATAACACTGAAGGTAAGTTTATTTGCACAGCTGCCATTGAAGCTGATGTAAAATACAGACTCAGTATCTGAGACTAGAAACCTTGGGGAGTGATGCAGATATTTGCAGTATTTTGTTGCTATTTGGTAGGATTAATAAAATTAAATTTAAAAA
>NW_024527402.1:0-995 GCF_017590135.1 Pyrgilauda ruficollis
GTGGAGGATGCTCAGGCTGGTGTTTTGCAGGGTGGCTGGAATATTCCAGGATGCTGGGATGCTTTGGTGGGTGATGGGATGCTCCAGGATGCAGTCGAGGCTCAGTGGTTTGGGCTGTGGAGGTATATGGAAGGTTGCACCCCACTAAAGGTCTCCTCAGTGTGTGCCAGAGATTTGGCTTGCAGGGAGCTCTGCTCCATGAGCACACCCAGCCCCTTTTTGCTCCCCATATCCACCTCTGACCAGTGCTGCCAGTGGACACAGGAGTTCTTGCCACAGAACCGTCACCTGCCTGCACAGCCCCTGATGCATTCAGGCCTAACACCTACCCCAGCAGGTCCTGGCTATTCCCACTACCTTGGGATGGATCCCTTTCCCACTGTTTGGGCACATTCAGAACAGTGATTGCTTCAAGGGCTGCTTTGGCCTCAGAGTAAGCCCAGGCTACAACCTGGTGTTCTCACCCAGCACAGCCCAGCCGCCTTGCAATAAAGCCCCTCTCAGCTGCAGCCCAGTGCCCTGTGCCAGGCAGGGCAGGTTCCCTCTGGCCGCAGCAGCTCTCCCAGCACCGCCCTCCTTCAGCCCTTCAGACACTCAAAGGGGTGAACCCCAGGGTCCCCGTGCTCCCCCCACATTGTCCCACTGCCGGTCCCGTGTCCCGGACACCACGAGCCACCCAACTTACCCATGGTGGGCTGGCCGGGAGCAAGAGCTGCACTGGGTCCTCTGTGAGCCTGGTCCTTCGAGAAAGGAGAACAGAATGTTTTTCCGTGGGCAGTGGGTGGGGCTGGCAGGGCTTGGGTGTCCTGTACAATCGTGTTCAGCCACGCCTGTGCCACCCAGGAGCCCTCTGTCCCCACCACAAGCACAGAACCCTCAGACTCTGCCCAGGCTCCAGCCCCGCCCAGGGCTTGGTGGTTGCTCCACCGATACAGCGAGGGGAGCAGCCCCCCGTTGCTGTCCCCCCACCTCAGAGAAAGGCTGCTGTCCCCAAA
>NW_024527403.1:0-984 GCF_017590135.1 Pyrgilauda ruficollis
GGGCTGCGAGGGGGGAGGGAGACCCCCCAAAAAAATCTAAAAAATTTCCCTTAAAATCCCAAAAAATTCCCGAAAGTTCTGCCCTAAATCGCAAAAAAAATGCCCAAAAAATCCCCCAAAAATTTATCCCTTAGAAAAAAAACCCTAAAAAATTTCCCTTAAAATCACAAAAAATTCCCGAAAGTTCTTCCCTAAATCCCAAAAAAAATCCCCCAAAAATTTATCCCTTAGGTTCTAAAAAATTCCCAAAATTCCTCCCTTAAATCCCAAAAAATTTCCCCAAAAAATCCCTAAAAATTTTCCCTGAAATAAAAAAAATTTCCTCTCTTAAATCTCAAAAATATTCCTGAAAGTTCTGCCTTGAATCCCAAAAAAATCCACAAAAAATCCCTAAAAGTTCCCCAAAAAATCCATTTAAAAATTTTCCCTTAAATTCTAAAAAATTCCCCAAATTTCTCCCTTAAATACCAAAATATTCCCAAAATTTCTCCCTTAAATCCCAAAAAATTCCCCAAAAAATCCCAAAAAGTTCCCCTAAAAATCCCTAAACTTTTTCCCTAAAATCCAAAATAAATTCGTCTCTTAAATCCCCAAAATATTCCCGAAAGTTCTGCCTTAAATCCCCAAAAAATTCCACAAAAAATCCCAAAAAGTTACCAAAAAAATCCCTAAAAAATTTTTGCCTTAAATCCCAAAAAATTCCCCAAAAATCCCTAAAAATTTTCACTAAAATCCCAAAAAAATCCCCAAAAATTCTCCCTTAAATCCCGAAATATTCCCCCAAATAATCCCTAAAAACTCCCCAAAAATCCCCCCAAAATTCCCCAAAAACTCCTCAAAATTCCCCCAAATAATCCCCAACAAATGCCCAAAAATTCCCCAAAATTCCCTAAAAAATGCCCAAAAAATTCCCAAAATATCCCCAAAATTAAAAAAAAAAAAATCCCAAAATTTCCTCAAAAACCCCCCCAAAAATTCCCCAAA
>NW_024527404.1:0-984 GCF_017590135.1 Pyrgilauda ruficollis
TCTACTCCAATGAGGTTTAAGAAACTCGTACTTGCTTAGCAGAATTTTTGAAAGAAAGTTTTTGCTGAAATAGTCAGTAATTAAGTGGTCTCAGGAGAAGCCTCAAAAATTTGTTTTTACAAATGAAAGCTTCTGGGGGTAGAGGCCAGATGCTATCAAACTTTTCAATACTATGAGCATAAAATTGTTGTTTCTCTCACAGTGAAGAGAGATCGAGCTTATCTGACATCAGGCATCAGTTCTTTCACAGAACTGGCGATGAAGTTAAGTCTGCTTTATTTTCTATGCTCAGGAAATAGAAGCCACTTCCCCACAACTCTCTTAATTTCTGGATGTTTGAGTGCGTTCAAACATGTAGCAATTAACCCACCTGTTTATAAACCTAGGAACTAAGAAAGAGCTTAACAAAAAATATTTCTGCACTTACCTATATCTATTAACCTTTTGAATAGTATTAGGAAAGCAAGCAGGCTCTTCCCAATAGGACACAGAAATTGCTGCTACTGTAAATACCTCCTCCTTGTATGTTTTGGTATGTCTCCTACATTCAGTATGGAAGTGTAGGGGAATATTTATGTAATAAACTGCCAATGGCTTCCACTTTTCACTGCAGCCACAGTGAAGTGTCATTTTCTATGAAGTTGAAATTAGTTGCCAGTAAACAGCTAGTTCTTTACTATGCCACCTAAATGCTGGACAATCACATTGGTTCTGAGCTCAGTATCTTAATTGGTTATTTTCTACAAAATTATTTACAATCAGAAGAAGTTGAGATTGTATAAAGTGTCTGACCATATAAAGATTGAACCATGCAGGAAGTTTTATGAGCATCTCTATTTGAAGAATATAATGTGAAGACCTAATCTTAAAAATCCCATTACTTTAATACGTTAAACAAATTCAATTTTCAGAAATCTTGTCATTCCTCAGACTACAGTGGCACATATATTATGGCTTTAGCTAGAAGGGAAGGGAAGGGAAGGG
>NW_024527405.1:0-984 GCF_017590135.1 Pyrgilauda ruficollis
GGGGGCTGGCACTGCTGCTGCAGGCTTTGGAGCAGGCTGCAGGGTCACACCTGAGTGCAGCAGTGCCTGGTGCTTGTTGGTGCTCAAGGAAATGGTTCCTCCCCTGTGTGAGGTGTGATTGCTGAGCCAAGGGAGGACTGGGGGAAATGCTCCCCTCCTCCTGGGCAGGAGCACCAGTCTGTGCTTCCAGCTGCTCACCTGGGCCTGTGGGCTCCTGGCATTCTCTTTTCCAAGCTTTCTTGGAAGTACTGGTGGCAGCAACAGGGAAATGGTGCTCTTGAATGTGAGCAAAGGAAGGGCTTTGTTTTCTCAATGCCAACTCCAGCCCCTTCTCGGGTGAGGTCCATGCCACAGCTCGGTGAGCTCAGCCATCAGCAGATTGCTCAGCAAATCCTGGCCATTTAGCAGTGGAATACAGCAGTTAGCCTCCCAGAAAGGCATGTCCTTAAATTTAAAAGGCTTCTGAATGATGGGTAAAGCTGAATTTTTGGCACACAGACCTCTCATCTGAGAAAGCTGCTGTGGTGAAGCTGTGAGTGTGTAAACCTGAGGTCAGTCTAGTGCAGCCTCTTATGGTCGGTGTGTGAGTGAGCATTTGGCCTTGCAAAATGTCTTCCCTCTTCCTCAGCCATAAGTCTCTGTGCTATCTGCAGTAGTTAATGATAGAAGCAACAATGCTTGTATAATTAGCCCATTAATACCCCAAAGGACTCAGCATGCTAATTACCTGACACAATGAGATTAGCAAGTTGCATTACAAGAATTCAAAATACTTGGATCAACAGTAGAATAGCATGTGTCCTTAGTTAGCACACCTGCTTGTTTTACAGTCCTGGCATGGAGGATTTTTGAAGAATCAGTATGCCTGGGGAGCTTCTTCTCCACTGTTAATTTATCCTGTGATTAATTGATGGCCTGTAAGCTTCTTGGTTTAAATTACTTGGTGCTGTCTCCCAGGATTAGGCTTTATCTTCCTTAATTTTA
>NW_024527406.1:0-984 GCF_017590135.1 Pyrgilauda ruficollis
AAATATTTTTTTAAACACACAAGTGTCCACTGGATGGTGGCTGATAAGAATATCAGCAGAAGTTGCTTTTAAAGTGCCAGTTTAGGGTTTGTTCACTACAAACTTAATAATTAACTAGAATTAATATTAGATTAATATTAGCAAAGGAAGGAGTTCTCTGACTCCACTGATGTTCCATAAGGGAAGGTCTCAGAGCCAAAACATTGATGAGACAAATTTACAGAGACTTTTAGAAATACTTTGTTGAATACTGGCCCAGGTGGGATTTTTTCTATTATTTAAGTGTTGCTTTCTTGCAAAGAAATACCAGAAGCTGACAAGTTTCAAAGAAAATAATAGCTTTTTAACAGGAAAGACACAAACAGAGCTCAGGCCATGCTGCACAACACCAAAAAGTGGAGTAAGGAATATAAAAGAAGTTTGTGCAAGAGTTTTGGGGGGTAAAAAATGCATAAAATTATTTCCTAAACACCCCAAGGTGAACAGAGTCCTCAGGTATGAATTCTGTTGGCCTGAGAATATTTGGTGTCTGTTTATAGAGGGGCCTCACACACCCAAAAAATCACACAGAAAAACAATCACAAAAAAAGATGTTTCCCATTTTTTGGGAGGAAATGCCAAGAAGGACTTCCAGCAGATCTGGAATTCCAAGGGATAACTGCAGCATTTACCTTTATTGACATCCCACATGATTGCTGTGTTATCCACAGAAGCAGATGCCATGTAATTTCCATCTGAGGTCCAACAAATATCATACACATCTTCCAAGTGGCCTCTAGAAGGCAGGAGAAACCAATTATTAATTTGAAAATTAAAAGCCACATGTGAATATGAGTTTTATGAATTTTTAGGTTAAAAAAAAAATATCAAGAGGCAAATAAAAACTCCTGCTGGTTCTTCAAGCACTTCTGCAACTCTTCTCACATCAACCTCAGCAGCTGCCAGGAACTGCTCCTTCAGCTTAAAACCACTGCCCCTTGTCCT
>NW_024527407.1:0-983 GCF_017590135.1 Pyrgilauda ruficollis
ACATCTTTCTGTGCTGGGAGGCTGCAATGCACAGCAGAAAGGACTTTAAACCTAAACTGGCTGAGAAGAATCAAAATTAAACTCTGTGTCTGAAATATCAGAGGGAAACAGATACATTCAAAGGTGATATCAAAGAAATGTCATTATTGTATCATCTCCACCTTCAACCTTCCCCTCACCATGATCATCCTTGCAAGAGAAATTCTGTGCTGGATAAATGAAACAAACTTGTAGTAACCTCTGTCAAAGATTCAGTCAAAGGTGTACGACCAGCAAGAAAGAAGCCAAGAGGAAGAGAGAAAGAGGCCCATTGACTTTATGCAGTGATTCTGGGGATGAGTGACACCACTTACCTTGTTCGCTGCAGGGACGGGAACAGGAGCAGTGGATGAAGGGCTGTAGGTGATGTGAGCTTTTATATCCTCCTCAAAGCCACCCTCTGAGCCTCCTGTCCTTGTTTATTACAAAACCAACGCCACAGTGGGTGCTTCCATTCTGTCACCTCAGCACTGTCCCTCCCAAACTCGCGTGGCTATGACACAACTGCTGATGGCAATCAGCTCCCTCTGAGCCCGATCCGAGGGGATTTGGGGAATTTGGGGCTGAAGTGTGGGCATGGAGTCATCAATTAAAGCCAGTTCTGTTTCAGTCCAATTTTAATGTCCTGTTAAATTGGGATATTTTAATTGTCATGGTAATACTTCCATGGCATGGAGCCCTTTGTGGTGCCACCTTCACCACGTGAAGGTTTGCCCAGCTGCACCTAAAATTGTGGGTCTGAGAGAACATGAATTCTCCTTGTAGCTGAGTAGGGATCTATAAAAATCGTCCTCAAAGAGGCAGAAATTGGTACAGCCAGAAGAGGCTTCAGCCTAAAGCTAATTCCAAACATTTCATGATTTCATTTGAAATCTCAATTCCCAGAGATTTCAGTGCGAAATACATTAAAAATCACAATTTTCTTCCCCCCCCCCCCCCCCCCC
>NW_024527408.1:0-983 GCF_017590135.1 Pyrgilauda ruficollis
TGTCTCTCAGGGTGGAAGCCTTCATGTCTTTCTAGTCCCTAGGCTTCTTTTTTTAGGCTTTAATACCTTTCTAGTCCCTAAGATTATTTTCTTATCCAAAAATAGCTCCAGTATTATCCCTAACACACATAGCTTTTACAGAAGAGGGGCACAGATTAGAATAACTATTGTGCTGGGCCCAGTGATAATAATTTATAGGGAGTTTACAAAAGTACTGAAGGCTGTTCAAGATATGTTTGGTTTATAGTTTCTTCATCCTACCCTGCATCCTAGTTTCAGTAGCATGTTTTGGGTGGTTATTAGCAATTACACCCAATTTGTTAGAAGAGGGGCAGGGGATGAGGCTTTTCAACCTTTCCTTTCCTTCTTCTCCTTTGAATCTATTAAGTCACTTTTTAAGAATGTTCAATTCCCCATGAATGCCAAGGATACCACCTTCCTAGTATTTCATCTTATAAGCTTCCTCTGTATAGTCTACAACTTCTCTAGGAGGAGGGCTGAGATATCCAAACAGCTCATGAGACCCCTGACCCAGAAATAAACCCAAGCATGGAAAATTCTGAGTAGCGGAAAGAATGAGAAGATATAAACCAAACCCTGAAAAAATTTTCTGACTATATAACCTAAGATTTTCCATGCAGACAAATACAAAACCCAACTGAAGTAGAGAAATACCTAAAAAAGAAGAAGCACCATAATGACTCTAAAGAAAAAAAAAAACCCATTGCAATAAGCTAGGCCCTGGCAGATGCTTATCACACACTACTAGATATTGTAAAGCAGCAAATAGAGGCAAGGGGGCAAGAAAATAAATCAGCAGTTACTCCAGTCATTCAGGCTGCAGCCACCACCCCAGCTACTCAAGTTGTAGCTAAACCAAACAGTGAGCCTAAGCCTATAGCTAAACCAGACAAGAAGCCTAAGCCCACAACTAAACCAGATAGTAAATCTCAAGCAATAGCTGTTACTCCTACCACAACAAA
>NW_024527409.1:0-983 GCF_017590135.1 Pyrgilauda ruficollis
AACCTCACTCCAAACATCCCAAAAATCTGCAGAATTCTCCAAAAATCCCAAAAAAACCTCATCCAAACATCCCAAAAATTGGCAAAATTCTCGAAAAATCCAAAAAAACCACAAAACCCTGCCAAAAAACTGACTCCAAACATCCCAAAAATCGGCAAAATTCCTCCAAAAAATCCTGAAAAAATCCCAATATTCCTCCAAAAATCCTCCTAAAATCCCCAAGAAAACTGACTCCAAACATCCCAAAAATCTGCAAAAATCCTCAAATTGGTCAAATTCTCCAAAAAAAATCACAAAATTGCTCTGAAACCTCACTCCAAACCCCCCAAAAAATCCACAAAAGAACTCAAAAAAATCCCGAAAAATCGCAAAAATCCCGTAAACCCCCCCCCCAACTCACCGCAAACACCCCCAAAATTCCAGAAAAAATTCCAATTTTCCCAAAATTCCTGGAATTCCCCCCAAATCCCCCGAAAATCCCCGAAAAATCCCCGGATCTCCATCCGAATCCCCCAAAAATCCCCAAATCTGCATGTAAATATCCCGAAAATCCGGAAAAAAAATCCCCCAAAAGCTCCCAAAAATTCGCTCCAAACATCCCGAAAATTGGCAGAATTGTCCCCAAAAAGCCCCAAAAATTCACTCCAAACATCCCGAAAATCGGGAAAATTCCTCTAAAATCCCCAAAAACCAAATCCAAACATCCCAAAAATCGGCAAAATTCCCCACAAACTCACTCCAAACATCCCAAAAATCGGCAGAATTCTCCCAAAAACCCCCAAATTTCTCTGAAACCTCGCTCCAAACCCTCCAAAAATCAGCAAAAAACCTCCAAAAAATCCCGAAAAAATCCCAATATTCCCCCGAAAATCCCCAAAAAAATCCCTAAATCTCCATCCGAATACTCAAAAAATCCCCAAATCTGCATCTAAATATCCCGAAAATCCGCAAAAACCCCCCAAAAACTCCAAAAGATATCGCTC
>NW_024527410.1:0-983 GCF_017590135.1 Pyrgilauda ruficollis
CAGTCTGTGCCCATTGCCTCTTGTCCTATCACTGGATACCATGAGAAGAGCCTGGCTCCAGCTTCTTTACTCCCCCTATCAGGTCAGCCCCACCTTCCTCATGTTGCAGACAGAAGTCAAAATTCAGAAAACCTAAAAGAAAGTAAAAATAAAGCTTCACTGCCTGATCGTGGACTAAAAAGACAGTGGTACCTGTCTCAGCTGTCTGATCCCTGCAGCTTGTGTGGCATCTCATCCACCAGCAAGCATCACTGAGGCTGGGCAGCTGCAAAGCAGCGTGGCTATAAGGGAGGAAGGGAGCAGCAAACTCTCTCTCAGGCAGAAAACTTACAACAGGTCTTGTACGATATTTAAAACTCCAGATGATCTATTAAAGTAAAATAATCAAATACCAGCAACAATTTTTAACATCCCCAGAAGACAAACTATTCAACACAGAAAGATGAAATTCATGCTATAAGATATTTTACTCCTCCAATAAAATATTTATAATGTATTTACAATACCACACAATATAAAAATACACTGCCTCTTTCAGAAAAGCAATTAAATAAATAAAATATAAACCAACTCAGTACCCTCCAGGCACTCAGACCAGCAGACCCAGATTCTCCATCATGGTCCTTTATCCAAGCACGCTCACACAGCCATAAGCACATCCCCTTCTCCTGTCTGTCTCTTCCATGGACACTAAAGTCCCATTTATGTCCTGTCACTTCCCTGCACTGTTTTTTGCATAAATTCTAATGACTAACAGCAAGTGGTAGTGAAATATCATGCTGTCAAATACATCTATTACTCTTTCTTGAAGCTGGACTGAGAAAGATGTTTTCCAGCTGTTTCAGTGAAGACAGTTTTTAAAACCATGTTCCCCTGACCAGCCAGCTCATCAGTCAAACACACCCATTCTGCACCAAAGAGCAGTCCTGAATCTCAGAGGCTCAAAAGATGGCTGAATGAAGGCAGGAGGCAAAAAAGGCTAA
>NW_024527411.1:0-30437 GCF_017590135.1 Pyrgilauda ruficollis
GTTTTGTGTCTCTGTTCGGGCAACAGTGACAGACTGACTAGTTCAGGATATGAATTTTTTAAGGAAGGTAACCTTAACTTCCCAAAGAGAGGATCCATTTATAATATCTGACTGCAATTATCTTCTTCTGTTTATGCATCTGCCAGACTCTCTAACCTTTGGTAAATGTAATCTTATAGCAATCTATTTGCTATCAAATCAAACTGCTATCTGTGTTGCAATAGAGGACAGCTAGTAAACAGTACTTCTTTATTTGCATTTCCCTGCTGTTGGGGTTTTAGGAGTTCTCCTTTTGTTTTTGTTATTTTTTTCTTTCCACTTAAGGACTTCCCCCCCCCTTCCTCAGGGAGGAGGGCATCTAGCTGCACTTCTCTTATCTGAAGGTTTCTCTCAGAAGGGCAGAAATATGGCAGTTGGGCAGGTAAAAGATGGGGCTGGAGCAGCTGCTAGCTCTCCCTCTCTCAGCTTAGGAGGAGGACGGTCGGAGGTGCTGCTTGGGGAAGGGAATTTGCTGCCACCGCCGTAGTCCAGCCTGGGCTGCTGCTGCCCCACCCCCACCACTTCTTTGGCACTGCTCCCAGCTTTCGCTACACTGTAGCCCAGCACCCTCGGCCTACCGAGACGTCCCACGGTTCTAGCCACAGCTGAGGAGCTTCTGATACATCTCGTCCACCACCCCAGGATTTTTTGCTCATTCATGCCATTCCAGCTTGCCGCTTCCAAAAGTCCTGCTGGGGCACCAAAGTTGGCTGCCCCTGGGGGTTTGTAAAGAAAGCCTCTCTTCCATTCCTTCCCCCTCCTCATTTATATTCCTGTTTTTGCAACATCAATGGATGTTCAAGTCTCCTGAAGAGCCAGTTTGTGACCTCCCTCTGATCCAGGCATCACTCCCTCCATCTGTGCATCACTCCTAGTGAGCAGTAAAAGTAATTTCTGCCTAACTTGTAGGCTGCAGCTCCCAGTGTCAGTGCCATTCCAGGCTCCTCCTTTCTCCTTCCTCCCTCTTCTTCCTTCCACCAGGGGTCCCAGTCCTCATGCAGCCCCTCAGCTACACCAGTCCATCTGGTTGGTATGGGTTCAACTGGATTGTGGGACCAATCTGAGCTAAACTGGTTTGTTCTGCTAGGCTGGGTTTCAGGGAGCTGGTTTTGTGACTCCTTCCTGGCCAAGTTTTACACTGTCTCTTGCAACAGACTCTGGATCAGTTGCATCACTTTACATCACATGCAGTCATCTGGTGCAAGGCCTCAGGAATCAGTCTGAGGGGTGCTTCGGGGGTCTTTTGATGGTTTATAACACCTCCTCAGCTGCATCTCACATGAATGTCCTGTGTCTATGTGGCCTTCCTGGGGTGTGGTGAGGTTTACAACTGAGCCAGTTTGTGTAAGGGAGGATGGGTGTTAACTCCCTCTGACCAGAGGTTATGCCACACACCCAAAAACTCTCCTCCTCCCCCCTTGTCTTGGGGGACTGTGTGCAAACCTGGCCTCAGCAAATGAGTCTGTGGGCTATGGCCTCCCCCACCCCAAACTCAGCCAGCACTGATTTTCAGGACAGCTGCTGGGTATGGCATTCTTGTGGATACATTCTTCTCCCTCAGCCTTGTTTACTTCCCCCTAGACCTGAGATAATTGGACAATAGCATCACCTTTATCTCAAGTTCCCTGAGGTGGCTTAACTCACAGTCCAAAGTTCCAGTCAGGAGGCATATTCAGGGATGAGTGGGCTTTGGTGGTCACAGCTTCTTTATACAGTTTTGCCATAATGTGCAAAAAGTCCTTCATAACAATGTTTAAGCCATTAACCACATTTCAGTCTCTCACAAATCGTTGTGCCAGAAATCAAGGTTGTCACAGGCTCTCCTTTCCATCAGCATGGGTATAACAGCATTACATAAGGCAAAATCTGGTCCATGCAACCCAGAAAATCTTCCCCCAGATGCATGAGACTAAACCCAGAAGAGCAGATCCAGTGCAGCTCTGTTTTTCTGCTATCCCCAGTCTTCCCCATATCCCTATTTAAAAGCAGTGATTGAAATGCATTTCCCTTTTCTCTTCCTACATATATGTGAGAATGATAGGACAAAGAACAATACAACACTGTAGTTGAATTACAAAAGCATTGCACACAACTGTCCTATTAACTTTATGGCAGTGATGTGTTATAAAATGAAAAGTGAAGAAAAAGAGGTAGTCATTTGTTTATAAATTTATTATTTAGGTGGAGCAGATGTTATACTACCTGAGAAAAGAAAACTGCTGATTGCAAAGCATGCCTTC
Organism: Pyrgilauda ruficollis; assembly: GCF_017590135.1. Taxonomy (NCBI): domain Eukaryota; kingdom Metazoa; phylum Chordata; class Aves; order Passeriformes; family Passeridae; genus Pyrgilauda; species Pyrgilauda ruficollis. The sequence goes on from NW_024527411.1 coordinate 2,280, forward strand.
GAGCATGGATTTCTTAGGGGAAAATGTAATTAATAAAACTACCTTTATGATTTTTATTACAGCTTTTTAAGATAAATACCTAATAATCAGTTTACATTAATGGTATTGACATACATGTAAATTAGTGTATTTTTGTTTGTATTGCTAAAGTGCAATTCTATTACCAGACAATGGTATTTAGCCATTTCATTAACTGGAGAGATCTAAGAAACAGATACAGCCCCAGGGCCTGCTCAAAGAATATTAATTTGGAAAAGAAATTGTACCGGACACCTCCTTACCATCTGTGGCCTCACAAAGAGCACATGTGCTTTTTGCACCCAAGCCTGTTTCTCCTCATGCATGATGGCATAGAGAGACCACACTTCAAGCAGGCTAGTGCTGCCTCAAATCAGGTTTAGAAATGAGGTTTTCTATCCTTACACAAGGTTTCAAGATTTCAGCTGCTTTCATGTCACAAGTATCAAGGTCTTGGGAAACTGGTTGTCACCCACCCTAGCAAAAAGACCCCAAGAGTCTGGGGTCATTCACTTACAAGGGAGGACTTGTTCTTGCGGAGGTACAGCAGACCCACTGGGGACAAGGCTGGGCAACACTCAGAAATAGGGTTGTCCCCTCCCTTACAGGGCTACACTCCCCTGGTCCAGATCTCCTATGCTAACAAACACTCTCCTGCTCCTGATTCATTTAGGACACCCTCCATCTCTCCATGGTGAAATAGTTCTGCAGATGAGAGACTGTCTTAGGTTGGAAATGGGGGTGTGTATTCTATTCCTATCTGTTACAGGTGGGGCAGTTATCTTCTGTTAATTGAGCAGTTTTCTTTATCTCTTCCACAACCAATCCTCCCTCTGGAGAGATATCTTCTGTTAATGGGCCATTGAGTCTCACTGCATGACTGATAAAATTGCATCATCCCATTGTGAGAAGCTCTGCCCAGAGGGAGGAGCCAAGCATTCCTACCTGGATATAATCAGATTTGAAGACCACAGTCAGCATTTTCCCACTGGATTCCCAGAGGAGCAGCAGTCTTCTCCACCGTATTCCCAGAGGAAGACCAGGCCCATCTATACCACCACTGGACCTTCAGAGGAAAACCTACACCCTTCTACAGGATCACTGCTTCAACAGAACCACATCTGTCACTCCAGGAGGACTGCAGCCACCATTTAATAGGACTACTACCAACACCCAGAGCAACATGGTGTCAGGTCTTATTCTGACTCTGTCAGTAGGGTTTTTTTTGTTTGTACTATTACATTTGTACTTTTAGTTTTCCTAGTAAAGAACTGTTATTCCTATCTCCATATCTTTTCCTGAGAGCCTTTTCATTTCAAAATTATAACAATTCAGAGCGAGGGGGTTTACATTTTCCATTTCAGGGGAGGCTCCTGCCTTCCTTAGCAGACACCTATCTTTTCAAACCAAGACAGAGACACACCTCATATTTTCTTCAGCATAGTAAGTGATGTGGAACCTTGCACGTGATTAACAACACCACTTCTCCCGTTTTTTGAGGTGATGGCTTTCCTGCTTGACACCTAGAAAAAGGGATGGTTGTAACATAATGATTTTTATTGGTATCAATGGCAGGTGGAAGAAATCTGCCTTTGCAGCCTATTAAATTAATGCTTCTGCGAGCCAAAGACCAAATGGAAATGTTGGCAAATTACTGGCAAAGCATGTGAAAGCCACACAATCCCACCTGCAGTAGTATGAGCTTTGAAGCCCACTGTGGTCCCATGCTTGGCTGGGATGGGAGGAGCTGGATAAATAAGAGGGACAGGAGCGATGGAATAGCACGGAAAATAAAAAACTTTAATAATGAAAATAACAAACATGTGCAGGTTACAGAGACTAGATTCCAAAGACCCTGAGGATGGGGCAAACACAGCCAGGTATAGGGACACAGGTCCAATCACAGTATGAACTCAGTGTATGACCTTATTTGAACTAGGCATGGAACCAACTGGAAACAAGTACTGGGAACTTGACCAAATATAGGAAGGTTCTATTAGCAGACAGGCTCCCAAGAACCCATGGTTCCCACTTTGGCCTGGTCAGGTGTCCCCTCCCCTCAGTTCCCTGCCTGCCGTGGTTTATGGCCAAATCCCTCTGTAAAGGCATCTGAGGTAAAAACCTCAGCAGGGCGAGATCCCACACAGTAAAAATATGGGTTTTCCATTTCGGGCCTCATTCATCTGGGACCTTTCATATTCACAGGGTCTTTCTTTACTCATGCTATGTAAGCAGACAAGGTATATAGTGAAAGCAAATTTTCCCAAATACTTGAGAGTGCTGCTGGAAGAAAAATAAATCATTAATCTATTTCATCTTTCATTACCTTTTATGTGATATTGATACAAAAACACCCTTTCATTTGCTTGTTTCTTAGATGAAGACTACAAGAAAGGTTTCTTCTCTTCATACAAATTGGAAGTTAGCTGTTTTCCATTCATCAATACAGAAGGCAACCCCTGTAGCTGTCCCAATCTGGGAACACATCCTAAGCCACAAACATGGGAGGGAGTAGGAAAAGTGCATATTTCCATCTGCTTCTGTTCCTCACAAACCTGAGTCTGCTGTCCAAAAAGTGGAACATGATTGGTTCCCAGAGTTATCAAAGCAGTTTGGATTAGCATACAAAAAATTTAAACCATCATTAACAGTTTAATAATTTTCTCTTTGCTCTTGTATACTTTCCAATAAAGAAACATTCTAGTTTGCTAAACAAAAAGCAGTACAAGACTTTGACTGAATGTCCTAATTAGTTGAGACCAAATCCTGTACCCTTGTTTTCAGAAGTTTTTTAAATCGGAAAAATTGTGTCTGTAAAAATCCAGATACCCAACTATTTTTGTTGACGTGTATGTCAGCTTATGCTGATGCTGAATGGCAGCCAAATACATAATCTTAAATATTTTATGAACCCAGAGAATTAATTAGGCTGTCCACAAGATGAAAATGATCTCTCACTGTTTGGCTGTGTCCTGGTTTAGGGCAAATTTTAGGAGGAAACCACCAAAGGAGTCTGTCCTGGTTTTGCATGGGACACATTTACAGAAGTGATGCAAATCTTCCAGCCACTGGAAGGCTGTACACGCCTCTGTGGAAAACACATCTTAAAGATGAAAGAAACCTGGGAACTTCCTCTTTTCCTTCCTGCTTGGGAACAGTAAACAAGGCCCGGCACAGCCTCTGTCTCGGCTGGGCCAGACTGGGCAGTGGTGCCAGGCCAGGCTCTGCTGCGGTGCCAGGCCCCTTTCCAGGGAGCCCGCCAGGCCCTGTCCAGGCTGGGCCAGGCCCTGTCCAGGCTGGGCCAGGCCCCATCAGCTGCCAGGCAGGGGATGGGGAGGCTGCAGGGCCCTGGCAGAGGCAGGGCCAGGCTGCGGCTGTTAACATCTCACTGCCAGGTGCCCTCCTCCCAGCACGGCCGCCACACAAGATCATGCGGCTGAGGCCAGAGGAAGCCCTACAACCTGTGCAGACAGTGGCCCTGCAGCTCGAATTGAACGCAGAAAAAAACAGACCAGCCATGCAGCCAATCCTGACACAGCCCCAGCCACAGTTCCCACTGCAAGCTACCGAATCTAGCCGGAGTCAGGTGACCACCTGCAGGCCCTGGGTGAGATATTAACTCTTTCAGTACTTCAATCCTCCCTCAAGTGAAAGGAACAAAATGCAGGCAATGTAGAGGAGCAACATGAAGACACCGAGGTCAGTGAAGAAGTCAAGTCCCAGATAGGAGGGATGAGGAGATGCCTTAATCTTGGTGCTGAAATTCTCTTGTAAAGCTATGGAGAAAGATGTAATTGATACATCAGACTCTGTTTCCTTGTAACACATGAAAGCATGGGGAGATGAAGGGTTCAAATTGATATCGAGCAAAGGCCTCCATGACAAAGTAAGCCGATGACAAAGTAGTTGTCATCTATGAGAAGTTTGAGCAGAGAGAGAGAAGAGTGATGAAGACCCTGTGCTTCCAGGGAGAGAAGAAGACAACCTCTGTTCCTAGAGATGAAGATGATTTTAGAGATAGATAATGAGAACCTTTGCTTTTGAACAGCTCATCTTTAAAACAGTATCCCATAAGTTGACGTGGCCCATAAACAGAGCTATAAAAAAAGTTTGTGAAAAATGGGAGGGATTTCACAAATGCAGATTTCCTCAGGTGGCTGCTATTTGTGAAGAGAGCCATGAGAGAACTGTTTTCTTGTGGAGAAGTCTCCAAAACATAAACAAGAGGGACTTGTCTCCCTAAGTGAACTGAAGAAAGACTATTCTAGAGGTGATAAACTGACTGAAATTTTAGGTTTTGTTTCTTTACATTGTCATTGGGAAAGAAAAGGTTGTAGGGGGAGAAGTGTCCTGAAGGTTTTGTTTTGATTCTTATTACTTTTTCTTTTAGTTACTGTTAATAAATTTCTCTTTATACCCTTTTAAAGTTTTGAGCATGCTTTACCTTTCCCCTGGTCCTACCTTACAGCAGGAAATAGGTGAGTGCATCCTAGTGAGTGCACTGGTGATTGGCCAGCACTGAACCCACCACACTCATTGGTGCATTGGCTGGGAAATGTCAAATTGGCGAACCAAAACCACTACAGGGTCTCCGCTGGAAAGCAGATTTCAGCAGCCCCTCCCCCTACCAGTTCAGGAGAAAATTTCCTTTGAGAAAAGTGGGAAAAAACTGTTTATTTAACAAGCAAAATATTCACAAGAATTAAAAAATGAATAATATTAAACAATGGAGCCTCTCATTGCTCTGAAGAGATGGTATATTCAGAGATCTGGAGTCCAAAGTCCTTTGTGTAGGTGTGGCTCAGTGTCTCTCAGTCTTTTAGACTTTTAGACTTGGGCCCAGCATGCCAGGCCGGGCATGCATCTTGGGGGGGGGGGGGGGGGGGGCAGGCAATTGTTCTGGTGTTCTGGACTGGAGAGAAGCTGAACAGTTCCAGAAAAAAAGATACAGTCCTGGGGAAACCTTTCCTGCTGTAGCTAATGAGGAAAAACAGTGAAAAAAAAGCAAAGAAATGTTCCTTCTCTCTTGCTCTCTCTCTCTCTGCAAAAGCTGAGAACTCTGAGAGCACTGAGACTTATTTCTCTTGCTGTCAGTGCTAGGCAGCACAGTCTGTGAGAGAGAGGAATTCTAGGGGAGTAAAGTGAAGTTTCTGAAAACTGGGCACTGCTTCCCCCCTCTTTGCCCTCTCTGTCTCTCTGTGTCTAGCTTAAAGCTACAGGACCCATTTCTGAGTGGAAAAAAACAGACAATACACCCCAGGACAGGGTGCCATATCTTCCAGTCTTTTTAAAGAAAAGTATTGTATAGGTCTACTTTACAGAATAAAATTATATATATAAAAATTACATTATGTTAGTGAATATGTTTGAGCTAATGAATCAAGTTTATTGATAAAATCCTATGCTGGTTACAGCTTAGATGGGGAATGAGGAGGTAGAAGTTTTAGTAGATAAGGGAGCTAGTTACTCTGTGCTAAATACAGTAAAAAGAAACTTGAATAATGATTCTATTACAATCGTTGGTGCAACAGGGAATCATGAAACCTGCCCAATTTTCAAGCCCATTGATCTTAAATTAGGAAAATGATGGATGACTCACAAGTTTTTGCATTGACTCAATTTACCAAAGCCTCTCCTTGGGAGAGATATACTGGAAAAGAAAAGTGTTGAAATCAAATTTTTAAATGGCAAAATATAGGTTATTATTACAGAACCTAATTATGTGGAAGGCTCTATTTTTGCAATAGTCTTTGAAATCAGATGTGATCCATCTGCCAGTATTGTTGCTTGGAAATAGAACAAATCTTGCTAAATAACATAAGAATAATAATATAAAAGCAAACCTTTACTTGAAAGCCTTCAGGTGCACAATATGGCAAAAAATAGACATGGTACAGTAATTCTACAAGTTTTATAAGGTTAGTTTATTGGCATAGCTATCATATATTGTCCAATTAAAAGGCTAGTTGGTTAGGTAATTTTTCCCCAGGTACTGCCCCATTGGAATTGGTCCAGGGGCTTCTTTGGCCCACTTTGCTATGTCTTTCCAGATTCTGGTTGGAAAACAGAACATCCTTGTAGCTGGTTGTAGTGGGCTGACCACTGGCCAAATGCTAGTACACTCACAAAAATTATCTACTCAGTTTCCTCTGCTATAACTGAGCTGAGAAGGAGGGGAAAAAAATCAGTTAAAATGAAGGTCATGAGGTTGAGATAAGGATTAGGAGAAAATACTTTAGAGGCAATGATATAAGGGTCTCCTCGAGCCAGGTCTTATAAGCTCTTGGAGATCTATATCACACCCGAGATAGCTCAGCCACCTCAGATGGCATAAAATCAGCAGGATGGCTTCTGTGGCAGTGTTGGAAACAGAAAAGTTTTAATAAAAGGCAAAATAACAAAGCTCTTTACAGAGAAAAACCGAGCCAGGGCAAGAGGTTCTTGCTCCTGGTAAAACACCTCACAAAAGCGATTAGTTTCTTTGTTCTCTTCTTTTTCTAGTAAATTGCTTAGGCGTGACTTTTTGGCTTCTGTCCAAGTGGCTATCCTTAAGTTTGAGGTGAAGTCCCCAAGGTCCTATGAGGTGTCTTTTTACCTAATTGAGGAGGGAAACTTCTAGGCTTTTTTCCTTTTTAAGGAGACAAAGGATAGTTTTGTCACTCTGTCAACAGGGGGCACATTCCTACAGGGCAAGACAGGCTCAAAACTTTAAAAGGTCTAAAGAAAACTTTATTAACAGAATTAAAAGAAGAACAATAAGAACTAAAATAAACCTTTAGAACACCTTTAATCCCCCCAGCCCTTCTTTCCTTCCCACCAACAACACAAAGGGACAAAATTTGGGATATTCAGTCAGTTTATCACTTCTAAAACGAATCTTTCTTCAGTTTACTTAGTCTCTTTTGCTAGGCCATATAGTCCTTCCCACAACTTACAGTTGTCTCGTGGTTTTAATTTCTTGGCTAAAGAGTCCATCTGGTACCCGTTCTCAGCATGAAAGTTACTCTTATTGATTTGGCAGTCGTCCCATAACTGCTTTTGAGGTCCACTGGCTTATGGGGTGCAATTTTTAAGGATGAGCTGTTCTAGACTAGAAGCAAAGAGTCCTTTTATCTCTGAAAGCAAAAGTTCTCTCTGTCTCTCTATTCAAGTCAGATCACAACTTTTATACATCAACATTCCTCAATTCTCATGGGCTGGGGGTGAGCACTGCATCCTCTCATACACTTTAATGAGTTACAGGGAAACAGTTTTTTGTATTAAAGTCCTCACCACGGCTTGCAGAAGAATCTCAGCTCTGAGGCCTGGAGCACCTTCTCTTCCTCCTCCTTCTCCACTGACCTTGGTGTCAGCATGTTGTCTTCACATCTTCACTTTTCCCTTTTTCTTGCTTGCTGTTGGTCACTTCATCCCTGCCGGGCACTGGCCACATAGTTGCTCATGGCACTGGGATGGCTTTTTCAGTGGTAGGATCTTGGCTGGGGTGCCAGGTCCCAGCAGGTCCCCCCACCCCTCATGGCCAGGCTGGCCCTCCACTCTCTTGTACAGAGCAGGAAGTAAGAAGAATTTTCCACTTTTTTTTTGTTCTTAAATATGATTTACCTGTGTCCAGCTTTTCTAATTGGCTTAGTAGTGTGCACATCTTCAGAGCTAGTCACCTATTGGTCTTGCCAGGCACAGAGAAAGTTGTTAGTGCTCCTCATAGAAAAAATCACTTCCGTGGCCCATGTTTTTCCTCCTCACCATAATCAATTTAATGCAAAACCAACATATTGGTTCTCTTCTTGGAAATAAGACTAAACAGTATTTCAGGAATGTGTTAGAGGGTTAGCTTATTGTTCTAAAATTTAGGGGAAAAGAGTAGTGTTGGGGGTTAGGTTTCTTTCCTTTTGCACTTCTCTTATCTGGGAGTTTCTCTCAGAGGGGCAGAGATACTGTGAGAAGTGGGCTGTTAAAAGACGGGACTGGGGCAGCTGCTAGCTCTTTCTCTCTCAGCTTCAGAGGAGGACGGTCAGAGCTGCTGCTTAGGGAAGGGAATTTGTTGCCACTGCCAAAGCCCAGACCGGAACTGCTTCTTCTGCCGTGGGGTGAGTGTCTGTTTGTGAGAGTAGCCACTCCCTCCTTCTCACTGACAGTGCAGGGAGACAGCACGTGGGAGTTCTGGTCAGTTTGCCACTCGAGATCTTCTTCTGTTCGCTCAGGGAGAGGACTCTTTCTTCTGCTATGTTGTGAGTCCCTCCCACAGACAGTCTTCCCAAAACTGTTGCGGCATGGGTCATTCGCCCACAGGGTGCAGTCCTCTAAGGGTAGGCTGATCTAGTTTGGAAGCAAGGGGCCACTCTCTCTATCTCTGGAAGCAGGGGCTCTCTCTCTATTTTGGTCCCCCACTGGATCACAGCTTTCTCTGGTATCCACCTGCTCTGGCGTGAGCACTTCTCCCATGGGCTAAGTGGATTTCTGCATTGCCCATGGACATCATGCATTACAGGGAGACTGTTTCACTAGAGTCCTCACTACAGCTTGCAGAGGAATCTCAGCTCCAACACCTGGAGCACCTTCCCCCCCTCTTTTTTTTCCACTGACCTTGGTGTCGCCATGTTGTTTTCCCTCACATGTCCTCACTTCCTCCTCTTCTCTGACTAGAAGAAAAAATGATGCTTGTAAGTATCATTGCTAACAAGTTTCACCAATTCAAAGATTCTTACAGGATCCTGTAGTGCTGAGAGGTTGATCTCGTCTAAAAGTTCTGTGTTGGGGAGTTGCTTGCTATGTTTCTGCTGCTGGCCAGTTGGCCCCACCGCCATCGCATGGGCAGTGGTGGTGCCGCGGCACTGGTGCAATGAAACACCTCTCTTCATGCAAGGCGTGGGGAAGGAGAAGCCGCTGCTGCAGCCCCTGCCCTTCTGCCTGCAGCGTGGCTGGCTAGGGGTGGCCAGGCTGGCAAAGCCCCCTGTGGGCTGCACCGGGATGGCCACCCCTGGAAAAAACTGTGTGTGCGCTGTTTTGATTTTCTTCTTAAATGTGCCATCACAGAGGCGTTACCAACCTCTCTAATTGGGCCAGTGGCATGTCCATCTTCAGAGCCATCAGAGATTGGACAATATACGATAGGTATACTAATCAAATAACCTTATAAAACTTGTAAAATTACTGTACCACATGTGGTTTTCACCATATTATGTACCTGAAGGCTTTCAAGTAAAGGTTTGCTTTTATATTATCAATTTATATTATCATTCTAACTTTGTTTGGGAAGGTTTGCTCTATTTCCAGGCAACAAAAGAAAAAACATAGCCCTGGGAGTGCTGTTGCGGTTCCTCAGGGACTACAGGAGGACTGTGGCCTACTTTACAAAGCAACTAGGTAATGTCAGCCAAGGCTGGCCCAGTTGTCTGAGGGCAGTAGCAGCTACTGTTTTCTTGATCCAGAAAGCTCAACAACTGACTTTGGGACAAAGCATTGTCATTTATGTACTACATATGATGCAGTCAATACTTGAACAAAAACGGGGCCACTGGCGATCTCCTAGCCGGATGATGAAATACCAGGTAGTCTGGCTGGAGCAAGATGATGTGACACTCAAAACAATTTCTATAGTTAACCTGCTATGTTCTTATCTGCCCAACAAATAAAAGGAACCCGAGAGTATGTTTCCTTACAGACTATAGAAGAAGTGTATTCCAGCAGACCTGACTTAGGAGACAGACCCTTGGAAAGACCTGATTGGGAATTGTTTACCTATAGGAGCAACTCTGTCCTGAATGGAAAATGACTATCTGGATATACAGTGACTACATGCCATGAGGTAATTGAATTTGGGGCACTTCCCTCTGATGTTTTGGCCCAGAAAGCAGAACTAATTGCCCTCACTCGAGCTTTGGAATTGAGTAAAGGAAAACAAGTTAACATTTGGACTGATTCAAAATATGCTTTTGGAGTGGTACATGCACACAGCACCAGCTGCAAAGAAAGAGGCCTTTTAACACCTCAAGGCACATTGATCAAAAATGGAAAACAAATCTTGGATTTACTTGAAAGTATCTGGAAACCAGCTGAGGTTGCCATCATACATTGCAGAGCACACCAAGAGGGTAAGACCAAATCAGAATTGGGGAATCATTTAGCCGATAAGGCTGCCAAAGAGGCTGCAGGAAAAGGCATGTTAGAAAATGAAGCTTTATCTTTAACACCCCTGCCAGAGTTACCTCTCCAAGCAGAAAAAACAGAGTATAGTGCTAGGGACTGTCAATTAATCAAAACCTTAGAAGAAAAATTTGATTCACAAGGCTAGGCAGTTACGCCAACCAGGCAAATAGTAGTCTCTCAACCGATCTTGTGTGAAATACTGGATCATGAACACAAAGCCACTCATTGGAGTACTGAACAATTTTTGAAACATTTGCAAAAATCTGTAATTTGGTCTAAAATGGCTCAGATTGTACAATCAAAAATCCAACAATGCATAGTTGTAAAAGAAACAACACTTACATGCCTGAAAAGTAGTACTAGGAGCCATAAATCTGGAAATTATCTGGGTGAATACTGACGGATTGATTTCATTGAATTCCCCAGAAAAGGGGAGTATAAATCCCTCCTACTTCTGGTGGGTACCTTTTCTGGATGGCCAGAAGCCTTCTCTTGTCATACCAACCAGGGGGGAAATGACTAAAATACCACTGAATCAAATAATACCTAGATTTGGGGCACCTTTGAGAATGTCATCAGACAGAGGTTCCCACTTTATTGTAGAAGTGGTACAACAGGTTAGGAAAGCCTTGGGAATAGCTTGGGATCATCATATTCCTTATAGGCCCCAAGCTACCGGCAAAGTAGAGTGAATGAATTATACAATCAAATTGCAATTCAGTAAAATATGTCAGGAAACCTCCTTGTTATGGGTCCAAGCCTTACCTGTTGCTCTACTTCAAATTAGAATTCAGCAGTGGGGCACCAACAAAATAAGCCCCTATGAGCTGCTGTATGGTCGACTCTACTAAGCTGACATTGCATCCCGATCACAGGAGAGGCGGTGGCGCCGGTCTCCCAGGTGCTCTTATCTCTTTGCTTTCGACATGCACGCCAGGAGTGGCCGAGTCCCACCAGAGCTGCCAGCAGGCAGGATTGTGGTTTGGCCACTGGCTGGGGTCCCGGACCGCTGGGAGCGGCCGATAAATGTGGACCCACATCTAAGAATTGAAGCAAAGGAAGAAGGAAGGACTCTTTGCTTGTTTCTCCAAGCTGCCTTTATTCTTTCCCACAGCGGGAGCGGTGCCGAGGCTGCAGCGCCATGCGGGAGTGGGTGGGGTGTGGGAGCGACGCAGCTTGAAGGGGGACAGTGGCAAAAGAGCGGGAAACAAAGAAAAACAGAGGCTTATGGGGGGGGACTAGATAGGAGGGGTCTGGGGGGACAAATGCAAACATAATACCAATAGAAAATGGGATGGGAAATGTGCATACCAATGAGAGAAGGGAAATATCATAACTGACACCGAAGCTTCTGGATAAATGGGTGTAGGAAATTATGACAGGCTACAGGGGCAGGATTTTGGAGGATAGACAGGGAAGAATCTGGAATTATAATAACTGCCACAGGGAAAAGGTGGGAAGATAGGTGGTAAACAACTTCAGGGAGAGACTAAACATATAATCTTCAAAAACCCACTGTCACACTAAGCACCACACATTCCAGGAAACATACACATAAAAGGAGGGTTTGATTTTAATAATTGCCTCATTTCTCTTGGTAAAACGTTACAGGATTTGCAATGAGCAGTGGTGATCTCCTGGCCGAGAGGATTGGACATACCAGTGCCCAAGTTCCAACCAGGAGATTGGGTCTACTTGAAATATTGGGGAACCGCTCTGCTCCAGCCAAAGTGGAAGGGGCCTTTCCAAATACTATTGACAACTTTTACTGCTTTGAAACAGGATGGAATAAAGTTGTGGATACATATTCCAAAACTAAAAGGGCCAAAGCTCCTTGGGTAATTGTTGGGGGTTGGGTTTTGGTTTTTTTTCCTGTTTCTTCGTTGTTATTTGTGGCATTTTGTTCCCATTGAGTTGCTAATAAGCACTGATGGCAGGGAGGACGAAACTCCTTTGGTTTTCTTGGGAGGTTTTTTTTTTATTTTGGACTGGGGGCAGGGGCTGGGTGCAGCTCCTAGCTCTAGTCTCTCTTGGTTTCTGAGGGGGACAGTCAGAGCTGCTGCTCTTGGGGAAAGGAATTTCACTGCTGCTGCTGGAGCCCAGCCCAGGGCTGCTTCTTCTACCGTGGGGTGAGCCTCTGCTTGTAAAAGCAGCCACAGAACTGAGACCTTATTAACACCTACCTCACTAAAAGAGAGACCTATCACCATTGGCTTGGGTGCCCAAGATCCTGAGCTCGGCTCTCCCTGTCCTGCTAGGAGCCACTCACCCCCTGCCTGCCGAGACACCCTGAAGGCCCAGCTTGCTGCTTTCCAAGAGTCCTGCTAGGGGCATCAGAACCGGCTGCCTCAGGGGTTTGTGAAGCAAAGCCTCTCTTCCACCACTTCCAATCTTTGGACAAAAGCTGCCATTGCCACCTGCTCCCCAAGCCCGTGCCAGAGTGCCCCCTGCAGCCACATGAGGATCACCACACCTGCCCTGCCTACCTGGAGCCTGCCAGCACCCCTGCTGGCTGTGACTGTAACTACACCAAAGGGGAAAGTGCCACAGCTGAAAGGTATTCCCAAAATTGCAAAAGCCATCCTCCAATGGGCAATCACATCATGACCCTTTTCTCCAGTGTGAGCAGATGCCCACATGGGGGAGGAGAGTTTGTCAATAGACACATTCACATACTTAAGTCAGCCAAATTCAGCAATGTGAGTGACATGTGTTTGCCAAAGCTGCAAGGCCTTTAGGCCTCTGGGGTTCACCCCCGCTGGTAAAGGTGCAGCAAGTCCATGAGAGTCAGTGCAAGGACTGACAATGTCACGAGCCTCAGTTGGCATCAAATGAAATTGTTTCTGCAGGGTATGAGCACTTTGATGGAAAAAATCATGCAACGCCTTGGCTTGCACAATCTTGTCCGGCTGAGGCGCTACCCACACAGGGTTAGCCAACCTGTCAGCCCTGGCATTACCTTCTGCTATGAAACCTGGTAAATTGGTGTGACTCTGAATGTGCAAGATATAATACGAATGGACTCGGGCTTGAATTGCGCTCCACAAGGTTTTCAATAACTGAAACTAAACTGCGTTATTGACTTCCTTCAGAAGTGAACAATCCAAATGTTTGGTTATGTCTGCTACAGAGGCAGAATCAGTGACCAAGTTCAGAGGCACTTGTGAAAATGTCTGGAATGCCATGGCAACAGCCTTTAACTCAGCCAGTTGGGCCGAGCCTGACTCATGGCCCTCCAACATTTGCCATCCAGATTCATCCTTCCAAGTAACAATGGCTTTCGCCGTTTTTTGGAACCATCAGTGAAGACAGTGGATCCTTGCACTGGCACCCGGCTGCTTTTTGGCTGCAAAAACAGATTGGTTGTTTTTTCCAGCTGCAATAACTTGTGACTGGGCATATTATAGCAATCTGCCCTAAAAAGTTTTGCAGCGCACTTTGCAAAGGAGCACTGTTAGCAAAGCCCCATTCAAAGTCTTCCCGTTCTACTGGAAAAATGATTGTTGCGGGATCAGCTGCCATCAATTACAAACACCGTTGACTGCATTTGATTATGAAACAAGCAATCAGCTCAAACAATGAGGGTGTGGACTTTTTTTTGCTGATGGGACAAGAAGACCCATTCCAAAATGTGCAAGGGATCAGACCACTTGTCACTCCATTGGCCAATGATACCTGTAGGACAAAAATCTGGATTGGTAATGAAGACAGTGATATCAATGGAAAGATCTACTCAATGAACCTGACAAGCAGAAACAGCTGTTTGGACCTCCTCCAGCACTCGTCGCGCCTCAGGAGTCAATTCCTGAGGTGATCTCAGGTCAGGCCCCCCCTTTAAAGTATCATACAGTGGGGACAATTGTTTTCCAGTTAGTCCCAATGAGGGACGCAACCAGCTGATGACACCCAGCAATTCCTGGGCATCATTCAAGGTCTTAATAGAATCTGAGAATTGCCCCTCCTGATGCTGAGCAGTTTGGTCAAGAATTTTGATCCCCAGATACTTCCAAGGAGGTTGCTGTTGCACCTTCTCTGGGGCCACCTGCAGCCCATAAACATGCAGACCAGTGAACAGCTGAGGCTGTATCCTCAGCAACTCATCCTGGGTGGGTGCTACCACCAGGATGTCGTCCATGTAATGATAACAACACGTGTCAGGAAACTGATTGCAAACTCCAGACAAGGCCTGAGCCACATACCACTGACAAAGAGTCAGGCTATTGCGACAGCCCTGTGGCAAAACTTTCCATTGATATCTCTGCACAGGTTTGGCATTGTTGATTGAAGGCACTGTGAAGGCAAACTTTGGTTTGTCATGAGGATGCAAAGGAATTGTAAAAAAAACAATCCTTCAGATCAATGATCAAGATCTCCCATCCTATGGGGATCACGGTGGGTGAGGGCATACCAGGCTGCAATGCCCCCATACTTTCTATCACTGCATTAATTTTCCAGAGGTCCTGTAACAGCCTCCATTTCCCAGATTTTTTCTTTATCACAAAGACAGGAGTATTCCAGGGACTAGTGGAAGGCTCAATGTGTCCCTGTTCAAGTTGTTTCTGAACCAATTCATGAAGGGCAACCAATTTTTCTTCTGTCAGGGGCTAGTGATGAACCCAAATGGGTTTGTCCACCAGCCACTGTAAAGGCAGCATAGGATATCTTTCGCCCTTCAACACAGTGGCCTCAATTAAAAATCTGTCCCAATTCACACCCCCCAGGCAGCCAATACATCCTGCCCCCAGAGATTGATTGGAGTTAGAATGACATAGGGCCGAACTGCAGCTGTCTGCTCATTTGCGTTACTGATCAGCACAAACTGTTGGCTCACCAAGGTACGTGCCGCACCCCCTACCCCTACATGGCTGCTGACCCCACAGGAGCCAAAGGCTATGTAGGAGGTCACCCAGAGAGGGAGACCACTGTCACATCCGCCCCTGTGTCATTCAAACCTTGAAGCCCAATCTTTGGCCGGCGGGCACCCGGTAGGGTCAGGATACACACCATCTGGGGTCGCTGAGCAGAAATATGCACAGACCAGAGGGCTTGTGGCAGTCCAGTGGATCTGAAGCTACCACTCCCATGAGTCTGCTGGTCAGTCCTGGGGACACATGACTGAAAAGGCACAAGTTGAGCAATCTGAGTCCCTGCCGGAATAGTGACGCAGGGGTGGGTGTGGAAACCGTAGCACAATTTTGACCTGAAAAGCCAGAGTCAATGACACCTGGGTGAACAAAGATTCCTTGGTGGATGACACTAGATTTTCCCACAAGCAGCTCGCTCAGTCCTTGTCCCAAAGGTCCGAACACATCCAAAGGAACCTTATGGTCATGACAGGATTCTAAGATGACTGTGATGGTGGTACGTACATCCACTCCGGTGGAGCTGTGGGTGCTGCCTTCAAACAGGCTGGGCAGGCCTGAGCTGGTGCCATGCTCTGAGGAATCACTTTTGTCAGAGTGCAATTGCCCCGTGTGCTCATCTTCCTGTTTCTTGGGCCTACCAAGGATTGGCCATTAGCATGATATTTAGCCTTGCATTGGTTTGCATAATGACCTGCCCTTAGGCATCTAGAGCACAAGAAAGTGGTACGTGGACCTGTTTGTTTGCCTGTTCCTTGCTTTTTCTTGCCCTTATTTTTGCTCTTCTTCTGTTGCCTGCCCCCTGAAGATATCTGGCCTGGCTGTAAAGCAGCCGTCAGAGCAGACACTTTGTGGTCTGCAGCACCTATCTTGGCACATGCATTGACCATGTTTGTTAGTGTCAGGTCACCTGGAAGAGCATCTATGATCTTCCAGCACTCACTGTTTGCATTGTCCTGAGTTAACTGCTTGCATAAAATCTGCCTTAAGGCATCATCCTCAACCTATTTCTCCAAGGCAGTTGCAAGCTTCTCAACAAATGGCAAAAAAGGCTCACCTGCTCCTTAAGTTATTGATGCATACCGTGGTCTGGGGGAGGCCGTCTCAATAGTTTTTAACAATGCATTAAATCCTACCCTTTGACTCTGCTCAAGAACGGCAGAGTCCCAGGTAGCCTGAAAATCAGGATTGGAAAAGGCCTGTTCTCCGAGGAGAATGTCCACCCCCACATAAAACCCAGGATCTCCCTGAGGCAAAAGCCTGTTGCTTGCTGCAACCCTTTCAGCGGCCTGCCTCCAGTTGTCCAGAAAAACCCCATATTGCACAGGCTGGAACAGTGCCTGAGCTATATGTCTAATATCAAATGGAGCAAGCAGGTCTGGGTCTAGCACTCTGAGAGCCTGCATAACTTGTACGGAGCCAAGGCCAGATTTTGCAACCTACTCTTGCAAATCTTGGACCACCCGCAGGCAACAACATCATGCCTGTCAGTGCATCCTGAATTTGGGACAGCTTTATACAAGCGAAAAGCTTGAATCTCTCTTTGTGGCAGAACATGGTCTCCCTGAACCACTTGTGTCTCCTCCACAGATGCTGGATGAACTGTTTGACTGACATCTGTGGCCCCTTCCCCCGGATCTAGTGTGATGTCAGCTGCACACTGTGGCCTTCCCACCCTGTCCAACAGGTTCCAATCCTCTGCTTCTGAAGTTTGTGACTTAACTGCATCCCAAAAGCTGTGAGGGTTCTTGGGGTGCACGGTCACCTGACAGGGGGGCAAAGTCCAGGGATTATGCAGGGAGGATGACGACGTCTGTCTGTGCCGACGTTCTGCTGCCAGGGCACATCCCCACCGGGGGCCTGGCCATTGGCATTCATCACTGTCACTATCCTTATCCAGGGATGAGGAGGACAGCCTGAGGGCAGTAGGGGGTGGTGGGTTGGCTAAGGCTCCGAAGTTGAAGGACTGACTGCAGACCCTGAAGCCAAAGGGTCAGTTACTAGGCTAGACACACAGGGGCCGGCCGCCGGTTGTACCACCGTCGGGGGCCCAGCCACGGATGGCATGGCTGCAAGCATGGTGGCAGGCAGTGCAGCCGTGGCCGGTGGCACTACTACTACTGCTGCTGCCACGGGCTGCAATGGCGAAGCTGCAAAACACATTAAGTCAACCAAGTCAGCCGTTGGGCCGGGAAGACAAGAAGGCAGTTGTTCCACAACTAAAGGTGGGGGGAGTGAAAGGGGACACAGCTTCTGTTGTGTCATTTACCGTTCAGAGAGATGGCGCTGACGCAGCGGGCTCAGCTGCTGTCGTCTGCGCAGGCACTATGGAAAAGGAGGGGGAAGCTGGCAGGGGGTGTGAAATAGGCTGGAAAAAACACCTGCTGGGAGGCGCTGACTATGGGCATGGCCAGTACAGCTGCGCAGGATCCGTGGCTGATGACAAGGGAGCCGACGGAGTGACCAGTGTGGTCGTGACGACTGCCAACGGTGGAGATGGCTGTGCCCTCACCCGCGATGTGGGGGGGGGGAACTTGAGTCAGGATCAGCAGCTCCTGCCGGCTGTGAAAGAGTTGGCCTCCAGAGTGCAGGGGGGGCAAAGGCTGGTCTGGCTGGTGTGGCCAAGCAGCTTGTGGGGCAAGGCAAGTCTGTCCCCCAGCTCCCCGCCGAACGGAGGCGGGCACCACCAGTGGCTGGAGCAGGGCTGGCTGCTGCAGAGGCTCACCAGCTGCTCTTTGCAGGACAGGGGAGAATCGGCTGGTCAGCCGCAGCGGAGATAGTTTCAGCGCCGCCAGTGGCGATGAAAGGCCCGTCCCCCAGGCTCAGCCGAGACGCAGCTATTGCTCTTGGCCGTGTTGTTAGCGTTCAGGAACACATAATCACAGAATGATTATATGCAGGTGCTTTTATTGAAGAGCTCTGGGTGTCAGGGGTACAGATCCAAATCTGACTCCACCATGGGTTCGGGATGAACATGTTTTTATATTCTATCGTTATATAACTTACATATTAATTATTAAACTTACATTGTTCTATTGTATACATTGATTTCATCCGAGCATAGGTTTCTTGTGATCCCCCCAAACCCTTTAACATAGTTTCTCATGATTCTTCTTACGATTAAACAATAATTATATCTAAGCAATCATCACATCTAACAATTATATCATTTATCATATACTGGTTACGCAGGTGCAATTTCACATGATCTGGCAAACACAAGGCCTAATGTTTCCCAGGGCCTACTTTTAACATTTTCCCAGGGCCTACTAAGCGTAGCTTTCTTTCTAACTCCCTGAATTTTCTATGATTTTAAAATCTTTTACTGTCAGTGTTGGTTTTGCGGGAGGAGGAGACGGCGGCCTCACAGAGTCATAGGGATAAGGATATGTCAGCGGAACACAATCTCCAGACAAGAAATAGGTTCTGCAGGGAGTCCCCACATCTCCCACCAGCCCGCGTGTAGCCGGAAAAAAGCCCACAGCCACCCAGTCTGGCGATCTTCCTCCGGGGGTGTTGGTGCCCCCAGATGCAACATCTTCACCCTACGAAATCCCCATTTCCAACTCATTTTCCCCCTGGGTGTGGGCGTGGAAGGCACGGGACAGGCGTCCCCATACAACCATAAGTTGAGGCATGGTGGAATCCCCTCTATAAATCCCTTCCAAGAACCGGTGGCCCAATGCCTCCCACAAGTGCGGACTAAAAGCCACGTCCACATCCACCGGAAAATAATGAGATTTGGCCCAGGTTAACAGAGCACAGAGTGAATCATCCGACACAGAGACTCCCATTAAGGAAATAATGTCTCTCCACACAGTATCACCTGTTCTTCTTTAGAAGAGTGACTTCCCATTGTGGAAACACTGTTCCCCAACCCCCAGCAAAAGTATGGACTGCTGTGCTGGGAAATTTGCCCCTGCCCACTCTTCTAAGCTATCAGGGCAAAACCACAATCCCAGTCCCTTCCAGGAGGACACAGGGAAAGGTCATCACCTCTCTGGGAGAACAGAGGGTGTCCAGATGTGGGCAGACTGCGCTGGCGCCACGGGATCCCAGTGGAGGTCCAGCGGGGGTCCAAAGCGTTTCCGTCCATCCCATGATCCATGAGGAGCCGATTGATGCGAAACATGGCGTTGTCACCAGATGTCACTGTTGAGTAAGAAACTACAGACTCACCAGAAGGCTGGATTGCACAGCACAGACGCTTTACTTTGAATTGTCTCTTTTTATACATTGTTCCGATACAGATAGACCAGATTGGTCAATTAATCAATACATTTCACCTGATTGGCTAATTAAGAAAATGCCTTTCTTATAAACAATCTTTGAGAAAAACAGGAAAACAAAGAGTAGGAAAACAACACCTGCAAGTTGTTTGTAATAATAAGCTATCATTGTTTGTCTTCAACTCCCTAAAGTCTCACAAGCCAATTCTAGGAAAACTTATCTAGTTTTCTTGCTCTCTGACCAGGCTGTCACATCCACAAGACAGAGTTAAGAAAATAAAGTGGGTATTTATTAAAGGCCTTCAAACAGGTACACCTTGGGCAGTCAGAAGCCTTCCGGAGGCTACACCCGAGATGGACATATATAAGTTTAGTCTATTTGCATATCAGGCATTAATTCTCCAATTACAGCTTCTGGTAATGAAGTCATATAGCCTCAGTTTGCGTCCCCCAATTCACTTTTGTTTATACTTTTTGAGGCCTGAGGCAGAGGGTGTCCATGGTTCGCAGGCCTGGAAGGATTGTTTTGTTTGAGCAAAATGTGAAGAAAGCTTACTAACACTCTACATGGAGTTCAGAGTTATACACTAATGTAGTAGAGAATCTGAAAAATATAAAAGCTAAAAATTTAAGGCATCAGTGAAATCGCTATACCTGGAAGTGTTCAAAAGGTGTGTGGATGTGGCACTTGGGGATATGGTTTAGTGGTGAACATGGTGGTGCTAGGCTAGCAGTTTGGCTTGATGATCTTAAAGGTCTTTTCCCACCTTAATTAAACAAAGCAGAACTAACAACAAGATTATGCTGTCCTTAACATCTAGAGGGAACTCAATATTTTCAAAAACTGCTGTATCAGGCCTGAAGGGCTAGAAAAAAACATTTTCTCCTCTTCCCTCCACAGGCTGGGTGTGTTTATTTATGAGGGCCCAGAGGTAGCAGCACAGACTAGGACAGGTGAACAGAACTGAATATACATTCCAAATGAGATTCATTGTCTCTGATGTTATCATGTAATAGGCATACTATATCAACAAAGCAATTTTCATACCTTTCCCTGGCTTCAAAAGGAGCATCACAACAGGCAAATAGTTCCCCATGTGTGGAAATATATATAGGGTAAGGTACAACATCTTTTGGGGTTCCTTTTCTGTTATTTCCCATTTGCGAACTAAGTTTTCCCAAGGGGTTAACAGATTATATACTGGAAAAAGGGGGGTTACTATTGTTGATGGAAGCTCATTGAGTGGAGGTGGACAGGCAAATGTGATCTTGGTTGAGGACTCTGGCAAGAGTGGTCCATACGTTCGCCTGAGGCTGAGAAATGATCCACATCTGACTTGGATGGACAGCTGACAACAGGAGCAGCAGAAGGATGGGGCTCATCCCGATGGTATGGGGGCTGAGTTCAGATCAAAGGGAAACACTGAAAAAACTGAAGATAAGAAATGTTAGGAGTAGGGTTCAGGTAATATCAACTTAACTTTAAAGAGTTTGATGCCGCTTCCTCCTCCAGCAGACTTTGGCTACCTGTGCTGTGGGTTTATTTTTTGACACTCTTGGAATGTATGGTCTTACCCACTTGGAGGGGATACATCTCAAGCCTGAGGGAGCAGATACGCATGCATATCCCCTACCCCAGGTTACGAGCTCATAGGGCCCCTCCGTTTTCCAATTCTCAGGGTCTTTAATGAGAACAGGTGGCCGGGCTTTCAGGTTGTACTGACTGTTCTCTTTAAAATGCCTCATAATGGGTGGGTTAAGGTTCTTATAGGTGCAATTTAAAAAGTTCAGTGTGAACAGTGCCTTGGACAGTCAGACTTGAGGGGACTCCACCTTCATAGCCTCCTGTTGTTGGTGAAGAAACTTTCTTAGGCTCTGGTGGGTCCTCTCCACCACGGCTTGGCCTGTCGGGGAATAGGGGATGCCTGTCTTATGTTCTATTCCCCATTGCTGCTGGAAGCTCTGAAACTCTCTTGATTTGTACCATGGGCCATTGTCTGTTTTGATTACATTAGGGATTCCTAATGTGGAGAAGGCTTGCACGAGATGTTTTTTCACTTTGGACACTGTCTCCCCTGTGTGGGTGGAAGCGTAGACGACACCAGAGAAAGTATCCACGGAGACATGGACATATTTAAATCTGCCAAATGATGGAATGTGGGTTACATCCATCTGCCACACCTCGCAGCTCTGAAAACCCCTAGGGTTTGCCCCTGTACTTAGGGAGGGTAGTGAATGGTGTTGACAAGAAGGGCACGTGGCTACGATGGCCTGGGCTTGTTCGCACATCAGGTGGAATTGCCGAACCAAGCCGGGTGCATTTTAATGGAAGAGCTGGTGGCTGATTTTTGCTTGTTGGAATATGTCTGGGAGCATCTTGACTGGTGCCACTAGGGCATCAGCGCTACGATTACCTTCTGCGATGAACCCCGGCAGGTCTGTGTGTGACCTTACATGCATCACATAAAAGGGTTGTTCCCGGTGGGAGACTATTTTTACTAATTTTGAGAGCAACTCATACAAAGGAATGTTGGAAACTTGCAATACAGCATTTTCTGCCCTGGACACTACACCTGCCACGTAAGCTGAATCAGTAACTAAATTAAAAGGCTCAGAGAACCTCTCAAAGGCTCTGACGATGGCGGCCAACTCAGCAATTTGAGGTGATCCTTCCACCTTGGCAATATCTGCCTCCCACTGCTGAGTTTGAGGATCTTTCCAAGTCACCACTGACTTGTGGGACGCTCCAAACACATCAGTGAAAACTGTCAGTGCCTTTAGAGGCGCCCTGCTCTGAATACTTTTCAGTGATAGAGTAAATTGAACATCCAAATTGAAAATTTTGTGGGCCGATCGATGGATTGAAATTTCACCCATGTAGCTGTCTAGCGCAAATTGCAGGGCTTCATTCTCTTAAAGCAATTGTTCTAACAATACCTTAGTTGGCCCTATTTCAATTTTAAGGAGATGTGGATGCAGTCAAAGTCCCACCCTGCCAATTCCCTGAGCCGAATCCTTGCCTTCTGGATCAGTTCTGCCACTAGCTCCTGTGGCCTTGTCATCTTTTTGGACCTGTTGTGACTGAGAAAGACCCATTCTATGATTAAGAGTGGGTCCTTCTTGTCCTGGTCCCTTTTCCCTACCTGGGCGGTCTCCCACTGGAAGATCACCCCATGTAGGTGTGGCAACTTACCCAAGATGATGAACTTGAAGGGCAGGCCCTGCTGGCACCTGTGGGCCTGCCTGGCAGACATTGTCTCCTGGACTTTCTCCAGTGCAGTTCTCGCCTCCTGGGTGAGGGTCCTAGGAGAACTAAGCTCCTCTCCCCCTTTTAAAAAATTGAAAAGGGGGCCTAGGTCCTCAGTGGGAATGCCTAGCCAAGGTCTGACACAGTTTAGAGACCCACATAGTTGATGGAGATCTGCCAAGGTTTTGATGTTGTTCTTGATAGCTAATTTTTGCTGCACAATAGTCCACATTCAGATTTCGAGACCCAGGTACTTCCAAGGTGGCATCTTTTGAATCTTTTCTTCCTGGAGCTCAAACCCTGCAGCAAGCAATTCATTGATTGTCTGGTCAAGTGTGTGAGTAAGCATGTTATCAGTTGGGGCACACACCAGGATGTCATCCATGTAGTGCAGGATGATGGAATCTCCTGCAGCTGCATGGACCGGGGACAGTAAGGAAGAGACATACCGCTGGCAAATCATTGGACTCACTTTTAGTCCTTGTGGGAGTTCTCTCCACTGGTATCTCTTCCTCAGGGCTTCTCGATTAATGGTGGGAACCGAGAAGGCAAAAAGCAGGGCATCGTCAGGATGCAGGGGAATTTGAAAAAAAAAAAAAAGTCTTTGATGTCAATCACAGCTAAATTCCAATTTTGGGGGAGCATTGTCGGTGATGGCATCCCTGGTTGGAGAGAGCCCATGTCTTCAATAATGTTGTTGATTTGACGGAGGTCATGGAGGAGTCACCACTTGTCTTTGTTGGGATTTTTAATGACAAAGACAGGGGAGTTCCATGGTGACGTGGTCTCCACAATGTTACCTTTTCTTAGTTGCTCCTCTACGAGCTACTCAAGCGCCTTTAATGTTTCCTTGTTGAGCGGCCACTGCTCTACCCACACTGGAGAATCAGTTTTCCAATTCAGTTTTTGGGTAGGGCGCTCTTCAGTGGCCACCACCTGAAAAACCTGGGGGGTATCTGGGATGTCAGTTGTGGCTCCCCATTGGACCATGAGGTCTCTGCTCCACACGGATTCTGTGTAACCTAAAACAAATGGGCGTATTGAAGCCACTTGGCCATTCGGCCCCTCAATTTGGATGATGCCTTTTGATTGTCTTGCTAATTGGATGCCCCCCTACACCCTGTACGTGTCCAGCTATGTTCTGCAATTCCCAATGTGACTGCCACTCCCTGGAGGGAATGATCGTAACATCTGCCCCAGTATCTAGAAGTCCTTTAATAAATTTGTACTCCCCACCCCGGTGCAGCCCACACGATAACTTGGGTTTTTCTCTTCCCAGCACCTGAGTCCAGCAGACTTTGGGATGGAGTTTATTTCTGAGGGTGTCTGCCTGCTCCTTGTCCCATGGAGGCTCAGGCACTGGGATGGCTTGGGCTATTATTTGGCCTTTGGGTAGGTACACGGGTGGGTGAGTACAGTAGAGCCAAAGGACAAACTGCTCTGGGTCTGATGATATGAGACCCAGAGTAATGTTAATTTCCTGGGGTATGTGTTTTGTGTCCCCAAGGACGACATACATACTGTGATGTTTCTGGCAAAGCTGTGTCCAAGTACCTGGCTGTTCAGGGTCAGCAGTTATAAAATGCCAGTCACTGTTCCTGAGAAGGAGAGGGTCTGTCAGCACCAACCTGAAAGGGTTATGGGGAGAATTGGTGGTTAGAATTGGCCTGGTATGATCTTAGTTAGATGAATGTTTTGTCATGTCTAATGCAAGTGTCTAACATGGCACAGGTAGGTCCCTTAAACTTGGTTTTTCATTCCCCCCTGGTGCTGGAATTGCACCCACCCCATTTTTGTCATCACGCCAGGAAGGGCAGTGCTCCTGGTCTAGTTTTTTGAAAAGTTCCTCTTTGGGGAATTCTGATCTTTGAGCTTATTGTTTTTAAAATCCCAGAACTGCTTTTTCAGAGGGCAGTTGGGCATCCAATGCCCTACTTTCCCACAAAGGTGGCAAGGTCGGTTAGAGTTCGAGATTCTCCCCTGTGGCATAGGGATGCACTGAGGATGGCTGGTGGATGGTCCCCCTGGTGGACCAGAGGCTTCCGCAGCTGCAGTCCTCCTCAGTGGTCTTGGTCTCTCGTCCTGGTCGGCAGGGGTTATGGTAACTTTCTTCGCACACACCTCTAGCATTGCTTGTAGTGTTGGTGTTGGATTGAGGGTCAGGCTCAGGATGGCAGCTTTACACTTTTCATTGGCATTTTGCTTAGCAATCTCAGTGAGGACTCCTAGTCTGGCTCCTTCATTCTGAATTTGCAAGTCCACAGCTTTTCTCAACCTTTCCACAAAACTCAAAAAGGACTCAGATGAAGATTGTGTTATTTTTAAATAGTTGTCAAATGGAACATCAGGACACAACCCGAAGAAAGCTTTCTCAGCTGCTTTAACACTTTCTTTGAGAGCCTTTCTGGGAATGCCCTCTGCCTGACTTGCTCCATCCCCCCACTCCCCCTATTCACAGAGATGGTCCACTGATACCATGTTACCATAAGCATCAGTAGAGGTGCCCTCATCAGCCCACAGTGCTGGTAAACTGGCTCTCACTTATTTCTTCCATGCCGTTTCCCACAAGAGGTATTCAGTTTGGGATAACAGGCAGGAAAAAAGCTGTTTGATATCAGTGGGGGTTAAGACATTAGCAGAAAGGGTAGCTTTAAGAAGTCCCCTGAAATATTCGCTGTCTCTGTTAAATTCTTTCTGAGCTTTGACAAGCTCTTTGGTGGACTGATAGAAAAAGGAGTCCAGTGTGGTTGAATTCCCCCACTCAAATCAGATATGTATGTTATAGGAGCGGCAGAGAGGACTGCTGTTGTTTCTGGGTTCCGGCTCTCCGGCCCTGCCTCCCCAGTTTCCCTGACATGGGAACTGGAAGGTGGGGCATGGGAAGGGCAAAGGGAGGGGACACCTGATGGGCATGCCCCTGAGGGGGTGGAGGGGGGTGGAGCTGGAGAAGGGGGAAGGGTGCTGGGAGGGAAGGTTTCAGGGGAGGGGTTTTCCGACTGGAATGGGTTATTTGACGAGTGAAAAGGATTATGGGAAGAAGAAGGGCATGACACAGGCACAACCATGTGGCTGCGGCCATTTTGGACCTCTGGGGAAGCCTTAGGTGAATTGGGGGGATCAAAATGAACCGAAGGTTTTCGGGACGGGGTATTGCGAACCGGAGAAGTATGGGGAAGGGTAAAATCCTGGGGAATTTAGCCAGAACTCTCCGGGTTAGGGTCTGGGGGCATCTGAGGGAAGCTAGGAAGTGTAGCTTTCTTCAGATTGCCCCGTCTGGGGGCTGAGGGTGAGGAACAAGGGTTAGGAAAAGGAGAACATAACTTGGGGGAGAGGGAATTGGGTTTCTGCGAAGCAGTGGCATTCAGTTTGCTTCTGGATGGCTGTTCCTGTGTTTCTGAGTTGGATTTTATAATATTTCTGAACTGCATAGCTAGAAAAGCAAATTTTGACAGAGATTTATCACCTGACTTTCCGGCTTTCAATAATTCATTGCCAGTTTTGTCCCAGAATCCCAATACATGAATATTTACAGCTGATACATCGGGGAAGTGAAGGAATAGCCATCTAAGAAATTGTTTCATGTCTTTTTGAAAATCGGATTTCCTCACTTTGAAGGAGTTCTATAATATTGTAAAAGACCCCTTTCTGAGATACAGAAAGCCTGACACCCATTGTGGCTGTGATCTAAAGTTTCGTATCTCAAAAACTTTGACCAACCCAGGTAGAAGGGAGGAGAGAGAGAAAAAAGAACACCTGCAGCTGGCAGCCTTCCAAAAGTAGAAAAAACTTGGCTCTCACGCAGAGAGCAGTAACAACAAAGGCAGGAAAACACCCCCCACTTCCGAAGAGGGGAGAAAAACAAGAAAAAGGTACCCTTACCAATCCAGCTGTAGGAAAGGAGAGAGGGGGCCCTGGGTGGTGTCCTCTACCTGGGAATGACCCCTGGGATGTCTCAGGGGCTGGCAATCCCATCCCCAGAAGAACCACTCAGTAAAACTGAGTGTGTTCTCACTGAGGTAGCTTGCCGGCCAAGAGGCTTTGCTGAACAGTCCGAAGGAATGTCCGAGCCATTCCATCCATAAGATCTGGGGGTGATATCAGCTCCCACGGTGGTGCCAAACTGTCCCTGTCTCTCCGGGTGACCCTCAAGAACCCCGGCCAGCCCCGACTCGGCAAACAGCTGGGGGGCAGCCCCGACACGGCCGACAGCGGGGGGACACTCTCTTGTGCTCCGAGGGTACCAAAGGCAGCTAGGCTAGCCACCTTTGCAACAGAGGAGATGCTAGAGACATTGGCAGACAATAAAAGGGGCCGACTCTTAGCAAGGGTTAATCCAAGGTTTTATTTGGAACTCCTGGGAGCTCCTGTAACCTCAGGGGGCCTCCTGCTGAGACCCCCGGGAGAGGTGCCAAGTTACATTTAAAGGGAGGGTGGAAAGCAAAAGTAGATACATTTGCTGACCAATAAAAAACTTAAGGGATGGTGACTGAGGGAATGGACATTTGGGATAGCGTATGGGGTAGCACTTGGGGGATTGACCCCTGGCCTCTGACTAATCAATCACTTGATGACCTGGACCCAAAGTTCTAGATAGATGGGATGGGATGCCGAGTGACTGACAGAGAGCCAGGGCGGGGATTTGGGGATGATCTCAGCAAAGGAGAGGGATTAAACATCCATGTAAACACATCAAACATCATGATGAATAGGGAGTTTCTGGACCCCAATACAAAATTGTCATTCCGATTTGCCTCAGGAGGTCTCACATTGGGTACCAAAATATGTGCTGGTTTGAAAATAAACCAGTAGGAGAAATGAACCCCACACAAATACCTTGAGAAAGATTTCAGATTAGAATTACAATTTAATAGAAAGATTGCAATAAATGCAATGATACAGAAAAACTGGCTAAAACCCACAAAGTACAACCTGGCACCCAGTTGGTCAGGGTGGCGGTCACAGTCCAATTAAGCAGTGGTTGCAGTCCTGTTGAAGTCATGGTTGCAGTCTTGTCCAGTCTGGGTGATTTTCTACTTTTAAGTCCTTCACAAGTTCCTTCAGTTTCTGGATGTTGGTGTGGATGGATTCCAAGCATGAAGAGAGATTGAACCAACACATCCCTTCGAAGTCTTGGCAGCTGTGTCCATGGGCAAGCAGCAGGAAGTCAATCGCTGCTCGATTTTGGAGTGATGCATGTCTTGTGGTTTCTTCTTCCTTTAAGAGATTGCTCAGGGCAGCAGAAGTAGCATTGGCTTGCTTACTGAGCCAGCACCCGAGGTGATTTATTTCACCTAGGGCCTTAGCTGCAGCTACCCATGGTAGGAATATAGAGACAGCTATCTTTTTTGGTTTGTTCCAATCGTATAATTTGGGATCGCAATTTTCATCAAATTCTGTGTAAGATCTTTTGTGGCATTTTAATTCACTCTCTTTTTTCCAATTGTGTAACAAGGTGACATTTTGAGTAAGGGTAGAAAGTTTTCCAAGGGTACAGGGACCACCCTGGAGTCGTGAGGGGATCCCAGCCTATAATCTGTCACCACAGATGAGAAACATTCCCTTGGGTAGTACTTTGGGATGGAGAGAGGACACAGAGATCACACGAGCAGTGTAATTACACCAATTGGGAGGTTATAGGCTTGGTTAATTGGCGATA
>NW_024527412.1:0-984 GCF_017590135.1 Pyrgilauda ruficollis
CCTGCTCCTCCAGCTGCTTCTGAGGCTACACGTGAATTCTCCTTCCCACATTCCTAAAATGCAGCCTGTGCTAGAGGCAGAGAGAGGAAAGGCTCGGGCTCAGGTTCACACCCTCCACCCGCAGTGCCTGCTGCGCCCAGGCCCCGACAGCAGTGATCTTTGCCTCTGCTCACTGTGCAGAGTCCTGCCAGCACCATTTTCCATGCCACTCACTCCTTCTCTTTTCCCTTGGCCAGCTCCAGCTGCTCTACTGCGTCAGGTCCAAGTTATTTATCCTCCCTTTAAAGGCTCGTTACAATTCACTCCCCACTCGTCACCTCTCACGGAGGAGGATCCAGGGAAGGACCCGGCCCCCCTGCAGCACCCTGGGCCAGCAGCCGGCCATCGATTTCCTGTGCTTTGGCTCTCCTCGTGCCCTTGGCACAGGGGAATGAATGGACAGATGGCCCTGGAGCCAGGGCTGAGGCAGCAAACCCCTTGGAGGGGACACAATCTCCTGTCCCAGGCCTGAGAAGTGATTGCACACAGCGCCCGCAGCCCTTCCGAGCTGAATAACGGCAGGAAATAAATACCGGGAAATGAAGGAGAAGAGTGGACATGCAACATGCAAACATCTCCTGATTTCTGCACAAAGTGTTACCCCAGTGGCGCTGGGCACTGATGAATGAGAGAAGCAAGGCGGACCAGGAGGTTTTTTCCAAACCTTTGGCAGCCATCCGTTGTCCAGAGCTCGGAATGACGCGCCTGGTGCAGCCCCTGAGGCTGGGGCTTTCTGAGCCATCGCACAAAAGATGAATCCTCAGCCAGCAGGCACAGGGACAAGGTGAGGAGGAGCCCAGCACATCATGGCTAAGACAGAAATGGATCCATCTGTCAGCAGTCACTTCACAGTGAATTGCTCCCAGTTATGCCAGGAACAGCTTCTAATGAAACCTGGATTTAAAGGACTGCAGAGAGGAGGAAAGCGTGCAAAGGAAATTCCTG
>NW_024527413.1:0-983 GCF_017590135.1 Pyrgilauda ruficollis
ATCACCTAGGCTAAGGTTGTGTGAGTGGTTTGAGTCAAGAGGCAACACAGGCAGGCCTGGGAGCTGATGCACTGAGCAAGTTGTGCTCTGTTCTGTGATATTGACATGTGAACAGGTACCCATAAGGTGTGAGCTCCAACATTCCCATTCTTTGAATATCAGCATTTGCATATTCTGCATCTCTGGAATGAAAGGTTACTCTGCACTCCTGAGGGTCTGTGGTCATGTAGTTTGCAATGCCATTCTGACAGTAGTAGGGGACTTGTCTAGAATGGGTTGTATACAAGTTTAACCTTCTTGAATCTAGTGGGCTATAAACTGCAAAGAGGAGATGCTTCCCTGGTTTTGTGGCTGCAGACACTGATGTGATCCTAATGATAACAGAGATTGACTGCACAATCTACCTGAGACCTTGTAGTGAGGAAAAGCTGACTCTAAATGTGTAACTTCAGGACTCCTGCCTTCTTTGAGACATAGAAAGGTAACTCAGAAATAATCATCTTGTTTGCAGCTGACTGGGACCATTCTTTTCATTGCTCTTCTGATTCTCTTTCTGCTGCTGGCTCTGGCTCTTCTGTGGTGGTTTTGGCCCCTTTGCTGCACAGTGGTAAGTACAGTCTTTTAATTCTATTAACTTGGTTTCATCTATTTTCTGACAAAGCACAGAGTTAAAGTGTTGGAGTGGGTGGTTAACCTTGCTTTAAAAAACTGCCACATTTGTAAAGCCCTGATTCAACAATTTGCTTAAAGTGCATGTTGAAGTTACTCTCATCTGGGTTTTTGATTGTTTTAAGGCCTATGTGATTTTTACTTTTTGAATGAGAATTTTAAATAAGCTCATGGATATTACTTAAGTTTCTGTAGGGATCAAGACCTCCTTTAGACCAACTTTGAAACCTGCTGCATAAAAGTGTAATGGAATTGATTTACTAATGTGTGCACAAGCTGTTACCATCCTCTTCAAAGACAAGAGGGGTTTTTTT
>NW_024527414.1:0-983 GCF_017590135.1 Pyrgilauda ruficollis
CCACAAATGCTAGCAACAAAATGCTTTATGTACCTCTACTCCTGTGCTGGATTCTGGAGCTGCTGGAGTTTTCCGGAGCACCACGAAGAGCCCACGATTTCTTTAAAAGTTATGGATGGTGGAGGTCCAAGCAGCTGTGTCACAAGTCCTGGTGGAGTCACCAGGAACCAAAACCTTTTCCTTGGTGCTAAAATTGTGAGCCAGGCTGGGTTAGGTGATAAAAAGGGGTTCCCTCTAGAAGGATCCTTATGTGCACGACACATGGAATGAAAACATGCCCTGTAAATATTTACAATTTTGTATTTTTAGCTAATTAGCATGACTGACAAGAGTCCCCAGCTAGTGACAAAGGTGGTGAGTTAATTCCTCCCTGGTTCTACCCCTTCCTGAAGTCCCAGAGAGGGGTTACTTGATGTCACCGGGGTTCTTTGAGGCCACTTGTGGCTCTGATAATTGATCCAAAGACAATACAGGGGTTAATAATTATGAACCAAACGAGAACAGACACTTTGTTGTAATGGATCAAGCACCACCAGTCCAGCCCAGGGGAGCCCAAGGCAGACAGAATTTGCTGTTAGGGGCAGGAAGGATGGAGAAGAATGGGCTGTCCGAGCACTGTCCCCATCTGCATCCCCCAAAAGCCGTGGGGCACAGCCATGTCCTGTGCCAGTGTCCCCCAGACATCGTGCCGCAGCCCAGCAGCAGTGACAGCTCGCTGCCACACTGCTCTCAGCATGCACAGAGAGCCCAAGGCTCCGGCCGCTGATCCTGCTCCCGAAGAGGGGACAAGACACAAGGGCCGTGTCGCCAGGACACCGTTGGGAGGCAGCACGTCCCCGACCAGCACGGCACAGCCAGGACTCCAGGATGCTCCACAAGCTCCGATCCTGCTGCCCCAGCAGGAACCCGGCAGTCAAACCCATCCCTGCAGCAGTGCCAAGGCTTCCCCTGGCTGCTGCTCTGCTCCCTGCCCAGCTCTGCCC
>NW_024527415.1:0-983 GCF_017590135.1 Pyrgilauda ruficollis
GGGGGGGATTTAGGGGGGATTTGGGGAATCTGGGGAGTCTCCGGGGGGAATTTGAGGGTCTGGGGGAGTTTTTTGGGGTCCCTGGAGGGTTTTAGGGTGCAGTTTTTGGGTCTCTGTCCGTTTTTGGGGTGCAGCTTTGGGGTGCGGTTTCGGGGTACGGTTTTTGGGGGGCTCTGGACGGTTTTGGGGTGCAGCTTTGGGGTCTCGGGAGGTTTTTGGGGTGCAGCTTTGGGTTAGAGTTAGGGTTAGGGATCTCTAGATGGGTTTTGGGGTGTCGTTTTGGGGTCTCCGGAAGGTTTTGGGGTGCAGTTTTAGGGTCGGGTTTTTTTTGGGGTGCGGTTTCCGGCTCGGGGCAGTTTTGGGGTGCAGTTTTGGGGTATCTGGAGAGTTTTGGGGTGCGGTTTTGGGGTGTCGTTTTGGGGTCTCTGTAGGATTTTCGGGTGCAGTTTTAGGGTCAGGGTTTTTTTGGGGTGCAGTTTCGATCTCGGGGCAGTTTTGGGGTGCAGTTTTGGGGTATCTGGAGGGTCTTGAGGTGCGGTTTTGGGGTTCTCTGGAGAGTTTTGGGCTCCAATTTTGGGGTGCAGTTTTGGGGTCTCTGGAGGGTTTTGGGATGCAGTTTTAGGGTCGGGGTTTTTTGGGGTGCGGTTTCGGGCTCGGGGCAGTTTCGGGGCTCCCCCCGACCCCTTTGCCCCCCCAGAGGACGCTTTCCCATACGAGGCGGTTTTGGGGGGGTCTCTGTAGGATTTTGGGCTCGGGGCAGTTTCGGGGTGCGGTTTCGGGCTCGGGGCAGTTTTGGGGTGCAGTTTTGGGGTCGGGGTTTTTTTGGGGTGCAGTTTCGATCTCGGGGCAGTTTCGGGGTTCGGTTTCGGGCTCGGGGCAGTTTTGGGATGCAGTTTTGGGGTCGGGGTTTTTTTGGGGTGCGGTTTCGGGCTCGGGGCAGTTTCGGGGCTCCCCCCTACCCCTTTGCCCCCCCAGAGGACGCT
>NW_024527416.1:0-983 GCF_017590135.1 Pyrgilauda ruficollis
ACTGGGGATACAAGCATCATAACCTCAACCTCGGACAGAAGGGGACAGGGAAACGCTTTCTCGCAGCGAGTGCAGCTGCGCGACAGCGGCGGTTGTGGATGGGGGGGGAGTGTTGAAGTGGTGGGGGATGTGAGTTTGCGTGCGAGTTTTGCGAGCGCAGCACCAGGGGCGGTGGCAATCTCGGCTGGCGCGGTGCCAAAGACGCGCACAAGGGGTGGGACAGGCGGCACGTCCGGGAAGGGCTCTGAGATTATAGCGTCCATGTCAGACACGGGCAGTAAGCTAGGAGCAGCTGCAGAGCTCCAAGCGGCACCTGTAGGTAGACAGAGGAGGCATGCGGTGATGATGCAGGACCCGTAAGTCGAGCTGCAGCAATCCGCTTGCATCGCGGAGCGAATGCAGGCACAGGCGGCGCGAGGGCGGTACGCATGGGCGGAGGGCGTGAATACGGTGTCATAGGAGGAGGAGAGAGAGTCAGGAACAGACATTAGGGAGGAGAAATCAGACGCAGAGCGGGACAGAGACAGTGATATCAGTCCAAGGGAGGGAGGAAGCATTCCCGAGAGCGCACGTGATCGGAAGTCACGAATGAGATGTGGTCCGATCCCCTGTGACATCTCGGGCGAGGAGGGGCCGTTCTCGGAGTTCCACATCCCGAGGCTCCACCCCTTCTCCGGTTCCGATTCCTTCAATCCCTGTGGTTCAAACCTCTCCAGCCTCAGGGGGATGTTCATGTATTCAATCTCTATTGCTAGTTCAGTCAAAACTTGTGCAAGCTCGGTTCCAACCTTCACAACTGC
Source organism: Pyrgilauda ruficollis (assembly GCF_017590135.1). Taxonomy (NCBI): domain Eukaryota; kingdom Metazoa; phylum Chordata; class Aves; order Passeriformes; family Passeridae; genus Pyrgilauda; species Pyrgilauda ruficollis. The sequence continues at coordinate 801 of NW_024527416.1, forward strand.
TGCACTCAGTCGGTACGGCTGAGGAGCCGATCAAGTTCGTGATGTCATCACGGTTGTCCAAGCAGATGACAGTGCCACCTCATGGGGGGATGACTGAAATGCAGGACATGCCAGACTTGGCCAGCAAAGCCACAGCGCCATCTCATGGTGAAACTACAACAATGCAGCAGTTTTTTCCAACAA
>NW_024527417.1:0-982 GCF_017590135.1 Pyrgilauda ruficollis
AAAAAAAACCCCACTCCCCTTGGGTGCATTTTTATGTCTTTTACTCACAAAAATATGCTGAGTGCCTGATTCTGTGTATCAGTGCAAGAAGTAGAAAGCTGCCTGTCAGTTGGGGCACTATCCTCTTTGCTCAAAGCTGACATAAATGATGATAAGAATTTAACTTGGAAAAGAATGGAGCTGGATGGAAGGGACTTCTTTTATCTCCATGCCTGAGGATCAAATGTAAAAAAAGGGAAACATCAAATAAATAACCATATGATAATCAATAATGGAAATACAGAAGATGGGAGGCTGGACAGTATAAAGACTGAAAGTGCTAATACTAAGGAGAACAGGGAGGATAAACTGCTTCAGTATTTACCTCAATATAAAATAACCTCAGACACAAAAAAAATCATTACTCTTTAAGGAACAGAATAAAATATTGATGCTCTTCTTAAAAAATTAGGAAATACCTAATTAAGTAAATTTTCAATTAACATGATAAAACTACTATAGAAATATTAAGTTGGGATAGAGGTTCATGAATGATCCTTAAAACTAATAGTAAGAGGGTTTTTCTGAAGTTTGTGGGTGACAAGGTAGGAGTCATCCTCAATATGAGAAGATGAGGATATTAGGCAGAAAAAAATGCCTGTCCCAAAGAGTCAAACAATGTGATAAACATCAGTGGAATTAAGGGCAATGTCATTTAAAGACTAGTGTGGAGAATTTGCACTAAAATAAATGGGATTTTGTCAGCTGGAAATGGAAATGAGTAGAAAGCACTGGGTCACTGAGCCAGTCAGGATGAATATTGTCATCAGTGTGTTCCAACCATGAAGGGCAAATCCAGGCTGAGGATATATATCCCTGATGACTTGTTTCCAGTGGAGCAGAAGTAGCATTCAGGCTGGTGGCATCCCCATTCATGAAGGCTGGAGGAGCTGCAGAGGACAGCCCCTGGGATGGATGTGGTAGGAAAAGGGCTTGGTGTAGT
>NW_024527418.1:0-982 GCF_017590135.1 Pyrgilauda ruficollis
AAAAACCCTCAAAGACTTCAGTAAAATCCCCAAAAAATTCCTTAAAAAACCCTAAAAACTTCTCAAAAATCCCAAAAAATTCCCTAAAAAATCCCAAAAATTCCAAATTTCAAGCTCAAAAAAACCCAAAAAATTCTCTAAAAAATACCAAAAAATGCCCAAAAATTTCCAATTTCAAGCCCAAAAAAATCCCCAAAATTTTCTAAAAAAATACCAAAAAATCCCCAAAAAATCCAAATTTCAAGCCCAAAAAATCCCCAAAACTTCTCAAAAAAATCCCAAAAAAATCCCCAAAAAATCCAACTTCAAGCCCAAAAAATTCCCCAAAAAATCCCCAAAAATTTCCCAAAAAACCCTCAAAGAATTCATTAAAATTCCCCAAAAAATCACAAAAAATTCCCTAAAAAATCTCAAAAAATTCCAATTTCAAGCCCAAAAAATCCCCAAAAATTCTCTAAAAAATACCAAAAAATTTCCAAAAAATTCCCATTTCAAGCCCAAAACATCCCCAAAAATTTCCCCAGAAGTTCTCCAAAATTCCCCAAAAAATCCCTAAAATCTTCTCAAAAAATCCCAAAAAATTCTCTAAAAAATCCCAAAAAATTCCAATTTCAAGCCCAAAAAAATCCCCCAAAATTCTCTAAAAAATGCCAAAAAAGTCCCCAAAAAACCCAGTTTCAAGCCCAAAAAAATCCCCACAAATTTCCCAAGAAACCCTCAAAGAATTCATTAAAATTCCCCAAAAAAATCCCTAAAATCTTCTCATAAGATCCCAAAAAATTCTCTAAAAAATCCAAAAAAATTCTCTAAAAATCCCAAAAAATTCCAATTTCAAGCCCAAAAAATTCCCCAAAAATTTCCCAAAAAACTCTCAAAGAATTCAGTAAAATTCCCCAAATATTCCCCAAAAAATCCCTAAAAACTTCTCAAAAAATTAAAAAAAAATCCATAAAACAATCCCAAAAAATCCCCAAAAATTTCC
>NW_024527419.1:0-985 GCF_017590135.1 Pyrgilauda ruficollis
AGCCCAAACCAGTCTGGGATTCCATTCCACAATTGCCTCAGGGTTCTCTGGGTCCGTGGCCCCACTGGGGTCTGTGGAGGGTGAGCCAGGGAGGAGGGAGGGATGGATGAAGATCCTGGGAACAGGACACCTCATCCTGTACACCCAGCTCCAGCAGGACCCACACCCTGCAGCGTGGCTGTGGTGCTCAGAACCAGCTGGTGCAGAGGAGGTCCAGGTTACTGCTCCCTGGGAGCGGGGGCTCTGCTGAACTGGGAGGTGACAGGGGTGACAGGTTAATGTCACGAGTGTCCTGGGGCGAGGGGCAGTGCTGGGTTACAGTCACACAGTGCTGTGGGACACTGCAGTACTCACCTCCCGACGCCTGGGCAGCCACACGGGTCACTCAGCTCCCGGGCTCCTTGGATGGGAATGCAGGGCAAGGGCAGGGTGAGAGCAGGGCAGCTCCAGAGCCGGGAGCCAGCCGGGGCCCAGGGCACCCAGCCCTACCTGGTGCCCAAAGCACACTGCCCCAGGGCCAGCAGGGACACCCCTGGCCCCGTGGAGAGGCTGGGTGGCCACAGGAGGATGGATAAGAGCACTCCTGGAAACAGGCACCGAGGGGCTCGGGGCTGCTGCAGCCCCAGGCAGGAAGGGAATTTGCTGTTTGTCCCCCTGCACTGCCCCGGGGCTCCCAGGACACTTGGTCCTGCCTTGCCAGGGGAAGCCCCGGGTTCCTGCCTTGCAAAAAAGACCGGACACAGCTGGGAGGATACACACGTGGCCTGGGAACATCCAAGGAACCTGCCTGGCTCGTGCAGGTCTGGCTCCAGTCTCAGTTTAAACTGATCTGTAACTTGCAGCCAGGTGAGAACCGTCCCTCAGGTGAGATAGGAAGCAGCTACTGGGATTGTGGGTTTGGACTTCTTGTAGGTTTGGGAAGGTTAAGGTTGGATACTGGGAAAATTTCCTTATGGACAGGGTTGTCCAGCCGTGGCACAGGCTG
>NW_024527420.1:0-982 GCF_017590135.1 Pyrgilauda ruficollis
GAACTGGACTTTTCTCTGAGGTGCACAGGAGTAGTGTGAGGGACAAGAGACACATTGTAACAAGGGAAGATTCAACTCCATACAGGGAAAAGGACGAAGAGAGCCAAATGATGAGAGAGAGCCTAGAGAGGTTGTGGACTGTCCATACTTTAGGTCATCAAAAAATGCAACTGGATGTGGCTCTGAGCAGCCTCCTCTCACTCACCCTGGTTTGAAAAAGTACTTGGACTAGTTGATCTCCAGAGGTTTCTTCCAGTTCAAGTTATTCTGTGATTCTGTATGAGCTTACACTTCTGTATGATTCACTGAAAATCTAATACAAAGTGTTACTATGATGGTGGAATGTGACCATTTAAATGTCCTTATTTTTCCAAAAGCTATAATGCAGTAAAGTTATTGTGAAAAGTTCTTCGTTTGGCTCCCTTCCAGCTACTTTACTTTGAAAAGTTTTATGAAAAGCTAGTTCTCGTTTCATGGCTGAAGTGATTAATTAGGACAGGTAATGATTTTCTTGAAATTATAGAGGTTTGTTGTTTGTGCTACAGCTTATCCTAAATTGAAACAGTGCTTTCCCTTTTTCTCTTTTTAAAATGCTGGGTGATGTCTTAAGTCTGTAGAGGGGATGCTCAGGTTGCACATCACATCCAGCACAGAATGCCTCTTAGATGCTGCTATTTTGCTAATTGATTTTTTTAAAAATATATCTCTGGGCAGTAGTGTATTATTGTGGAAGTATCTATTCTGTACTTTCTCTTACTAGCTCATTGAAACAGTAGTTATATTTAAATGGGTTTTCAATGAGCCATGTAGAAAAGTGAAGCTCAAGGAATAATAAGAATTTGGGTCTGCCATGGGGCTATTAAAGTCAGTTCAGTCATCAGAAAACCTATGAATTGATTTTGTATTTAGTTTCTTTCATTTCTAAATAATAATTGGCTACTCCCTTGCTAGAGATTTCCCTGAATTTATGTTTTTTTTTTTC
>NW_024527421.1:0-982 GCF_017590135.1 Pyrgilauda ruficollis
TCATGAGTGCCCATATAACATTTTGTCACCTGGTTTAAGATTTCAAATGCAGTCAGCAAGCCTCCTTCATAGGCCTTTAACATACAAAGCAGAGCTAGAATCTGACCTTATTATAGCAGGATTTGGTGGGGTTTTTTTTGAACACATCCATAAAAGATCATTAACAAGCTACTGCTTGTGGTTTTCACACTAGCATATGCTTTTAGTTTAACTGCATGCAGAGAAGACTCTCATGCCTGGTAGAGAATCCTCTGTACCATATTGCTAAAGGAAAAGCTCCAGTGTGCTTGCTGATGCTCCCCAAAAGAGTTAATGAAAAGATTTCTGACATATGGGAGTGGTCAGAGTTCACTCCAACACGAGGAGGCTCAAAAGATGAAAGCAGTTATTTGTGAAGATACTAATTTAACCTGATAGCAGCTTTAATAACAGCAGTTTTCCCTCTTAATGTCACTTCAGCTGCATTACTTCCTTCCCATTGCACGAATACGTTAATTGTTGAAATTAAACTTCATAGAAAAGAAGGTTAAAGACGATCTGGATCTTATGATACTCTTTAACCACCAATACAAGCTGGTAGAGCTCTCTAAGAAAGAAAGAACTTTGGAGCAATGCATAGGAAAGCCTAAACATGAAAGAAGAGGAAAAAAAATCACAGTAAATTGGAAAAGTCACACACAGTTAACATTAAAAACCCACAGCATTACAATAAGCCAAACACAGTGCTGCCTTCTACACAATTACACACAGATACAGCTCAAAACCACTGCTTTCTGCTTCTTTCAACACAATCCTGACAGTAGTACACTTTACTTTTCTCTTGGTTTTGTTCAACTCCACAAAGAAAGTCCACTGGGAGAACAGGATATATGAAAACCAAATAGATCACTTGTGTCAGGCTGGATTCTCTCCCTGGTGGGACTGGTAGAAAAGCAAAGTTGTTCACTCCAGTTCCACTAATGCCAAGTGGTGTAAAAAAAAA
>NW_024527422.1:0-27254 GCF_017590135.1 Pyrgilauda ruficollis
GGCGCTACTTTTTGATTGTTGGCGGTCGGAACTGTGTATCAGTCACAAATAAATTTAATTTTTATTTTTGATCTAATTGGCTGGATCAATTTTTACCTATAACATCGAAGATCTTCAATTTTGTTTTCATGCAATGCTTCCATCCCATAGAGCCAATTTCTCATTGCAGGCAAAAAATTTAGCAGGAATAAGGTTGCAAACTTCTGTAACAAAAAATGTTGCTGAGCACTAGTACACTTTTATTTAATCAAAAGAAAAGGCCAAAGAGCTATAAATCAAGCATTGGTTTCCAATCTCACTTACTCGTTAATGTCTTCATTTTCTCTTTCATGTATTATTTTAAGACCATGAGATTTTGTCAGTCTCTGAGATCTGTTTCCTTTACTGGTGTGAGTCAGTAGTTCTGAGGTCTTCATCAGGTTCTCTGTTTCTCTTTTGAACAGACACGTTATCTGTTACTTTTTACCTTCTAGATCATTTTACCTTTGACACTATACTGTGGGATTTTGTCTATAAAAACACAGGTCTAGCAGCATTTTTGAATCAAGGTTTTGATGTAGGTGAAGATTTGCAGTCTTTTGCAACCTTCCTTTATTGACCATCTACAGCATGGCATGAATAGTGTTTCTTTTTAATATTGTCATGCAGGTCAGCTTTCCCAGTGCTGTTGCTCACACAAATCTGTTTCATTCACTAGATCAATGTTCCTAATCAAAACAACTTTTTTCCTGTAGTTACTTGTTGGATGTACTCCCTCTCTTATAACTATCGCTTTTCTGCTATTGTACCTTCTTAATTTGGCTCAACAGCTGCTACCTTAGTCCAGGTGCTACAGCAGTGCAAGTAACTAATTATACAAGTTGCTGCCCTCTGACTTTTTTGCTCCATGGAACTTGTTTACAAAGTTGCCATCTATTTTGGGAATTAGAGTATTCTTCTGCATGTGAGATTGCTGATTTATTTGATAGTGTCCTGGACTGACTACTTCATTCTGTACTAGATTTATATATATATATATATATGTGCCTTAGAAATCTTTATTAAAGAGTTTCTACATGGTTCTTGAACCACATCTTTTTTTTTTTTAGAAGAGGGAAATATCCATGAGAGCTTTTGAGTAGCCTTCTCTTGGAAAGCTTTCTCAACATCATCAGAGACTCTTAAAGCTGCCCACATTTCCCATCTCTTAGCTTGGCACAAATAGGATCAAACAACGTCCTGCTTCCTTTGATCTGGCACAGCCAAGTGGTTGACCTCAATTCCTTGGTTCCTGGTTAAAGTTCTTGAGATCTCCTGACTTCTCTGTCCTGGTACCTAGGCAAAGCCTGTATGGCTGCAGCACCTGCTGCACTTGAGCTTGAAGTGCTGGTCTGGAAAGTATCTCGTCTAAAAACACTTCTGCAGCTCCAGCTGGATAATGACAAGTAGGTAAGTCATGTATGATCTTCACTTTGTATTTTTTTACATGTACTAATGCTAAGTAAGTGGTCAGTTGCTCCTCAGAAATGGGTGTGATGGAATTATAATGGGAGCAGTCTTGGTCCCTATGTATAGCATAGAATCATAGAATATCTTGAGTTGAAAGTGACCCACAAGGGTCATCAAAGTCCAACTCCTGGCCCTGCATGGGACAACTGGAAAAATCACACCATGTGCCTGAGAGTATTGTCAAAACACTTCCTGAATTCTGTCAGGCTTGGTGCTGTGACCACTTCCCTGGGGAGCCTGTTCCAGTGCCCAGCCACCCTGGATGAAGAACCTTATCTTAATGTCCAACCTAAACCTCCCCTGACACAACTTCAGGCCATTCCCTTGGGTCCTGCCACTGGTCACCAGAGTGAAGAGATTTGTGCCTGCCCCTCCACCTCCCTGGAAGTTGTAGACTGTGATGAGGTCTCCCCTCAGTCTCTTCTAGGCTGAACAAGTCAAGTGACTTTATCACGGCAGTTTCCAGCTGGACTATGCCCAGTGGGCTGCCATGGCCAGGATAGCTCAGGTAGGCTCAGCACAGCGTCCGAACTCCCAAGCAGCTCCCAGCTGCAGGCAACCTAAGCAAGCTTTATTGATTTCAGCTCTCAGTGATTATCAGCTCTTTGTGATTTCAGCTCTTTAGCTTGCTGGTGCCGCAGCAGCAGACGCAGGGAGAGAGAGGAGAAAAAGCTGTATAAGGTTCCACAGGATTCTTTATTGGTCCACGAAGGTTCTCAGTGACAGCTCTTCTGCCGAACCAGGCAGAATTAGGGGTTTATATACCCTACAGAGGTTTTGGAAATTGTCCAATAGTAAGGGTCAGGGAAAAGTGACCTATAGGCTTACAGAGAGATAAGCAGGGTCCGAAAGGCAGAAGAAGGGGCTTCGAAGGCCCAGTCATCATGACTTGGCATTTCCTAGCTCAGGCTTCTGACCTCCAAGGAGGCCTTGCAGGCCCTGGGCCTGCTACAAGTGACCTCAACTGCTCCTTGTATAGCTTCCTCGCCAGATTTTTCACTATCTTTGTTGCCCTCCTTTGGATACTCTAATAGCTTTATAGCTTTCTTATATTGAGGTGCCCAAAAGTGTGCACAAAACTTGAGGTGAGTCTGTGGTGGGTTGACCTTGGCTGGACACCAGGTGCCTACCAAGCCACTCTATCACTCCTGCTTCCCAGCTGGACAGGGGAGAGAAAATAAGATGAAAAACAACTTGTTGGTTGAGATAAGGCAGTTTACTAAGGAAAAAGTGAAAGGTTGTGTGTGCACAAGCAAAGAGGAAGAAAATTTTTTTATTTTCTACTTCCCATCAGCAAGTGATGTCTGGCCACTTAATCGGAAGCAGGGCTTCAGCATGTGTAGCAGTTGCTCCAGAAGGCAAACATCGTAAGTAAGGAATGCCCCTCTTCCTCCTTTTCTTAGCTTTTATATCCCTTATGGAATATCCCTTTGATTAAGTTGGGTCAGCTGGCCTAGTTGTGTCCCCTCCCAGGATCTTGCCCACTCCCAGCCCCTAATGGGGGGAATTTTGAGAGACAGCACTGATGCTGTGCCAGAGCTGCTCAGCAGTAGCCAAAACACTGGTGTGTTATCAACACCTTTCTAGCTACCAATGCAAAGCATAGCACTGTGAGGACTGCTTTGGGGAAATGAACTCTGGCTCAGCCGGACCAAATACAGAGCCATCTTGATATGTTCCACAGGCAGTCACAGGGGTTTGGTAACTTCAAGTCCTGGTTTGGGACAGATTTGGGAGGGAACTTCCTGAAGAGGTCTCCTCTAGAAAGCAAATTCAAGCGGCCCCTCCCCCAACCAGTTTGGGAGGTAAACCTCCTTCAAGAAAAGTGGAAAAAACTTTATTTAACAAGCAAAGTACTCACAAACATGGAAAAATGAATATTAAACAATGTAACCTCTCCTTGTTCTGAAGAGATGGCAAATTCTGAGAGAGTCCTTTTCATGGGGTGTAGCTCGGCTCGCTCAGTGTCTTATCAGTCTCTCCTGCACTGGAAAATGCCGCATCCCGGGTCCCGGTGGACCACAGGTGTGAGCTCATGGTGCTTTTCTGGGTTTTCGATCCAGAGCAGGGCTGATCAGTTCCAAGAAAAAGAAAAGCCACAGTCTGGGGAACTTCTCTGCCTCAGCTAGCTAAAAAACTAACAAACAGCAAAGGAGAGCTCTCTTCTGTTGTCTGTACTGCAGACAACACAGTCAGTGAGAAAGAATGCGGGGGAGCAAGTGCAGTTTCTGCAGACAAACCGCTCGCTTCTCCTCCCCCCCTTTGCTCTTGGATCTAGTTTTAAAGGCACAGAATTCAATATCCAGCATAAACAAAACAGATGATTGGGGATACAAGCATCATAAAGTCACCTTAGGACACTGCAGTGTAACTAAAAGCTTGTGATTGCAGGGGTGAGTTGTTGACGGGTCAGGAGGCAAGGAAAAATATCCTTAATATAAAATGCTCTGATTTTTTTGTTATGTAGTGAAAGGTTCAAAAGTTAAGGGCCGGGAAAGATCACTCACAGATAGCTGGCAAAACAGACTCAACTTGTGGATATTAATTGAATTTATTGCTAACAAAATCAGAGAAGGATAATGAGAAGTAAAATAAGACCTTAAAAACACCTTCCCCCCACCCCTCCCTCCTTCCTGGGTTCTTACCTCCTCCCCCAGCACTGCAGAGAGACATGGAATGGGGGTTACGGTCAGTTCAACATGTCACCAAAAATGTCAGGTGTGGCGGTTTCGGTTGAACCAGGCAGAAACACCAATTAAGTGTAGTGGTTTTGGTTAGCCAATCTGAGTTTCCTGGCCAATGCACCAATTAATGTACTGGGTCTAGCACTGGCCAAATGCCAGTGCATCCACTAGAATTATTTTCTCATTTTCTGCTACAAGATAAGGATTAGGAGAGCAAAGCAGGCTCAAAACTTTAAATGGTATAAAGAAAACTTTATTAACAGAACTAAAAAAAATATAGTAAGAAATCAGAATAAACCTTCAGGTCACTTCTCCTCCCCCAGCTCTTCTTTCTTTTCCTACTGACAATGTAAAGAGACAAATTTGGTATTTTCAGTCAGTTTACCACTTTTAAAATAATCTTTCTTCAGTTCACTTAGGGAGAGGAGTCTCTCCTGCCATGCCATGGAGACTTTTCCACAAGAAACAGTTCTCTCATGGTTTTAATTGTCATGAATAGCAGCTGCCTGGAAATCTGCAATTGTGAAGTCCCTCCCATGGTTTGGTAGTCTTCCCACAACTACCATCATGGGTCATCTGAGCTTGTTGGGGTGCAATTTTAAGGATGAGCTGTTCTAGTATAGAAACAGAAGTTATTTTATCTCTGGTAACAGGTTTCCTTCTCCCATCCCTGGGGCCAGGTTTCTCATCTCTCTCATCTCTCTGTTCAAGCTTCTCATTAGATCACAGCTACTTCAACATCTGCTTGCTTCAACACTGGTGCTTCTGCTCACAACTATGGCTAGAAGGCTACATCCCCTCAATGTATCCCATGAATTACAGGGGGGAAAAAAAGAGTCTGATGTATCCATTATATCTTCACCATAGCCTTACAAGAGAATTTCAGCCCAAAACTAAGGTATCTCCTCATTCTCCTCCCATCTGGTATTTGACTCCTTCACTGACCTTGGTGTCTCCATGTTGTTTTCTTTGGTCTTCACCCATTCCTTTTTCTCTCACTCGAGAGAGGATTGATGTCTGCAAATTTCATCTGTGCACTAGAAGAGTTAATATCTGGCCCAGGCCTGCAGATGGTCATGTAATCTCTGCGGGGCGGCAGCCGCTCTGGTTTCCTGGCTGTTTTCCAACCCCTGCCACATTTAATTCCAGCAGCGGGGCTGCTTTCTGCATGGCCAGCTCAGCCCGCAGCACAACTGAGATTCTGCTGCCGCAGAGTTGCAACCACAGCCGGCAGGCCAGGCCGCCTCTGCTCGGCTTTGGGTGGAGCTGAGCCGGGTCCTGCTTTGGCTGTGAGCTGCTGAGCCATCCTTCTGGTACCGCAGAAAATCATGCGGCTGAGAGCAGAGGTGGTGCTGCAGCCCTGCGCAGAAAACACCCCTGAAACTTATCAGGGTTAGCTTAGCAAAACTTACAAGTTTCAGTGATCTAATATTCACACTCTAACAATAACAGTCTATGAAAAGAAAGTTAGCTATATGCTGGCCAGAGTGGAAAACTACACTGCTTAACTTCTTATGATTAATTAAAACAATTTAAAAGTTAATTAAAGCCATTAATTAGAAAAAATAATTAGGAAAGTTATATAATTTCCAATAATCACATGTTGTTCCTGCTGCTGCTCAGGGACAAGAGTCCTTCCCCTGTTCCAGCATGGGATCCTTTCCATGGGAGACAGTCCTTCATGATGATGGACTTCATAATGTAAGTCCATCCCACAAGCAACAGTTCTCAATGAACTGTTCCAATGTGGCCCCCTTTTCATGGGGTGCAGTCCTTCAGGCCCAACCTGTTCCAGTGTTGGTCCCCTACAGGGTCAAAAGTCCTAACAGGAAACCTGCTCTAGTGTGGGCTCCTCTCTCCACAGGTCCCTGCCAGAATCCTGTTCCAGTGTGGGCTTCCTACAGGGTTACAGCCTTTTATTGAGCATCTACCTGCTCCCATGTGGGTCCATCTTGGAGCTGGCTGGCATTGGTTCTGTCTGGCATAGGGGAAGTTTCTGGCAGCTTTTTACAGAAGCCACCCCTGCAGCCCCCTGGCTACCAAAACCTGGCCACGCAAACTCAGTACAATGTAGATCAGCATCTTTTGCAAGTATAGAGAAATTACTATCTTCATCTTCCTTAAATCAACTAATTATATTCAACAGCCAGTTAAAAAAATTAAATTGTCAAGAGTTAAAATTTTCTAGTCCATTAATTAAAACAAGGTGTGAGATGAAATTAATTGATCTTAGTTGAAAGGTGATAGTAACTAGTCAGTCTATCAACTGACTAGACAACAGGTAGTATTTAAAATGGCTTTAATAACCCAGTGAAATGCCACAAATGTTCTGGTTTTAATTTTCTTGTGTAGTTAGCCTGCTTAAGGAGGTTTAGCCATTAAACAATTTAGAATAGGTTTTCATTTTCTCTCCCAATGCAGCTTCATCTCTGCTTAATAAATGGGGCATTTATTTTTTTTTTTTGTACTGTATAATCACAAACTGTAGAAATACTTTTAGTCATTTCACAACTGAACGGAAGCATTCTGTTTAAACAAAAGAATGCAGCTTGGGAATGAACAGCTCTTCTGAAATATGTCAAGCAGTCATTTTTAATGAAGTAGATTAATTTTTCCTTCTTTGTTAATCAGGTGTGCAGTGTTATGCTTTGCAGACCAGCAGCTGTTGGCATTGTGGTACTACCATCCAGTGTTTCAGTCAGGTAACAAAGGATTTTCACATAGTCACAGGGGTTCTTGCTTTCTGATTAAAAATTTGTGGCAACCTAGCAATGAAATAAGGGCTTTGCCAGCTTAACAGACTCTCCCTTTAAAGCTGTGTCCATATACAGCTGTTGCAGGCTCATAGAAAACAAATCCCTGCATGTTCCCATCAGCATGCTTGGCAATGCTATGCCATCCTCTGCTGGTCTGGAGGGACTTCCCAGACCTTGCCCTTGCTTTCTAGGCAAGAAATTAGCTATGGCTCTGCTAGCAGCTCATTGTTTGGTGTTGACGTGAGTAATTATTCTGTTGCTGCCTTTTTACTTGGTGTCAGCTTATTATGGTGGTCAGAGCGCTAAAGACTGTATTCAGAATGGAGGCTGTAATACAATATTGTCTTTCATCAGATAACTGCAAAGCTACTGAAAAATATATTCCTGCAAACTATGGCTTTCTCTTTAGTGCTGATGGGCTGTGAGATCTGTGGTTGCTCTGGGGACAAGTTGAAGGATGCCAGACTTGGTCAGGGCTGCTCGTCAGCCCTCCCTCCTGTTTAAGAGAGGAGTTGGTGCTAATACAACCTCACCCTGCTTGCTGCTCTTCCAGCCTAGGCTGTACTGGTGGCTTCACACAGGATTTGTGTTTGAAGAGCTGCAGGAAGTTCTCAGTTTTGATCCCCTTAGCTAGTTACTTGTCAGGAGCAGGGAAGGAAAACAAACTGATGTCATTTGATTGTGGTTCACAGGGGCTGCTCACTGAATTTTTACCCACCATGACTTCCAGGCTTCTATTTGGATAAATTTCTTTCAGCTTTTTTTTCCTAAATCCCTCTGTAATTGGGGAGGCAAAATTGAACAGACATGATGGTAAGAAGGTTTAAGTTCCTGTGTGTGCCTGAACCCCAGTTTTGCAGCACTTGGCAAGAGGAATGTGGGTATAAGGTTTGTGTCCCTGCTGTGACAGGTTGCATTTTGCTACTGTTGATAATTGAAAGGATTAAGGACTTCTGTCCTGTGGTGAGAGAGGAGATACCACACAACAAAGGGAACCTCATCTATAAATTGATCCTTGTCCCATTCCCAGTGTGTGACATGGAGGTGAATTCAGCAGAAGAAAGAAACTGGGGAAAGGTTACATTTCTCCATGGCTGTGCAGAACAGGAGTCTGGAATGCTTTTTTGGGGTGGTTCTTGGCTCATGGCAGAAGCTCAGCTGGTGTGGTGTGAAGCAGGTGTGCACAGGGTTCCCACTGCGGTTACTTGGCTCTGCTGGCTTCATTGGGGAGTTTCCTTCATGGATTGAATGGCCTGAGACTGGGTTTGATGTCTCTCATCCTGTTAGTGATGATGAAAGGTGAAAAGGGGAGTGAGGGCTGAGCTGGTTGTTGCTGTGTGATGGGTGAGGACTGCAGGTGCTATGGCTGCTAAACTTAACTCTCATTTCAAGGGGAAAAAATTATTCTGTCTTCTTATCATCTCTTTTTTAATTAGGAAGTATTTGATAATTTCAAATTGGCAGTGTATGAGGTAAACTATTCCTTTAGAGCTACCCTTGAGGAGTATAATGTTCATTGTGTGGTTAAAATGTACAGTCAAATAATCCTCTTCAGGGAAAAAAATAGGGAGAAGGCTTGAGAAGAATGATACAAATCAGCCAGCACAGAGTGAACACTGCCTACAGAACTTGGCTCAGGCTTGGCTCCTCATCAGGTGCCTGGGCAAGCAAGCACTAAATCTTTGCCTAAATGAAAGCAAACCAAAAGGTCCTTGTTTTAACTGTGTCTTTATGTACTTATGACTGAATGCGCTGCTTAGGAATGCTTATACTGTTGAACCAAGGATGGTAACTGGTATTGAATAGACTTCTGTCATCACACCAAACTAAAATCACTTGAAAAGGTTTGATTAAATTAAATTTCTGGTCTAGAAGTCCCCTTTTCAGGCTTTTTTTTCTATGTACGTCAAAATCTTGGATACAAAAATCTTATTGCAAAAGTGTGGGTGATAAATTCTTTCTTCCCATTTGTCTTTCCTGGTCTCCTGAGCTTAGATACAGAAACTTCTTGATTTATCCTTTGGCCCTGTGATTTCATAGGTGGCAGAACTTGTCATTGTGGCTGCAGAATTGTTGGAGAGGGGATGGGATCAGCTGTGCTTTGCAGCATTGCCTCAGTAGTGACTAATGGAAGAGGGTGGGAAATCAGAGCAGCTGAGTAAAAGCAAATAGAAAGGTCATTCGGCTGGAGTGGTATTACGGGCTACTGACCTTGTATTTTGACATGAGTGTCTTTTGTGGGGATTTCCAGCACTCCTTGTAGACAAAATCCAGTGAGTATTGACTGACTCGTTCAGAAATATTGGGGTGTGTATGTGGTGACTTTCTTCAGTTCTTCCTAACTTTTCAGATACAGATTGAGAGTTGGTCTTGATGGTCTAGGGAGTCAGCTTTCCACTGAAGCCAATTTTCTGATGTTTAAAAGTCTTATTCTGTTGCTACAGGGTTTTGAGGCAGTGTTTGGCCTCTGCTTTCTAGGTATGTGACTCATACCTTGAAAGCAAAGCTATACCCATCTTGGTCTGTGCTGTTCTGCAGCCTGAGGAAGAAAGGCAAGGCTTTTCTTTGTACTGGAGTGGTTTGGAAATGTGACACTGGCAAAGCAATCTCTGGGAATTTACAGGGAATGGAGTTGAAGGTGCATAATTCTAACTTAATTTGAATTTCTAAATTATCACGAAAATCTTGTTTAAAATGTAAGCTATAAGACTTGGTAAGGCTGTTTGGAATCTGGAATTAAGTGGGCTCTGAACTGATATATAATATAATTATATTGCTATATAGATATCTATGTCTAAATGCCTCTAGTATTCTTTAAATGTTGTCACCATGATATTTTATGAAAAATCCTTTGCTAGGATTTTTCCCTCCTGGGAAGCTGAGGAGCCTCAGGAGAGAAATGTAAACAATAACTACCTGCTATGGAATGCAACAGGTGCATCTGTGATTGGTGCATGTTGGTTGTTTCTAATTAATAGCCAATCACAGATGCAGCTGCATCGGACTCTCGAGAGTCACAAGCTTTGTTATGCATTCCATTCTTATTCTTTCTAGCCTTCTGAAGGATCCTTTTCTCTCTATTCTTTTAGTATAGTTTTTAGTATAGCATTGTAATATAATATAATATATATCATAATATAATAAACCAGCCTTCTGAAACATGGAGTCGAGATTCGCATCTCCACACATGGGGCACCAGACACAACATTTGGTGACACCCGAGCATGTGGCATTGATGGTCACCCCAAGAGTGACCACGGAGTCCAGCCTAGAGCTGAAGAACCAAGACCCTGAAGGTGGGCAGAATTCACAGCTGAGGCTGAAGATAGAACCTTTTGAAGTTTCCTGGACTTCATGTCCAGAGACCACAGAGCAGCAGAACTGCGCAGCTGCTGAACCCTCAAGGACACTGTCTCAAGGTTCTGTTAACTCTTCCCTTTCTGAAAATACTGCCCTTCACAGAATGTGGGTGGAAAATTGGCAAAATGTACCTTCAGAAATGGAGGTTCCGTTTTCTGCATCAGATGAGAAAGTTATTAACCTCTGGCAAAAGTGGGGGTGCGAGGACAGAATTAATATGTTGGAGAGACATTTCTATGAGTTTTTCAGATGGACAAAATTCCATGGATTTTTTACAGATTTGATATACTCCCTTGATTTAGATATCTGGGATTTCATGAAGTCTGTTTTTGAGTGGACACATGACTGGGGTTTTGGACTCCCAAAAATTTTTTCGGTGTTCTTAGCCCTCTTCCGTGTTTTGAAGCGGAGAGAGGCTGTGGTGGGGCTTGTGGCTGAGTGTCGGGGGCGTACGCCCTTCCCACCAGATACAGCAGGAGAGGAACCTGTCGAAGGAGATGAACTGCTGGTTTCCAGCCCCCCCCCCCTCATCACCCACGGCTGAGCAAAAGTTTTTCTCTGCGCCCTTGGAGTGTGCGCAGATGGAGCCGCCTTTCCCCCCCCTCTCTTTTTCTCGAGGGGGATGGGGAGCCGGTCCAACCCACTCTGCCGCAGGATTCTCCGCTCCCCCCACTCCGGGAGGGCGTAGACTCGCTCCCACCGCCTTCCGGGGCGGCGCCGGTCCCCGCGGCCCTGCCCACTTCGCTGCGGGATTCTCCTCTCCCCCCACACTGGGAGGGCGTGGACCCGATCCCGCCGCTTCCCGGGCCGGCAGCTCCGCTCCAGCCAGCCCCACGGGAGGCGCCGATTCCTGCAGCCTGGCCCCCGTCCGGCACGGCCCCGCCGTCTCTGGCAGAGTTTGTCAGACTCCCGACCGCGGCAGCGCCGCCTCCCGCGGATTCGCCCTGTTGCTAGGCAACGTGATTGACTGCAGCAGCAATCAACAAGAGCCTGTCTCAGAGAGGGGGCGTGTCTCCGCGGTTGTCTGCCCACCTGAGGATGCCCTGGGGGCCGACCCTACAGCCGCGTCGCCCCCCGCCCCCCGTCCCGTCCTGTCCCGTCCCGCTGCCTCCCAGGCCGGCTCCGCTGGCTCTGATGACTGCGCCTGTGCTGCAGCTTACAGACCCCAGAGAAGACTCGGCTGCTGCGCCAAGCCCGGCGGGGGATGCGCCCCCGCCGCCCCTGGCGATCTCGCCGCCTCCTGCCAACTCACTTGCAGTGCATGAGCATACCGAGAACCGAGAACAGCGCTGAGCCCGCGGGACCATCTCAAGAGCCAATCCCAGCACCCGCACCGCTCTCGTCGGTTCCCCCAGCAGTTCTGCCCCCTTCGGGGACCCCGTCCTCCGTGTCTGTGTTTGCATCAGACCCTGCGGACAGCCTGTCTCTCCGTGGAGGGGGCGTGGCTTGACAGCTGATTGCGGGCACAGCCTGGCTGCCTGCTTTCAAACTGAGCGTGTTTCGTGGGTCATTTCACGTGTGGTCGGGGGCTACTTCCTGGGGGTTGGAGTGCCTGCCGTCCCCCGTGCACCACAGCGGCATGGGGGAGGGGGCTCCTGAAGCTTCTGCCTCTGGTCCCCAGCCCAGAGGGGATGGGGGTGGTGCCGAGGGGCAGAAAGCAGGAGCAGTGGTGTTTGCCTTGCAGGAGCACGAGAAACAGTGCAAAGCAAGCATTGCTTGCTTGCTCTGGGGACAAGAACACACCAGATCTGAGATGGAAATTCCTGAGAATGCTTCTCTTCCCCAGCTGCTGGTGTGCACCAGTGCTTCTGGGAGGAGGAAGCGTGTGGTCATTTTTGATCTCAGGACATTGGCAGCATGGTCCTGCCATGTTGTGAGAACACAGAGCCCGCTTCGCGGGCCAGGTCTGAGCCAATTGGCTCATTTCCCTGGGCTGGGGCCACCGCCCCGTCCAGTGCTGGGTTTGGGAGCTTTGAGCTCCCTGCCCGGACCTGGGCCACCGTTCTGTGGGCTGGGTCCCTTAGTCCGCCCACCAAGACCAGGGTCACCGAATGGTCCTAGAGGCCCTCTGCTGCTGCTCTTTCAAAAAAAAAGAAAAAAATTTACTAAAGAAAAGTGGAAAGAGAGCAGCTCAAAAGCATTGAAAAGCCACAAATTAGCCTCAGCCCAAGTGGTTCAATTAATGGGCTGTGGCCAGGGCATTCCAGAAATTTTCTCTGAATTGACTGGTAACTGTCAATGGATTTTTTGATGATTCTTGATGATTTTCTTTAGCAGTTCTTTGTTTCAGGATTCTGCAAGCCTGTTTCAGGACCAAAGGGGGCTTGCAGCAATGTCGAAGAGGAACATCTTCAGTCCATGGACTCTGTCCTGAAACTCAGCTGTTTGGACTTGAAACAATGAACATTCTTTGCATGACTTTTTTGCATTTTCTTATATTTTAAGATTGTTTTAGTGATATGATAGAATTTGATGTTCTACAGGTGTAGAATTTCTCTGAATGTTCTACAGGTGAAGAATTTCTGTGACCATTCCACATCAGCAGTTGTCTTGGTTTAGGGCAAGTTTGGGAGATAATCTTTAAAGGGGCTTCTCTACGAAAGCAGATTCAATCGCCCCTCCCCCCCCCAACCGGTTCGGGAGAAAATATTTCCTTGGAGAAAAAGTGGAAAGAAACCTGTTTATTAAACAATAGAACTCAAGCAATATTAAGCAATAAAACTTCTCACTGCTCAAAAAAAAAAAAAAGGCAAACTCAGAACAGTCCTCTCCCCAGATTGCAGCTCGTCTCACTCAGTTTCTGATCAGTCTCTCTGGTGCTGGAAACGCTGCGGCCCAGGCCCGGCCAAGGGGCCACAGGTGGAGCTGCTGGTGCTTTTCTGGGTGTTTAGTCTAGAGCAGGTTTGAATAGATCTAAGAAAAAGGAAAAATCACAGTCTAGGGAACTTCTTTGCTTCAGCTAGTTAAAACTAACTAAAAGCAAAAAAAGGGGAAAAAAGGAGTTCTGTCTTGTTGTCTGTCCATCTGCAGACAACACAGTCCAGGAGCAGGAATGTGGAGGAGTGAGTGCAGTCTGAAAACAAACTGCGCGCTTCTTCCTTCTCCTCTTCACTCTCTGGAAGAGAGTCTTAAAGGTGTAAAACTTATTATTCAGTATAAACAGAACAAGACGATTGGGGATAAAAGCATCATATAGTCAACCCAGGACAGCAGTTGATTGAGGTTTTGATTGGTAACAGATGAACCTCAAGAAGTGTTTGTTCTCCCTTCTGTAAGGGCCCAGTACAAGAAGTTACAAACACTCTTTTTTCTTTTTAATTTAATAAATTTAAAAGGGTGACATGTCACCATGATATTTTATGAAAAATCCTTTACTAGGATTTTTCCCTCCTGGGAAGCTGAGGAGCCTCAGGAGAGAAATGTAAACAATAACTATCTGCTGCTGTGGAATGCAACAGGTGCATCTGTGATTGGTGCATGTTGGTTGTTTCTAATTAATAGCCAATCACAGATGCAGCTGCATCGGACTCTCGAGAGTCACAAGCTCTTTGTTATGCATTCCATTCTTATTCTTGCTAGCCTTCTGATGAGTCCTTTTCTCTCTATTCTTTTAGGATAGTTTTTAGTATAGCATTGTAATATAATATATATCATAATATAATAAACCAGCCTTCTGAAACATGGAGTCAAGATTCTTGTCTCTCCATTTGTCCCGGGAGCACTCCACAAAACATTCACCACAAAATGTCACCTCTGTAATTTTTCAGGAAATAAGAACATGGGTGGAATGGAGTAAATGAAAGTAATCTGTGTATATTGGAGAATAATTGATACACAGCAGGAGACTGACTTTGGGTTTACGTGTTTCAGTAAAAAGAGTGTGAAAACTTCAGTGACACCATTTTACTGATCCTTTGGGTTTAATATTTGAGCCCACTATATTTTCTGAGTAACTGGGAAGGAATTGATATAGATGAGTAAATGGTTGGCTCTTACAATTAAGGGGTAAACATTATACATATGTTAAAAGAAATTTTATAAATGTATAGTTATGTTACTGCAATGCATCCCCCCCAGTATGTTATCATGGGATGGTCTTGGTAATCCGGGCATTTGGGAAGGTTGGCTTGTTACTATGGCAGCACCAGACCTCCAATCAGAATGTAAGAAAGTGACTTCTACCACTGGACAGCAAGGAAAGCGTTGACTGACAAGGCTCTAGGAGGGGCTAGAGATATAAAAAGGCGAAGCATCCATCTTGAAGATGAGCCAGCCATGTGGTAGGCAGCCATGAGGGAGGTTCCCAGGCCTGTTATTCCTTATTTAGTCCTTTTGTTGTGTTATTGTTAAGGTTGAATAAACCTTTAAAATTTTGAAAGTGAGCAGTTGTTTCTCAGAATGGGAGTGGAATGGGCAAGCAGATTTACTACAGGGAGAAATGCAAACAAAGAGATGGAAGGAGTAAAGGTAGGTTGCCAGTGAGGTGCTGCTCTCTGGTACATGTAGGGAAATGGCATGGCCTTAAAGGATGTGTGCTTTACCACCTCTGTAAGGCATCTCATGTCTGTTTTCCCTTTTTTTTTATCTAGAGCACTAATGCCTTCTCAGTGGGCTGTAGTGGGAGGTTGAGGCTTATGGGTTTGTTCTCTCCTGCTGACACTTGCTGATTGACATGTTTGGCTCTCTGGTCTGTATCCCCTCCATTGCACAGGTATGTCTGTGCCTCACACCCTCTCTTCTGGGAGCCCTCCTGTGCTCCTCCATGTGCTTTCTTGGGGAGGTAGGGCCTCTCAGAGCCCTCACTAGCTATTGAAGATTAATGAACTTTCTTTCCAGCTGTGTCACGAAAACAAAGGGCTGCTGTGTTCAGCCTTTTTCTTTGCTACGTGTAGGGACCCTTCAAGAAGCAGCTCTTCCTCCCCTCTATTCCAACCAGCATCTGCATGATTGCTACTTTCTTTTTATTAGTAGATAGTACTGAATAAAGTGCATCTTTGTGTGGTTTTCTAACTGTACAATTTATTGCTTGTGATACCTTGGGTGCAAAGGACTAACAAAACACTATTTTGAGTACCCAAACGGTTATGAGATGCTTAAAGTTAAAGGTGAATAAATTGCTGCAAGTGAAATGATGCTTAAAACACTTGATCTGAAAATGTTATTTATAATTTTTTCAAGATGAGGTTCAGTATAAAATAACATTTACTGTGACATGCTTTTGAATTTGTTTACAGTAGGATAAATTCAATTCAGACTGAATCCAGTAGACTGTCTTGCGTGTCATGGACCTGCTTGTGTCTCTTCATTTTGCGATGCCTGCTTTTCTGGTCCTGTCATGGGTAAAAGGGGCTTCTGTATGTATTTCAAAATGCCTTGAGCATCTTGGGAAAGAGCCTGTTCTCACTGTGCCATAGCAAACTTTATAATTCAGTCCTCAAAAAATCAAAGAAATATTTCATTAACTTTTTGCTTTTATTTTCAGACTGTATTTACTCAGTTAATGAATGAGAGAAATTCCACGTAGGCCCATACATTACCTAGTAAGCCTTATTTGCATGCAACAAACTGCTTGAACTCCTACTTGACAGTTCAAGGAGTGGCTCCTTCATCCCCCAGGGAAGGGTAAAGTTTTAAATAACACTTACTGATAAAAGGAAGAGTTTTCAGTTAATCAATTTTATCTATACCCTACACAGGTTGCAATACAGACACTTCTCTCACTTGTAAATGCTTAATTTGCTTTTGGGTCATGCTTGTTGGTGGAAGGCTAATATATCAGCAAACTTGTGTGTGAACCTTTATTCGTTTTGCAGGATCTTAGAAATAACTGAAGTATACCCAGTCAGTGGAAAAAATTTAAACCTACTAGCATGTATGGGATAATCACAAAGGTGGCTGACAGAGGAAAAAGTCATTCATGTTTATTCACCATCTAATAGCAATTGAGGAGTTGCTGGGCTAAACCAGCCCAAGAAACATTGCTAAAATAGTTTGTGGCTCTAAGTATCAGAGGCCTGTTTGGAAATAATAGGTATAAGTTGTTACTGGTTTTGCTGATGTGGCTTGCAGAGATGCAAACAGCTGGTTCTGGTTTCACCCTATGGTTTCTTGAAACTCTCAAACAGCTTAGATGGTTTTCTTGTGGCTTTCTAAACTTGGATGTCTTGCCAAACTTGTATATGTTTCCTTTAAACAGGTTGCAAAATAAAAGCACTAAGGGCCAAGACAAATACTTACATTAAGACCCCTGTTCGTGGAGAAGAACCAGTCTTTGTTGTCACTGGGCGAAAGGAGGATGTAGCCACGGCTAAAATGGAAATTCTCTCAGCTGCTGAACACTTCTCCATGATCAGAGCATCACGCAACAAGAGTGGTCCTGCCCTGGGAGGCCTGCCATGTACCCCTAACCTGCCAGGTCAGATGACAGTCCTAGTCAGGGTGCCTTACCGTGTAGTTGGGCTGGTGGTTGGACCAAAAGGAGCTACAATCAAAAGAATTCAGCAGCAGACCCATACCTACATAGTCACCCCCAGCAGGGACAAGGAGCCAGTTTTTGAAGTCACAGGAATGCCTGAAAATGTTAACTGTGCACGTGAGGAGATAGAGATGCATATAGCCATGCGTACTGGGAACTACACCAAGCTGAATAAAGAGAATGATTTCCACTACAATGGTACAGATGTGAGTTTTGAAGGAGGCACTCTCAGGTCTGCATGGCTTGCTTCTAATCCTGTCCCTCTTAGTTGCACCAGAATGATTTCTAATTATAGGAATGACAGCTCCAGCTCCTTGGGAAGTAGTTCCACAGATTCCTGTTTTGGAAGCAATAGATTGGCTGATTTCAGCCCAACAAGTCCGTTCAGCACAAGCAACTTTTGGTTTGGAGAAACGTTGCCTTCAGTGGGCACAGAAGACCTCACGATTGACTCTCCTGTGTATGACTCTTTATCAATGCCTTCCCAAACCATTTGGACTCCTTTTGAACCTGTAAACCCTCTCCCTGGCTTTGGTAGTGACCCTGCTATTAATACCAAGCCTCAATGCCAAGGGAGACAGCCATCTACTCCTTGCCTGTCACCCACATTTCCAGAAAGCCTGGATCACCCGCTGGCTGGGAGAGCAAATAGTGACCCACCTAGCACTGGCCACCAAGTAGGCCTTCCTATCTACATCCCTGCATTCTCCAATGGCACCAACAGCTATTCATCTTCCAATGGTGGCTCCACATCCAGCTCACCCCCTGAGTCGAGACAGAAGCTCGACTGTGTGATGTGCTTCGAGAACCAAGTTGTTGCGGCCCTGGTCCCCTGTGGTCACAATCTCTTCTGCCTGGAGTGTGCCAAGAAAATCTGTGAAAAGGAAGTCCCATCATGTCCTGTTTGCCAGACAGCTGTTACTCAGGCAATTCAAATTCACTCTTAAATAGAGATATTATAGGGATATTATTATATGTGGACTTTTAAAGACTTAAAGGCATGGATGTAATGGTACCCTCTAGTAAACTTTCTAATGAATTCTGACTGACTTCCTTGGGATTACGCTGAAGTTATTAATAAATGTTTACTTTCTCAAAAGGCTGCTATGGTAACACTAAACTTAAGGGATCTCTGTCTAGTTCAGTGTAAGCAGATGGCATGTTTAGCAGAGATACATCTGGTATAATGTTATGGCACAGTGAGGGCAAGTTTTCATAAATTACACAACAGAAAAAAACCCTCAAATTTTCCAGGCTTTTCTAAAGGATCTCTGTTAATTGTTTGGCTTCTGTGAGTTGGCAGCAATGAACCTTGTTGCCTAAATGCAAAAGTACTTGTCTGCTATGGAGGATGTGTGGTATTATCAATATATCAAACAACACTTCCAATGCTATCTTCTACCAGTTTTGAGGAAATATTTTTTGCTTTATGTGACAACTTATGCCTAATTCTTCAGCATTGCAAATATCTTTTAAAGCATAGTTTGATTTATTGAAACAGATTGTGTTATTTGGCAGGTTCAGATAATAAATGACAGGTGGGAGGAGAGAAGCTGCCAGATGCACCCCCATTTTGTCCTTGATAAGGGCAGTATGTCCAGAGGATCAGGAATGTCTCAATTTGTGAATTCCTACCCACTGCTTTTGTTAGTGTAATGTGGAAAAAGTCTGGCTGGCTTCATCCAGTTACAGTAAGGGCTTTGGGATGCACATACTTTGACTTAGAGTGATGATGCTGACATTCTGTTCATTAGTCTGATCAAGCTGTTCTTGACCTTTTTTAGACAGTATATAGTTCCAAATGTGAAACATTTTTATGTTAAATTCATGTCTTACACATAAATATATATTTTTAGTAAGAAAAAGGAAAAAGGGGGAGTTGTGTAAATGCCCTTGTATTATTCATGACAACAGCTGTGACAGTGGCTTTGTAATCAGTTTACTCCATTTCAAAACTGTCTTTCCAAAAAAAACAAAATCTCTCTTGAATGAGCTTCTTACATTTCAACCTGTGGATGTTTCTAGCTTTTTCATCCTCAGTACATTCCCAAATCTGTGCTGACATATATTAAAACAGCAAAAACATAAAAAAAAGACACAAAAGTAGAGTTATGATGTATTTTTCCTCTTTTTTTAAAGCATTATTTTCCCAAGACAACCTTTTTCTCAGTGTAACAAAAAAAAAAAAAAAAGAAATTGTGTATTAAACTAGTAAATATGCAGAAAATTTTTATTTTTATTTCCACTTGAAGACTTACATTTGGTATAAAAGTTTACAACTAGGAGTTGCCTTGAAGGCATATTATGTACTGCATAACTTTAATACTATAATTGCTTGTAGGATAGTTACATATCAGTATTAAAATCTGATCTCTAGCTACAGTCTTGTGGATGCAAACAAATGTTCACTGAGTGTGCATTTTGTTTTATTGCATTGTACACTGCAACTAATAAGCCAAGGAATCAATAGACATAAGGTACATGTACCACTTCTATAAACTACAAACTAAGAATAAACTATTGATCTAGCTTAGTATTTGCTGATTTTACTACACTCTTTGTTATGTATATGTAGGGAGGTCATAGGGATTATAAATTCAATTTTGGTCAAGTTTAAAAACTATATATTTTATGATAAAGGGCCTTTAAATTATGATGGCCAAAGCACTGATATTATATATTTGTTGTAAAGAGAATTATAAGAGTTTTATTTTTCTGATATTAAAAGTTACTTAATAAAGACTTGTTTCCATTAAATTGAATGTTTTGCTCTCTTCATGGTTGTTACTTGGAGCAGCTTAGGCAGGCTGGGGCTGGCTGATGTCCCCCACCCAACCAGGGGCATTCCTGGTGCTTAGTATTTCATGTGCAGGGCTCAGGCTGGTGGGATTCCATTCCAGTGCTGCAGGGCTCCACTCCTGAAAGAAGTTTAACTGGTATAAACAAAAATTGAGGGGTTTTGTGTTTTTTTTTTTTTTTTTGGGGGGGTTTTTCCTCCCAAAATACCCTTGGTCCAATTTTTCCCAAAGTTGCAGGGAAGAGTTTCCAGGAGCTGCTGGGTTAAAGTTTTAAATAAATGCATGCAAAATGAGCTGAAGTAGCTGAAGGGAGGTGTTGTGGTGTGTTTTTGTTTTATTAGTATGTTTACTGTTTGATTTGTAATTTTGTAGTTTCCTTATGCTGTTTCCTTTTTGTCCCTGCCCTTTTCCCAGAACTTTCGTCACTTCTTCTGTTATTAGATGCCAGTTTCTCTTTGAGCCTGCCTTCCCCCAAGAATTTTCCCTGTCAGTTTTATATTTCTTTAAACTCTATTAGTTCACTGAAAATGTTCTCCTCCCTTGAAATTTTGTATTAGTTTATACATTGTATTCCCCGCCTTGTTTTTACTCACAATTTTCCTGATTTGTTAAAGATTGTATCCTCTCTTGAGACCTGCCCCTGTTTATAAGTCAGTGTTTGCCCCCAGTTCGGGGTCCCGGGACGATGAAGAGGGGAAGTTTACCATCAAATAAAGTTACCCCGGGACCCGTATGCTGCTCTTTGTTTTATGCTGTGCCGACACTGGTAGCTGGGATTCAACGGAACTCAGGGGAGGGGGATTGTCGCCCCCTTGTCACCATCTAGCCGAGGCCGAGCGACAGGGAGGGTGCAGATTGTTGCTAAGAAAACAAATGGGTTTTGGGCAAATGAGCTGCACCAGGAACTGTAGGAAATCCAAAATATTGAGGCTGGCAGGTACCTGCCCCAGGGTGTGACATTGTTTAGTGGTGGACTTGGCAGGGCTGGGTCAATGGTTTGACTCAATGGTCTTAAAGGTCTTTTCCAATCTAAACCATTCTCTGTCCATAAGTCAAGGGGGAAAAGAAATATGGACCATATAGTCACATAGGTTGGAAAATACCTCTAAAATCAGAGTCCAATTGTTAACTCAGCACTGCCAAGTCTATCCCTAAACCATATCTCCAAGTGTCACAGCTACATGCTTTTTAAACCCTTCCAGGGATGGTGACTCCATTACTACTCTGGGGAGCCTGTTGCAATGCCTGACCACCCTTTCAGGGAAGAAATTTTTTCTAATCTCCAATTTAAATTGCCCCTGGCACAACATGAGACATCCTACTGCTTGTTACTTGGGATACTCCATGCCTGCTCCCCACTTGGGGTCTGCTCCCTCAACCTGTGCTGAGTGGCATGTCAGTGGTGCATCCCTTCTTCCTGCTGCTGACACCAGCTGCCCAGATGTCCCTATGGATCCCTACCCACAGCAGCCATTCCCACCTCTGCTATCACCATACTATGTGTCCTTGGTCATGTCACTACACCCAGAGGCAGCTTCACTGCAGCACCCAAACCAGCCATCCTCGTGCTAGCCATGCAGCTTCCCTGCTCTGAGCATGGCCATGCTGCTTTGCACTGCTTTGGCTGCATTTACTTCAAGACAATGCTTCACCCTGACTCAAGAAATCAACAAAATCAACCCAAACTGTCAGTCTGCCCCAGGATGTCCCCATCTTCTGCTGCCATCCTATATCTATGAAGAACATGACCCACACCATCTGTGGGATGCTCCCAAAGCTGCCCTCCCCCCCCCCCCCCCCCCCCCTCCAAAGCGCCCCCCCCCCCCCCCCCCCACCATGTTTTCAGACGTAGAAGATGGAGCACTAGTGGACATCTAGTGGCACCTACCCCAGATGCCCCAAGGCAGCTACAGAACCCCCTGGTGCATAGCCGTCACCCTGTGGCAAACCCAGCCTTGTGTCCCTTGGGTCACTCCAGTACCCCCATGGACATGAAAATAGTAACAGCGTGGGCAGGAGTCTGACATGGGGCCAACCTTCAGCCCCTGGGGCAGCACAGAGGTACTCAGACTGAGACATTTTGGGCCAGCTTTAGCTTTGTGATATGGATTTATTCTATGCCTACAGCCACATTGTATCAGAGGGTTTAAATGTGCATCATGTGCTGGTACATAGTTTCTCAGTGCTCTAAAGGCAAATACCAGTGTGCTATCCAATGCTTTTACCTTGGCCACAACGACTAGCCACCAGTTACAAAATAATTGCTAAGTACCAGGAGGGAGCATCTGAAAAGCTCTCTGGAGAAGTATGGAGCTAAAACTGCTTTAAGGTGGCTTATGGAGGAACTGCAACTAAGCAGGAACATCTTGGCCACAGAGAATTCGAGGATTTGATGTTTCTGTATATATAGGAAGCTGTTTAGGGGTGGAGGGGAAGTATCATCTTTCACATTTCAGTTATTAGTCTAGTACCTCCTAAGGTACACAACTTATGCATCCATGCCCTCCAGCCTGCCACAGCTACCTGTGAAGCCCCAGACCCAGAGTGGGTGGGCACTGAGGCATTCTGTTGTAACCATTCCTCCTCAAACAGGGCACCAGATCTGAAATGGAGAAAGAAGGAATTTTCACCCTGCCTCATGCTCATAAATCACTGGAGTTCAGAGGGTTGGTGTCTTAGGGATTTCATTTTTATCCCATATCTGTCGCTACTGAGTAAGAAATGACACAGACTCATCAGAAGGCTGATTGGCATAATGTGCGCGCCATATATTTGGAACTGCTCCTTTTATAAGCTGTTCCAATCTAGGTAGATTTGATTGGTCATTCAGTTAATACATTTCACCTGATTGGCTAATTAACAAGATGCCCTTCTTATAAACAATCTTTGAGAAAAACAAGAAAACAGAGAGTAGGAAAACAACACCTGCAGGTTGTTTATAATAATAAGCTATCATTGTTTATCTTCAACTCCCTAAAGTCTCTTAGGCCGATTCTGGGAAAACTTGACTAGTTTTCTTGCTCTCTGACCAGGCTGTCACATCCACAGGTCCCCCTTTTTGTTTAAAGGAGGAGGCAGTGTTTGTAATCCTCTGCAGGGCCCCTTGCAGAAAGAAGAACTAACACAGCTCCAGAGGTTCCTCTAGCAGTTGCTATTTATCAATCAGAACCTCAGTTGGATGCCATTTTGAAATGGTCTGAGAGATCAAATCTTGTGATTCCCTCTTACAAGAAATACACTATTAATCTTAAAATCAGTTACCTATTCTAATACAATATCAATACTAAGTCTAATATAGTAGCAACTTATCATTAGTTTGTTCAAAGAACTGAAACAGAACAAAAATTTAACAGGGTAAAAATCCATTTTGAATTTAGGTGAAATGTGCCATTTTGAATTATTTAGTCTGTAGCTTGCTTGCATAAATGAAATATGTTGTTTAGTCTGTGAACTCTGTGCTGTGCTTAAGACTGCCTGTGCTCACAAAACTGTCTCAGCCGAGGAAAAAGAATGCAAACTTCCAAGCTGGAAAGAAAGATGGGGGGGGGGGGGGGGGGGGACATGTTCTGAAACAAAGATGAGACCCAAAGCTGAGGCTGCAGGAGACGGACAGGATGACCTGGGTGTTCTTTCTGTACAAGGACTGATAAAAACTAGCCGCAAGTGTAACGCAAAACCAGTAAAAAGAATATGCATGAACCTATTGTGAAACTCTATACATATGTACAAGTAAGAGGGATAAAAAAAGGTTCAGAATTCTCAGGGGTTCGCATGTCCTTTAGGGGGAACGATCCCCACATGCGTCCAGCGCTGTAATAAACATACTGGCTTTACAACTTTTACAAGTTGTGGAGTTAGGTTTTTTTCCCCGCAAATCAGAACTGACAGCCTTAACTTGTCAACAGTCCTTTTCCAGAAAAAAGGAAAGGATAGAATGTTCATTCCCCACTCGTGAAGGGGTCATCGGATTGATGGTCATCATCTTGATCATCGTTCAGAGGTTGCCTGTTGGCTACATTCTATTTTTGGTGTCACAAATCAGGGCTGACACACCTCGCAGGTACCCATCATACTCCAGTATCTGTAGAAACACATGCATACCCACGGCCCCAAGTGATAAGGTTGTACAGGCCCTCCCACTTATTAGTGGCTAGGTCCTGTATCCAGACTTTCACGCGAGGCAGATGCGTCTCACCTGAAGAGTGCAACGAGAGAAAATTATTTAGAATGACAGGATTCTCTGAATTCTGTGGCACTGTAAGATGATTGACTGTATATAGAGCTTTTTCCAATCAACTGTGCAGGGTTTCTCCAGGCATTCCCCTTTTTTGTTTGTCCAGAACACGCTTTAAGGTACCATGATTTCATTCAACAATGGCCTGGCCCGTTGGAGAGTGCGGCATACCAAGTTTGTGTGACACTCCCCATAAGCGCAAAAACTGCCTCGTCTACTGCAAGACATAGGCAGGACCATCATCAGTTTTCACAGAAGGAGATATTCCCAAGACTGCAAAAGCCATCCTCCAATGGGCAATCACGTCACGACCATTTTCTCCAGTGTGAGCAGATGCCCACATGGCCAGAGGAGAAGGTGTCAATAGACACGTGCACTTACTTAAGTCGGCCAAATTCAGTGATGTGAGTAACATCTGACTGCCAAAGCTGCAAGGTCTTTAGGTCTCTGGGGTTCACCCCCGCTGGTAAAGGTGCAGCAAGTCCATGACCATCAGAGCAAGAACTGGCAATGTCACGAGCCTCAGTTGGCATAAAGCGAAATTGTTTCAGCAGGGTATGTGCACTTTGATGGAAAAAATCATGCGACGTTTTGGCTTGCACAATCTTGTCAGGCTGAGGCGCCACCCACACAGGGTTAGCCAACCTGTCAGTCACCTTCTGTTATGAAATCTGGCAACTTGGTGTGACTTTGAATGTGCAAGATGTAATATGAATGAACTCGGGCCTGAATTGCGCTCCACAAGGTTCTCAATAACTGAAACAAAACTGTGTTATTGGCTTCCTTCAGAAGTGAACAATCCAAATGCTTGTTTATGTCTGCAACATAGGCAGAATCAGTGACCAAGTTCAGAGGCACCTGAGAAAATTCCTGGAATGCCATGGCAATGGCCTTTAACTCAACCAGTTGGGCCGAGCCTGACTCATGGCCTTCCAACATTTGCCATCCAGATTCATCCTTCCAAGTAACAATGGCTTTCCCTGTTTTTCTGGAACCATCAGTGGAGACGGTGGGTCCTTGCACTGGCACCCAGCTGCTTTTTGGCCACAACGACAGATTGGTTGTTTTTGCCAACTGCAATAACTTGTGACTGGGCATATGATAGGCAATCTGCCCTGAAAAGTTTTGCAGTGCACTTTGCAAAGGAGCACTGTTAGCAAAGCTCCATTCAAAGTCTACCCGTTCGACTGGAAGAATGATTGTTGCGGGATCAGCTGCCATTAATTGCAAACACCATTGATGGCATTTGATTATCAAATGAGCGATCAGTTCAAATAGTGGGGGTGCTTGTGATGTTCCATTTTAGTTAAATGGTATACTCTGTCTCACCCCTCGAAAATGTACAGTTTATTCCAAGCCTGTGATCCTCCCCTGAAGTATCATGTATCTCTAATCCCATTGGCCCAAGTCTTATTCCGCGCCCACTTTGAACCTCCATGTTAAGCTGTGTGAGGGAGACCAGGCTCTCTCTTGGCCCTTCTCTCCCTAAGCTCTCCCTCTCTCCCCCTCCCTCCCCCTTCCCCCCTTCTCCCTCAGAAACCATGCTGCTCCCAGGGGTGGGACCCCCAATAAACCCTCATCTAATTAGCACCCTCAGAAGCCGTGTGGAGTCTCCCTGCCTGCTGGCTGTTATTGGCGAACACACAGCTTAGGGGGCCCTCCGGGGACTCCCCAGGGAGCCCCCTCCAGCAAACTGCAAGAGGTGCTCTCTTTTTTGGTTGATGGGGCAAGAAGACCCATTCAAAAATGTGCAAAGGATCAGACCACTTGTCACTCCATTGGCCAATGATACCCGTAGGATGAAAATCTGGATTGGTAATGAAGACAGTGATATCAATGGAAAGGTCTACTCGATGAACCTGACAAGCAGAAACAGCCTTTTGGACCTCCCCCAGTGCTCGCCACGCCTCAGGAGTCAATTTCCGAGGTGATCTCAGGTCAGGGTCCCCCTTTAGAGTATCATACAGTGGGGACAGTTGTTTTTCGGTTAGTCCCAAGTAAGGATGCAACCAACTGATGACACCCATCAATTTCTGGGCATCGTTCAAGGTCTTAATAGAATCCAAGAATTGCACCTCCTGATGCTGAATAGTTCGGTCAAGAATTTTGACTCACAGCTATTTCCAAGGAGGGTGCTGTTAAACCTTCTCCGGAGCCACCTGTAGCCCATAAGAATGCAGAGCAGTGAACAGCTGAGGCTGTATCCTCAGCAACTCATCCTGGGTGGGTGCTGCCACCAGGATGTCGCTCATGTAATGATAGCAACATGCATCAGGAAACTGCTTGCAGACTCCGGACAAGGCTTGAGCCACATACCACTGACAGATAGTTGGGCTATTGCGACAGCCCTGGGGCAAAAGTTTCCATTGATATATCCGCACAGGTTCAGCATTGTTGACTGAAGGCACTGTAAAGGCAAACTTTGGTTTGTCATCAGGATGCAAAGGAATTGTGAAAATACAATCCTTCAAATCAATGATCAAGATCTCCCATCCCATAGGGATCATGGTGGGTGAGGGCATACCAGGCTGCAGTGCCCCCATGCTTTTCATCACTGCATTCATTTTTCGGAGGTCCTGTAACAGCCTCCATTTCCCAGATTTTTTTCTTTATTACAAAGACAGGAATATTCCAGGGACTAGCGGAAGGCTCAGTGTGTCCCTGTTGAAGTTGTTCCTGAACCAATTCACAAAGGGCAACCAATTTTTCTTTTGTCAGGGTCCACTGGTATAGCCAAATGGGTTTGTCCACCAGCCACCGTAAAGGCAGTGTAGGATATTTTCTGCCCTTTAGCGCAGTGGCCCCAATTAAAAATCCATCCCAATTTGTACCCCCCAGGCTGCCAATATATCCTGCCGCCAGAGGTTGAGCTGCAGTGACAGGGTTGAACTGCAGCTGTCTGTCCATCCATGTTTCTGATCAGCACAGACCGTTGGCTTACAAAGGTCTGCGCTGCACCCCCAACCCTTGGATGGCCGACCTTACGGAAGCCAAAGGCCACGTAGGAGGCCATACAGAGAAGATGACTGTCACATCCGCCCCGTGTTGATCAAACCTTGAAGCCAGGTCTTCGGCAGGCAGGCACCCAGTAGAATCAGGGTACACATCATCTGGGGTCGCTTAGCAGAATTATCTGCAGGCCAGAAGACTTGTGGCAGTCCCGTGGATTCGAAGCCACCATTCCCACAAGTCCGCTGGCCAGTCCTGGGGACACGACTGAAAAGGCTGACATTGGCTGGATCAAATGCTTGCCGGCAGGCTCTGACAATGGGTGCGGCCAGTACATCTGCACAGGCTCCATGGCTGATGACAAGGGAGTTGATGGAGCGACCGGTCTAGCTGTGGTGACCGCTGCTGATGGAGGTGGTTCCGCCCTCACCCGTGGTGCGGGGGGGGGAATCCGAGTTGGGAGCAGCAGCTCCTGCTGGCCATGAAAGAGTCAGTCCCCGGCTTGCGGGG
>NW_024527422.1:27308-30452 GCF_017590135.1 Pyrgilauda ruficollis
GGGGCCAAGCGGCTTGTGGGACAGCACAAGGCCATCCTGCTGGACAGGGCAAGGCTGGCTGAAACACAGACATGTCTGCTGCATCCCACGGAGCGGAGGCGGCCATCACTGGTGGCTGGAGCGGGGCCGTCTGTCTCAGTGGCTCACCAGCCGCTCTTAGTGGGGCAGGGGAAAGCCAATCCACTGGGTGCAGCAGCAACAGTTCTGGCACCACCAGCAGCTGTGGAGGGGCCGAAAGCAGCATAAACGGGGAGGGGCCGTCCCCCGGACATGGATGGGATGCAGCTATTGTGCTTGGCAGTGCCAGTTTTGTGGGAGGAGGATATGTTGGTCTCACAGAATCATAGGGATGAGGCTATTTCGGCAGAACATAATCTCTAGGTGAGAGACAGGTTCCGCAGGGGGTCCCCACATCCCCCACTGGTCTGCGGGGAGCCAGAGAAAAGCCGGCAGCTGCCCGGCCCGCCAATCCTCCCCCTGGGGTGTCGGCACCCCAAGAGGCAACATTGTCGCCCTCTGAGACCTGCATTTCCAATTCACTTTCCCTCTGGGTGTAGCCTCTGAAGACACAGGACAGGAGTCTCCATACAGGTATGAATCAAGGCACAGTGGAATCCCATTAGTAACTTCTTCCAAGAGCTGGTAGCCCAATGCCTCCCACAATTTCAGACTAAAAGTGGTCTCTATATCTACTGGAAAGTCATGAGATTTGGCCCATGCAAGCAGAGTGCAGAGCGACTCATCTGACACAGAGGCTCCAATAAAGGAAATCATGTACTTCCACACAGAAACGATCGCGTGTTCTTCCCTAGAGAGGTGACTCCCCACCGTGAAAACACTGGCCCCCAACCTCCAGCAAGAGGTTCCACACATAACCATGTTAGGGTTTGTTTTTGTTTTTTGTTTTGTGTCCAGGGTGGTTGCTGCCCTCCCTCCCCCTGTCCCCATCCCTTCCCCCCGGCTCCCTGAGTATTGTGATGCATGAGAGTCTGGGATTCCTGCGAGAGTTGGGGGTGAAGGGGGTTGCTTCCTTCAAGTGGGGCGATTTGTCTCAGTGGCCACACGGTACAATCCCTCTGACGAGATACTGTTGCCATGTGGTTTTTTTATTTTCCTTTGGCACTGTAACTGGATGTTACTGGCCTGCTTCTCTGCTGCTTGGGAGCCCAGAGCCAGTGCGTGCCATGCCAGGACCCAGGAGCACCCCATCCCCTAACAGGGCCGCCCCCTCTGCACAGCCTGACCCCGGGACCAGCCATTGCCAGTGAGCTACCCAAGGGAGTGATTCTCTGCCCAGCCCTGCTGTTCTCTGCCACTGCTTCAGTGCTTCTTGCCACATTTTAACCTGACATGTGGACACCCTGCAGCTTCTGGCATGGCCCTGGAGTCTCTGCTACACTTTGTCACCCTGGGTCTGCTTGACTCTGACATTCCATCTTGCTGTTTCCAAGGTTTCTGCTACAGCTCATTTCACCATCTGGAGGGGCATTGAGACTGCCCCTGGGGGTTTGTAAAGGAAGCCCCTTTTCTATGTCTTCCACCAGCTTGTCCGCCATTATTGTGTGGAGGGATGGCTGAGCTCGCACCACAGCGGCCCCTGCAGCTGTGGGAGAATCATTGCACCTGCCCTGCCCAGCCGGGAGCCACCAGCATCCCTGCGGGCTGTGACCATAACTACACCAAGGGGGTAAGTGCCTGACAGCTGAGAGAAGGCTGTTGCTGGGTTTCTGTTTTTGTTTGTTTTTGCTGCCATGTCGTGGTTTGATTAGGAAGTGAGGTTTTGGGAAAGTTATGGTCAAACTAATCAGTGCTGAGAATTGAAAAGAGACAGAAGATAGGAAAGACAAAGAAGGTTTGAGTAAGTGAAGAAATGCCAGCAGATAAGAGCACCCTAGATAAAAGAGATAATTAGAGTAGCTTTAGCTAAACTTTTCTCTTACATAGCCACGAGCGAAGCCAATTTCTTCCTTTAATGCAGAAACTGCACCTTAAAAGAAGCGATTAGCCAGAAACCAAAAATGATAAAACCGCAAAGAGAAATAAAAAGAACAGAAACTAAGAGAGAAGATGTAGTAAAGCCCTCGGCCTTCAGCAAAAGATCTCTGTTCCTAAGCCCCAGGCAAATAAATATGAGAGAGACAAGTGTCCCAAATAGTAAAAAAAGGCTATCTTCTTAGAACTAAGTAAAAAGCATTCTTAAAAAGAACCTAAAAAGTAGTTTGAATCCATAGACAGTAGTAAGAACACTGGACATAAAAAGAAGATGGTCACCATGGCAGATTTCTCTTCGAGCGGCTGCCATGTGTGACATGGAAGCACAAGAAGTTCTACTGTGTTTCCTGAAAAGACCCATGATGCAAGAGAGAGACTTCTCTCTCCTAATAAACTGGAAAGAGCTTGTGTAAAAAAAAAGTATTAGATTGAGAATTGATGTGTTAGAGAAGATTTGAATGTTAGAAGACTAAGAAGAAGAAAAGTGTTTTGAAAATGTTCTATTGTAGATTGTTGTGTGTGGTTTTTTTTCCTTCCTTTTTATATCTATGCAGATTAATAAAGTGTTGTTTTTTTCCCTCCATTCCCAAGTTAGAGCCTGCTTTGTTCTGTTCCCGAGTCACATCTCACAGTAACCATTTTGAGAAATACACCTTTCATGAGAGCACTAACACTGTACCAAAGTCAATCCATAACATAAGAATTATTGTTGTTTGTTTGCCTTGTTATACATATATGTAAGTAAAGAACTGTTATTCTTTTTCCAATATCTTTGCCTGAAAGCCCCTTAATTTCAAAATTATAATAATTTGGAGGGAAGGGGGTCATATTTTCCATTTCCAAGGGAGGCTCCTGCCTTCCTTGGCAGACACCTCTCTTTCAAACTAAGACAGTTGGTATATGTTTTTTCCCTTTCTCTCCCCCTGGGATGCAGCTGCTTATGGAGATGAGGAGACACAGAGCATTACAGACACATCACCTACCTCCTGCTTTATTCCTACATTGCATGACTTGTGGTGGTTGGTATTTGATTCATTTATTGGGAAGAGTTCTGCAGCCTGAGTGCAGGAGCAGGTGAAGTAGAGCTCCTGTGCAACTTTTAACATAGGATGGCAATCACTCACAGTCCTGGTTTAGGGCAAGTTTGGGAGA
>NW_024527423.1:0-982 GCF_017590135.1 Pyrgilauda ruficollis
CCCGACGGGGCTGGGGACACACGGGGACGTCCCCGAGGGTGGCCCCGGGGCTGGGAACACACGGGGATGTCCCCGAGCGTGGCCCCGGGGCTGCGACCCCTTGACAAAAGGCACCCACGGTCCCGCGGGGACACTGCGGGGTGGGCACACTGCTCGGGTGTCCCTGCACTGTCACACGGCGCCACTCGCACCCAGGTGCGGCCACCCTGATGTCCCCAAAAGCCACCGAGCCACCCCAAACCCGCCACCCCGGGGACGGGAGGAGTGGCCGGTCACGCTCTGCCCCGTGGCCGCGTGGCCGTGTCCACTCACACCAGCCGGACACCGCTCCACGGCACCCGTGGCCATTGCCCTGGTGTCCCCGCACTGTCCCCTCGTGTCCCCGCACAGTGCCCATTGTCCCCTCACCGTGTCCCCGCACCGTCTCCGTGTCTGTCGTGCAGTGTCCCCGTCCGCTCGTGTCCCCCCACAGTCCCCTGGGGTTTTGCCCGATGTCCCCTCACAATCCCCTCCGTGTCCCCTCACAGTGTCGCCGTTGTCCCCTCACAGTCCCTGGGGTTTTTCCCGGTTCCCCGTGTCCCCACACAGTTCCCGATATCCCCCCACAATTCCCGTGTCCCCTCACCGTCCCCCCGTGTTTCTACAGGGCTCCCCCATGTCCTTGAACTTGTCCCCGTGTCCCCTCACGGTCCCCCGGTGTTTCTACCATGTCCCTACACTGTCCCCTCGTCTTTTCATGCCCCGCGTGTCCCCACGCAGTCCCCTCGTATCCGTGCTCGGTCCCTCCATGTCCCCACACAGCCGCCCTGTGTCCCCACACAGTTCTGGGTGTCCCCAAATAGCTCCCGGTGTCCCCGTACGGTCCCCCTGTGTTTTTCACAGTTTCCCCGTGTTGTCCCCAGTCGCTTCGTGTCCCTTCACGGTCGCCCCGTGTCCCCACAAAATTCCCCCGCGTCCCCAATGTTTTCTCACAATCCCCCCG
>NW_024527424.1:0-982 GCF_017590135.1 Pyrgilauda ruficollis
AAAAAACTGCTCTCTCATCATGAAATGAAGTTGGATTGGTGTATTTATTACAGACCCTAGTCAAAAGCCAACCTGGGCAAAGACTGGCAAGTAGAAGGTCTGGTATCACTCAGAAAAAGATGCGTGACAGCCATTTAAGACCTTTGAACTGATCACATTTAAAGGGGTAGATGACACAAACCTCCACCTCTCCCTGATCTCATTCACCTTCAGCTTCTACTGTAAATAGTCCAAGCCAAATATGAGAAGTGACAGTATTAGGACAAACTCCAAGTCTGGTGCTATCAACTTATCTTAAATAAACTGTTTGTCGGTGTTAAGTAAACTACTTAACAGAAAAACAACTGTCAGAAAAACTGATGTACATTTTTTAGAAGTAAAAATAAATAGAAGAGGTTTGATCCTGAAAGTAATCATCACATGCAGATTTTTCACTATTTCTATGGGGTACTTGCACAAGGGAGGCTACTCTGGCACTCAAGCACCTGAAAAACTGAGCCAGTCTTTTAAAACAACAGCCTTGTCAACACAGTTCCTTCATCCACTCTTCTGTGGTACTGCTCTGCATTCCTAACAGCTAGGAAATGGGAATGCTAAGGAGAAATTTGATTTTTTGTAATTAGCCATCATAAATTCAGTAAATATGGATATCAGTCCACAGTGGAAGTGTCTATCACTGACACAGAGCTGGCACCACCCAGGGTGAAGTCTCTAGAACAGACCAGCACAGCAAACACTCACTTTCCTACTTCAGGACATGTCAGATTTAATTGCCCACACCAGATCTGATCTTGTAAGGAAGGAGTCTCCGAAAGCCTTGAAAATCATTTAGGAAAGCATTCAAAAGGTAAAGAAGCAGTGTTCTTGCAGGGCCACGCAGCAGGGAACAATCCAGAGCAGGGATTACAACGCACCACAGGCTGTGCTGCATTTCCCACAGCTTCCTTGCCCTGGGCAAAGGCTCCTGTGGCAGCAGGGCAGG
>NW_024527425.1:0-982 GCF_017590135.1 Pyrgilauda ruficollis
CAGAGCTGGATGCAGTGTTCCAGGTGGAATCTCACCAAAGCAGAGCACAGAGATGATCACCTCTCTTTACATGCTGGCCACACTGCTTCTGACGCAGCCCAGGATATGGCTGGCATTCTGGGATCCAGAGGGCTTTATCTAAGGGGAGGGGGAAACTGAGGATTGACTGAATGACTCTTTTTTGCCTTTGCCATACTATCTGTAGGGGTATCAGAATAAACTAGAGATTCTAGAGAGCAGTCAGTGGCTCTTTACATAGTATTTTGTCAAGCTGTGGAATATGCTGCCACAGGACCTGTGGCCAACAAAACCTTTATGTGGATTTGTAGAAATGACAAGACTAGAAGATGGATGAAAATCCCATTAAGAAGAATTATATAGTAAGATGTCATCTGCAAATGCTGAGGCAACAGAAGAGCATTTAAGGTAATTATGGCCTTCTTGCCCTCCTCCTACATCCTTCCTAGATTTCTGCTGATCTCTCAAGGACTTGACAACAGATTAGGTGATCCTTTGATCTGGCACAGTAAAATATTTCTTAGGGTAATTATGAAAGAATATACATATGGAAAACTTTTTAAATTCAGAAAGCTTTTAGTTTTCTAAGTCTAATTACAGACTTTTTAGTGGTGGAAACAATGAAGAGAAAAATGACGTAAGTTAATGTACTGTGAGATGTTTCAAAGAAAGCCAAAATGGCAGCAATATATAATTTATGTGTCCCTGAAAAGCAAAGGTATTGCTGCTGAAATTTCAGAACACATAAAGACATGGTTTGCATGAATCACCTTCTAAACACATTGTATGCAGTACATACACTAATACCAGAAGTGATCACCGATCCCACAGAAGTTTTACATTCATTACTGTTTTTTTTAAAAAAAAGCTGATGAAGTCAAATGCAGTATTTAATGATGGTGAATGTATTTCTGCATTGAATTGTTAAAATCAGACATGAAAACTAACAAAAGACACCCCTGGG
>NW_024527426.1:0-986 GCF_017590135.1 Pyrgilauda ruficollis
AGAGAAGAGAAGAGAAGAGAAGAGTTTTTATAAAGAGTGTTCTACTTGGAAATTTCTTCCTCTGTTCCTCGTGGTTTGATTTATGAGTAAGATTTCCCATATTCAGGTATTGTCTCACATGCAGACACAGCCTGGAACACGTCCATGACTTTAGCCCAGGACCATCAGTTAAAACTTGATATAGCCAGAAGGTTGTGGCTGGATTGAGGTCTGTGCATGATGTGTTATAATTAGCAAGTGATCTTACTGAGCATTCTCAATGAAATACAGAGCACTCTAACACTCATAATTTCTGTTTTGCAGCCTTCAGAAATTTCAGGTGAAAATCAGAGTCCCAGAGTGTTGGCAATTTTCCCCATTTAACAAGAAGAACTGATAACTGAGAAGATGGGACAAAGTGACCTGTCCAATGTCACAGGCAGAGCTGAGCTGATGCATGGCTCCTCCTTTCACATCCACACACCATTTATGCATAAATACTGCTGGATGACCTATTCCCAGGGGCTCAAAGACTGCAGACACGTTGCTGAGGTTGGAGAAAGTTACAGATGTGCATTTATGTAGCTGCAGGGTTAGACCCTGTCAGCCCATGGAGGGATGGTTCCATTTCCATGCAGACATTCCCTTGTCCTGTCTCTGGCTGATGCTGGTTCTGTGAGCTGCAAGGCTCTGTTGTAGCACCTGAATTATTGAGTGAGGTTTCTGCAAGACTTGTCCAGGACCTGGTGAGGTGGGAGGCCTGGAGGGAACTCATCCAGGGATAATTCAC
The DNA here is from genome assembly GCF_017590135.1 of Pyrgilauda ruficollis. Lineage (NCBI taxonomy): Eukaryota > Metazoa > Chordata > Aves > Passeriformes > Passeridae > Pyrgilauda > Pyrgilauda ruficollis. The sequence continues at coordinate 770 of NW_024527426.1, forward strand.
TCTCTGTGGCTGAGGGTGGGTGCTTGTGGCCATCCTGGTTTTGAGGAGAAAGGTTACCTCCCCATGGCTGAGCCCACACCACTCCTGGAGCTTCGTTTTGGGTTTATCCTGGATTTTGGCAAGGATGCCTCAAACCTTTGATATAGATAGCAAAGGAAGGAAAGAGAATTTTTAATACCTTCTTTCCTATACTTTTTCCTTTAACTTTTTTTTTTTT
>NW_024527427.1:0-981 GCF_017590135.1 Pyrgilauda ruficollis
GAGACATGAGACCCCCATAAGCTCCCCTTTCAAGGACTGAGACTGAAATCCCTGTCGCAGTGGGGGGGGGAAGGCCAGCTGTGTGTGTGTGAAGGCCAGCTGACCAAAGCGAGCTGACCACTGGACCAAAAAGACAGTGGCTCTTGCCCACTGCTGAGATCATGGACTATTGTATCTGTTTCCCCCCGCCCCCCTTTGCCATTTTCACTAATAAAAACCCCTGAGTTACCTAGGGGCTTTGAGGTCTCCCCTGACATGAATATGACAGGCTCCATCAACGGGACTTCGAAGGACTATGTCGTCTTTACCTTTGGTAGCTATACACCTACTTTTCTTCCCCCCCCCCCACCCCCAACTTTTTCCTTATTCTTTCCCTTTTCCTCTCTTCCCCTCTCCCTAACACATTTTACTGTGGTCATTTCAATAAAGGTACATTTCTTTTTGGTTATCACTGCAACCCCCTCATCGTGTTGGTTTTTTGCACCCTGAGATCAGTAAAATGAACCATCATGAAACCCGTTTGCAAGGACAGATCATGACATGTGCTTAAGGGAAAACAGGGGAGTCATTGAGGGATGATCATCTCCTGATGCCTCTGCAGCAGACTGGACATGGATGTCACCAACTCTTATAATGCTAAAACACAGAGCCCAGTATGTGACCCACCAGGACCCAACAGGACAGGAGAGGGGCCTTGTCTCCAGCCCTCTCTCTGCAGGAACTGCTGACCTACCCATGGATAGCAAGAGCCAGGCGCTTCTGCCACAAAGGACCTGTGGAAATCCATAAAATTAGAGGGTTTTGGGAAAGCTGTGAAAGGCAGGCCTCAGAAACAGCACAACTGCAATTACAGCTAAGCAGTAGCCATAAGACTGGTGAGCAGAGAAGTTATATGAGATGTAGAAAGCAAGGACAAATAAAACAATGGTATTAACACTTGACTAGAATAATTTTCTAAGCTGCAGAAAAGTATATCTAGCA
>NW_024527428.1:0-981 GCF_017590135.1 Pyrgilauda ruficollis
CCTACAAAACTACTGCAGTATTTTGAAAAGGAGACAACTAAATGTTTTTATGTGGCATTTCTGTGTGATAGTTTTTGGAAGAGTAGCAGATACATCATAGTCAGTCTTCTTTCCCCATATTTCTTGTTCATTGTTTACTGAGTGTATTCCTACTTCTACTGGCAACTTTTATAACATGGGCTACTGACTCACTCAGCAAAATCACGTTCTACATTACTTTCTGCACCTAAGCCAATAACTTGGGTAGAAGAATAGGTTCTATTGTCTTGTCTCAGTACCAAGGTGCCAGATGATGGGAGATTCTGGCCTGTCCCTGACAAGCAGTTGCTCCTGCTGGATGTCCTCCTTGCTGAATATTTGCACTCTCCTTTTTCTGCCGTTGACTTCCAGCCATCAGACCTCAGTTTGCTTTTCTCAGCTAGATTAAAGAGCTTTGTTACTCTCTTTTGACTTTTCCATGCACAGCTTCTTAAAGACCACCAAGTTGTCTTTTAATCTTGACTTGAAAAAACTAAACAGAATTGAACTCCTTTCAATGTTTGTGCTATTGAGAGTATTCATGAAGGATGATCTGACTTTTAGGAGGAACGTATGTGTGTATCAGATATCCATGGCGATGGGCACCTATGTAAACAGCCAGGCTGACAACTCCAGTAAACATTCTCTTAAAGAGCTGTGGCAGGTCCATCCATCACACTACCTATATACACAGTACTGTCAAATATGTAAAGTAAACAAACAGGGGGCAAAAAAGAGGTGATGAAAGAAATAATGCTTTTCTCTAATCCCTTTTTGTTTTAAGAGCCTCTCAGGTTTCTCATCATGATAGTAAATACGTGACTTTCAGATATTTTTTGGGTGGACCACATCATTTGAAGTGGTCTGTTGACAGATGTACAGCAAATCAGTGGGAGAGGAAAGAGGGAAATCCAATTTGCCAATTCTTCATCCACTTTCATAATTTCGTTTTTTTTTTTTTTT
>NW_024527429.1:0-981 GCF_017590135.1 Pyrgilauda ruficollis
CATTGGGGACATTGAGGTGACATTGGGGAACACCCCAGATTCACTCTGATGACCACAAGGACCTTGTCACCCCCGGTGACCCCATGGAGACCCCTATGACCCTGGGTGACCCCTGGTGACCCCTAGTGACCCTGTGACCCTGGGGTGACCCCTGGTGACCCTGTGACCTCCTCATCTTGTGGTGACCTTGTGGTGACCCTGTGACCTCATGGTGACCCCTGGTGACCTCGTAGTGACCCCTGCTGACCCTGGGGGACCCCTGGTGACCTCATGGTGACCCTGTGGTCACCCTGTGACCTCCTGAAGTCATGGTGACCTTGTGGTGACCCTGTGACCTCATGGTGACCTCATGGTGACCCCCTGGTCACCCTGTGACCTCCTGAAGTTGTGCTGACCTTGTGGTGACCCCTGTGACGTCATGGTGACCCTGAGTGACCCCTGCTGACCCTGGGGGACCTTGAGATGACCCAGTGACCCCCTGGTGACCCCTGTGACCTCATGGGAACCTTGTGGTGACCCCTGGTGACCCTGGGTGATCCCTGTGACTTCATGTGACCCTGAATGACCCCTGGTGACCCTCTGGTGACCTCTGGTCACCCTGTGAGCTCCTGAAGTCGTGGTGACCCTGGGGGACCTTGAGATGACCCCATGACCCCTGTGACCCCCTGGTCACCCTGTGAGCACCTGAAGTCATGGCAACCTTGTGGTGACCCCTGTGACCTCATGGTGACCCCTGCTCACCCTGGGGGACCTCATGGTGACCCTGCTGACCTTGTGATGACCCTGTGGTGACCCCTGTGACGTCATGGTGACCCTGAGTGACCCCTGCTGACCCTGGGGGACTTTGAGATGACCCTGTGACCCCCTGGTGGCCCCTGTGACCTCATGGTGACCCCTGGTGACCTTGTGGTGACCCTGTGACTTCGTGGTGACCCTGGATGACCCCTGGTGACTCTCTGGTGACCCCTGTGACCTCCTGAA
>NW_024527430.1:0-987 GCF_017590135.1 Pyrgilauda ruficollis
CCCTGGCACAGCTCCAGCCCTTCCCTGAGTCCTGCCACAGTCACAGAGAGAAGAGATCCATACCTGCTCTCCCCTTCCCCTCGGGGGGAAGCTGTAGCTGAACGATTCAGGTTGGTGGGGACCTCAGGAGGGGTCTGGTTTTGGGGGGGTGGATGTGAGACACTTGTTTGGCCTGGAGGTGGATGCAGAAAGAAAAGACCTGGGCTGATAAGAAGGTTAAGAAGGGGATTAAGAGCTGCAAGGTGATCGTGATGATTTTGGTGTTTTCCACCCTGTCTGCTTGTGCCTGGCTCAGGCTCACACCAACATGCAGCGCTGTGCTGAAGAAGCACAAAAACTCTCAGCAGATCACCCAAAGGAGACCCCAGCACATGCTCTGGCTGCCCTGTGCCTTGGTTGTGCCTCACCCACACCAATCACAGGATTGAGGGGTGGCCCTGCAGCAGCTGAGTGGTCCAGGGGCCTCTCTGCAGGTGATTTGTGTCCTTTCCATCATTTCTTTCCCACTGAACCAGCAATTCCCATGTGTGAGGCATCTCAACGTGACAGAGCTGCACCTCCTGCACCCACAGAACCCTCTGAAAATGTCCTGAGCTCCCCAGAGCCTGGGACCCCACTGCACTTGGGTGAGGAACCATCTCAGGAGGGCTGGGACTGCTCGTAAATCAGGCCATGGTGGCAGGGGATGCTTCAGTGCTCAGCCCCTGACCTGTGGCCTGCTCTGTGTGTGAGTGCTGACAATGATTTACAGTCCAGGAGAGCTCTGCATGCCCACACACACTCCCAGGGGCCAAAATGCCCTTGAAAATTGCAGCTACACCCTGCACTCCATCCCCTGGGAATAGGGCAGGGAATGGATTCTGCTTCTCAGCCCAGTGCCAGCAGGTGAGAGGAGAGCAGATTGCTTCCCTCGTGCTCCTCGTGGAGGTTCAGGAACAACCAAAACAAGAGAGAGGAGGGAAGGGTGATGCCTCAGGTTTAGCTTTT
>NW_024527431.1:0-998 GCF_017590135.1 Pyrgilauda ruficollis
GGACAGCCAGCTGTGAGGGGACAGCTGCCGCAGGAACGGGGCAGCGCCTCCGAGCTCGCCCACACTCCAGGATTCATTTTAAACCGCAGGGAAGTCCTTAACAAAGTAATCCGAATTTCAGGTTTCTCAGCAGCCGGGAGGGGTTTCTACCTTTAAAGGCGGTGGGGGTGTGTGACACCGGAGCACAGTTAATGCCACACAAATCAGTGCTCGTCTTTGTCTGTGACCTGCCATTCCACTGGCTGTCCTTAGCAGCCTGATTTATCTGTTTTCACAGGTGATAAATTGCAGAATATTAAGATAATGGTGTAGCATTCATTACTACTCAGCTGTTTATTACCAAAATTTAAATGTAATTTAATTTCAAGTGGAAAATAATGATCATTACCGGGACAAGCAAAGACAACTCATTACTCATCTCCATCAGCGTTTTATTTAACAGAACTCAGACAACAAAAAAGAAAGATTTAGTAAATGCATTTTGAAAAAATGAAATGTTAATGGTTGATCATAAAGTAAAATACAGTGAGGCCCTGCACAGGGTGCCCAGAGCTGGCCCTGGATCCCTGGCAGTGCCCAAGGCCAGGCTGGACACTGGGACACCCTGGGACAGTGGGAGGTGTCCCTGCCATGGCAGGGGTGGCACTGGATGAGCTGTGAGGTCCCTTCCCACCCAAACCAGTCTGGGACTCTGTAATATATTGCAGCTTTGAGAAAAAATAAAATTGCCTGAGTTTATCTCCACTGCTCAGAGTTTCTGTCAAAGTGACTTTTTTCATTTTAAAGCACATGTCTTGTAAAAATTATAATTTAAATACATCACAATTTTTGAATCTGTTTAGCCAATGTAGAAATTCTCTGCTTAAATTATTGCCAGAGAGAAGCTGGCAGCTCAGCAGCTCCCCAGAGCCTCCCCTGCTGCCCCTGCCATGGGGAACTGCCCCAGGCTGAATCCTGGGAATCCCAGACTGCTTGGGGTTAAAGGGACATTAAATCCC
>NW_024527432.1:0-981 GCF_017590135.1 Pyrgilauda ruficollis
AAAAAAAAAAAAGGAAAAAAAGGAGAATCGTGACAACAAAATGATGAAATCCTTTGGGAGGGAAAGAAGGATGGCAGTCTGGACATACCTTAAAAATTCCTCCTCCGCTTGCGGTCTGTTTAGAAATGTGTTCTAGCTGCAGGGAGCAAAACTATTAACCTATTTAGAAACAGGCTCTGTACAGCTATATTAGCATCATCCCTCCTGCACAGCTTGCTGCTTGTCTTCCTTCTCTTAACAAAATGCACTTTATATGTGCACAGCTGAATTTTGTCTGGCTGGATTTCAGCTGGTGTAGACTGGAAGACAGCGAGTGGGTATAAAGTTGTGATAAAAGCACAGGTCACCTCTGTCTCTGGTGAATCAGTGGGACATTTGTCTCTCTGCTGCAGGAGGGGGTTGACATCGCAGTTTCAGGATGACTGGGGAAGATATTTCAGTATCTGTGGTGAGCAAGTGAAATCTGTGGCCAGAATCCTGTTGTTAGCCAGTAAAAACTATTTCACCTTGCAGTTAGATGAAATTATTTTTAAAAGCCCATTTTATACGAGTTGTAGAAATCTGTCAATAGATGCTTGTCAAATCATCCTTCTGGAAACATTGTGTGCACAACAGAATTTTGCAGTTGCTGAGGGTTTTTTAGTGGTTTTGTCAAAATTAATAACATGAATTCTTTACATTCAGGAATCAGGTTGCTTTTCCAAGCTGTGATCTGCAGTGTGGCTATAATAGCTGGTACATGGACACAGTAACTTTCCGATCAAGGCACTCAAAGCTTTGTACAGTGTGGTTGTTTTACTAAGATAAATTTCTGTATTTTTTCCCATTGTGGATGGAGTTTTTCATGCTTGTGCTAATAGGTGTGGACTGTTTTGGGTGACTGCCAAATAGTTATTCTTAATTCTTAGTGGTTTCCCCTGCACCTCACTGCAGGCTTGGAAATCTGATTTAGTGTAGCTGATGCAGTAATATTGCTTTTGC
>NW_024527433.1:0-30363 GCF_017590135.1 Pyrgilauda ruficollis
CAGACCAAGCTCATTGTATTGTTTCTCTAGCTGGTCATATTGTTCACTTAAAGTTTTTAACCTTTCTTGCTCAATTCGGCGTTTTCTCATTTCTGACTCCTGCCTCTTTAACTCCTGAGCGACCTGTTGAATTTTACTTTCAGGATCCACTCCCTCTTTGTTTCGGGAAAAACAAAAGGTTTTGTCATATTGGAGGCAGGTTCGGTCATCATGATCTTCGAGTACACCAATGATAACTGGATCCCTTCCTAAAGGGATCTTATTCTCATATTTAAGATTCTTTCCTACCCAATATGTTTTTCCCCCCATTGTACACATTCCCAACTGTTCGTTTTCATAACACAACTTATTTACTTGATAATATCCCACAAAAATTGATTCCATTTTCCCCCCAGTCCATACAGTACGATTGCACTTATCGCATACCGGAACTTTAACAGGTTCTATACCCCGCTTGTGTCTTAAATGGATTAACTTACCCATTCTGGACGCTGCCCCTTGCGAGATGCAGATTTTCTCCCCCTCTCTTATACAAGCTCCATATTGAGTGCCTTTGAACCAACAGTACCTGCTTACCGTGCCTTTGGCGCAGTCTTTAGAGGTGAGGTTAAGTGAAGCCTCCGCTTCACCCCGACCGTCCTCGGTGCAAATTTCACAACTCCAGCTGGGGTTCCACCGATGCAAATTGCTTTGGTTTTCGGCATACGCACTAGTCCTGAGGTACATGATTAGACTCAGGCTCATCAGGGTTACTCCGACTATCATTCCTCTGCCCCCACTTGCGCCCACTGGGTTGCCACCAGTGGCGGGGGGAACCATCTTCTTGGCAGCAGGAATTAGTCTCGCGGAGATCATAACTAGCCCGAGCTGCGTACCTTCATTTAAATATTCCCCACCGGCTGAGTCTTACTGGCCGAGCACTGCAGGGTACTTTACTCTCTCTCCGGCACTCGACAGCTAGAATTTGGGCTCGATATTGAAGCTTTCCCCTTAGTCCGTTTTGGAATAACTTAAACCACAATATTGAATCTGCTTCGATTACCCGCAGTTCCATGAGGAGCGTCAAGAATAGGTTAGTCACACGTACTTTGTGATTATAACAATCCTCACACAAACCCCTGGGCCTCACCCCCCTATCACAGTGCGCCACCCAAGATATTTTACAGTAAAAGCACCTAAACGTGACAAACGAGTGACAAGGGCAATTAGGTTCTTGGCATTCTATCCGGTTGATCTCAGTCATTAGCGTGGTCTGCACAGGGTTAGTTTCAGATTTCCAGGAGGAGAGACGACCTCCCACTCCAGTGTGTCCTTCTGAGATTCCACTCGTTTAACTCTTGATGCGTGTGTCCACCCCTTTTCAGTGGTTCGTACTGCTGTATCTGTAGTTAAAAGAACAAGGAAAGGTCCTTCCCAATGACGGGATAATTGTATGTCCTTCCAGGTTTTTATAAGGACGTGATCTCCAGGACGGACGGGATGAATGGAAAAACCCACAGGAGTCCCTTGCATTATAATTCCTTGCTTTCTTAGTTCTTGCAAGTTCTTATTAATAGCTATCAAATATGGTCTTATTTGTCTGTCCTCGATCTTAGGGTGCCCTACTGGCATCCCGTGTTCATAGGGCATCCCATATAGCATTTCAAAAGGCGATATCCCCGTTTCTGAATTTGGCAAAGTCCTGACATTTAGCAGAGCTAGTGGAAGGCATTTAACCCAGGACATCTTGGTTTCCAATATTAGTTTTGTCAATTGCGCCTCAAGGGTCTGGTTCATTCGTTTGACCTGACCCAAACTTTGTGGATGCCAAGGGGTGTGATATTCCCAGCGAATCCCCAAGGCTTCTGCCATTTGCTTTATTATTCTAGAGGTAAAATGAGTACCTTGATCTGAGTCGATGTATTTTACCAATCCGTATCTAGGTACAATCTCCTCTAATAGTATTTTAGATACTACATGTGCGGTCGCCCGGGAACTTGGAAATGCCTCTACCCAGTGTGTTAATTTATCCACTATTACTAAGAGGTACCGATACCTTCCTACCTTTGGCAGATCGGTGAAGTCGACCTGGACCCTCTCAAAGGGCCGGTATGCCACCGGACGGCTTCCCATTGCCGTTTGTTTTGCTCGGTTTTTATTTATCCTTTGACATATCATGCACCCCTGTACCTCTTGTTTTGCTAATTCATATATGCCCTTGCACCCAAAGAATTTTAGGAACTGGTCGGCTAAAGCCCGGGTACCCCAGTGGGTCTGTGCATGTAACCTTTTTAAAATTTTTCGCGTATACTCTTTAGAAACTAATTCCCTGCCGTTGGGCAATTTCCACTTACCTCCATCGAACTCCCCCCCCCAACCTTTTATATTCCTCAATTTCTTTTTCAGAAGGACGGGGGGGAAATTCCCGTGTTTCCCCTTCGCAAATCTCCGGGGTACTTACCTGTAAGAGTGCTGCGTGTTTGGCCTCTTGGTCCGCTAGATTGTTACCCCGCGTTTTAAATTGGGTTCCTGCCTGGTGCCCCCTTCACATGCACTATAGCAATTGCTTTGGGTTCTCTGATAGCAGCCAGAATTTGTTTTATCAACTCCTCATGTACTAGTCCCTTTCCCTTGGTGCTAATCAACCCCCTTTCTTCCCAGAGTTTTCCAAATGTGTGAACCACCCCGAAGGCGTATTTAGAAGCAGTGTAAATTGTTCCTTTTTTACCTTTTAATCTTAGCAGAGCCCTTAGCACTGCATATAGTTCACAAGCTTGGGCTGACCACCCCGTATTTAAGGGTCCTGATTCCACCGTTTCCCCAGTTACTCCATTTATAATAGCGTACCCCGTTTTCCGCTTCCCTTCTATAACCCTGGCTGACCCATCCACGAACCATTTCTCCCCTATTTCCAATTCTTCCTCCTCCAAATCAGGTCTGATTTTTGTTTGCAGCTGGACAATCTCAGCACAATCGTGGGTGGGGACACCCGAGGCTTCTCCATATAAGAACTGAGCTGGGTTTTGGGCTGTTGTGGTCTTAAGTTCCAGATCGTGAGAATGAATTAAAATAGCCTCATATTTCAGGAGCCATGCGTTGGTGAGCCATTTTTCTGCTTTTTGCTGTAAAATGTTTCTCACATTATGCGGGGAATATACCTCTAAAGGAGCTGCAAAAGTTACCTTTTTGGCCTCTTCTACCAGCACAGCCATGGCTACTATAGCCTGGAGGCATGTAGGCCACCCCCTGCTAACAGGGTCCAATAGCTTTGATACATAGCCCACTGGCTTCCTTGATCCTGCCCAATTTTGAGTTAACACTCCATATGCAGTGTGGTTGCTTACATCTACAAACAATTGAAAGGGTCTTTTTACATCCGGCAGGCTTAATACCGGAGCCACTATAAGTGATTCTTTTAGATCTTTAAAGCTCCGTTCATCTTGTTCATTCCACTTAGGCTTTTCAGTAGTTAATTTTTCATACAGGAATTTAACCTTTTCACTATATCCCTCTATCCACCGTCGACAAAAACCCAAAAGTCCCAAAATTTGTCTTACCTCTCGCTTCGATTGAGGTGAGGGTAGGGAGATAATCCCTGCAATTCTTTCCGGATCTAACTTTTTCTTCCCTTTGACCAGCCAGTGACCTAGATATTTTACCTCGGGTTCCGTGAACTGGAGTTTAGCTTTTGAGACCTTTAGACCTCGATCTCCCAGGAAGTTCAACAGGGCAATCGTGGTCGCTCTTACTCCTTCCTCCTCGGGTCCTGCTATTAATAAATCATCCACGTATTGCAGTAATTTGGTCCCCTTTACCGGGACAAATTCACTTAAAAGCTGCTCAAGAGCCTGACCAAACAGGTTAGGCGAATCTACAAATCCTTGGGGCAGGGAAGTCCACCGGAGTTGCTGCTTGCAGTTTGTCTCCGGATCCTCCCACTGGAAGGCAAAGTAATTTCGGCTTTCCTCTGCCAGAGGACATGTCCAGAAAGCATCCTTTATATCAATTACACTGTACCAGATATCTTCTGGTGAAACATTATTCAGCAGGGTATATGGGTTGGGGACCGTGGGGAATAAAGTTTTAGTCCTTTGATTAACCGCCCTGAGGTCTTGTACAAGACAATAACTCCCATCCGGCTTCCGGACTGCCAGGATGGGAGTATTGTGCCTTGACATACACAGCTCCAAAGTCCCCTTCCTAATTAGATCCTCTATTATTGGTTTCAGACCCCACCAACCCTCTAGAGGTATTGTATATTGCTTTACCCTGATGGGGTCTTCAGGTTTCTCCACCTCTATGCATATAGGTTCCATTTCCAATTTCCCCGCTTCCCCCCTCCATATACCATACCCGAGGATTAATTTTTCCCTCATCTTCCGAGGTCAGCTTATACAAGCTTACCATGAGCTGTGATTCCTGCGCTATCAAGCTTATGCCCAAGCGTACCATCAAGTCTCTCCCTAATAGGTTATAATCGGCTTCTTCCACTAGCAACATATTCCCTAAACACGTTTTATTTTCCGCTTCTACTTCGACATTCTTTATTACTGGTACCTTGAAGGGTTCCCCCTTTGCCCCAATTACCATCATGGAGTCTTTGCTCCTTCAACACCCCAGGGGTAGATGTTGTACCGTAGTTCTTTCAGCACCCGAATCTACTAAAAACGTTATCTCCTGCTTATGAGGTCCAATCCTAAGTTTTATCAAGGGCTCCCTCGGTGTTACGGATCCCAAATTAAAGAGCCCCTGACACCTCTAATCCTCCTGAAACTTCTTCTCATCTTTCATTCTTTTCTTACATTCCCTCCTAATGTGTCCATTCTGCTTGCAGTAATAGCACTCCGGTGCTTCCCTCTGTCTGGGTGCAGGTTTCCTCGCCGGACACGCTGGATTCCTCAAGGGTTTCCGAGTGTGTGCTGCTCCTCCCGCGGTGGGATCTTTTTCCTGCTTCTGGGCTTCCCTGACTGCAGCTACAAGGACCTTAGATTGTACCTTTTGCTTCTCATCCTCCCTCTGCATGTATACCTTTTGAGTTTCCCGTAACAGCTCTTGCAGCGACCTCTCCTGCCAATCCTCTAATTTTTCCAACTTTTTCCGTATATCCTCCCACGATTTGGCCACGAATTGTGTTTTTAATAATATGACTCCTACCGGAGAGTCAGGGTCCATGCCCGAATATATCTGAAGACTCTTTCTCAGTCTTTCTAGCTATTCGGTAGGAGTCTCATCCTTCCCCTGACATTCCCCCAATGCTTTTCCCAGATTCTGCCCCTTTGGTACCGCCCCTCGGATACCCTGGATGACCATATTCCTTAGTTCTATCATCTTTTGCCTGTCCTCCTCTACCTGGGCATTCCAGGATGGCCTTTGGTTGGGCCATTTAGCCTCCCTGCTCCCCCCTTGTGGGTTTCTATGTTCCCAGTCCTTAATCGCAGCCACCCGTATCATGTCCCACTCTTCAACATTAAACAGCGATCTCATAATGGCACACATATCATCATACAAATAAATACTATTTCCCAAAAATTCATCTAATCACTCCGCCACCCCCAGCGGATCGTCCATAATTTTCCCCATTTCCTTTTTAAATGCCTGTACATTCCCTGAATTTATTGGTACATTTACATAACCGATGACCCCCGGAGCGGTCAGGACTTCTCTGAGTGGAAAAAGTCCCTGCTGTCCCTCCTTGTCCTGGCTATCGTCTGCGTGTGCTTTCCGGGTTTTCCATCTCGTGCGGCTGGCGGGCGGGGATTCTTTCCCTGTCGATGAATGTGCTTGTACAGTGTCCTCCCCGGGTGGCGCGGGAGGAGGGAGAAGGGACGGGGTTCGTTCTGATGGGGAGGGGATTGCTGGCGCGGGTTCCCACGGGGCTTCTGGCGGCAGTGCCTGTGGCGGTACCGGGTGGTGTCCGGGGTTCTCGGGTTCGGGGAGGGGTCCGAGCACCTGATGATTTGGGTACGGGGGAGGTAGATTCTCCAGGGGTTCCCAAGTTTTCTCTAAACCCTTGGGCTGTTTATGTGCTCTGATGGGGTACAATGTGACACTAGCGTATTCCCATAGCCTAGCATATTCCATTTCCTCTTCATTCGCCCCCTCCTCAAACACAAACTCCCCCAATGCCCGGCATATCTCTTTATTAAATTACCCGAATATGGGCCAGAATATATGCTTCCTGATCTCTACATCCGCTCATTTCTCCATACAGTAGTAAACCACCTTGTTCTTAGATTTTTGTCTTCTCGTAGGGCACTCCTCCCAGTGCTCTAACATCCATCCCAGAGGACTATACCTCGGGATGTCAGGGCGATCAAAACTTCCGTTTCTCCCTAGTTTGTCAGGGGTCTTTTCCTGGATTTTACTCTTTTTCAACCCCATATTTTACGCCTTACTTACCTCCTTAAGCCTATTTTAGTTGCAGAACTGCTTTCTCCTGTTTTTACTGGTATACCAAAAACCGTTGCTGACCTACTAGTCACATAGTGAACCGAACTACGGATTTTTAGTCAACAAACTAACGAGCTCTCTTACCTGTCCTGGATCCAGTGAGGTCCCGTCGTTCCTCCCGATCCAGCCAGTGAACGATCCAACAACCCCCTTCCCCCCCCCCGTTCAACTTCCCGGGGCTTTTTGGGTTGATGTGTGTGTTCCAAACGAACTTTCCACCTGCTTCCCCTGCGACCGACCACTTTCCTCGCAGAAGAGTGGAACTGCGATCTTGGGGTCAGCACTCGCTTCGTGATAATATCACGTCTCACACACACACTCGATCACTCCCCACCCAACCATACGATACTTACGGTTCATTTTCCCATGTGGAGTCTTCGTGCACGTAGGTTTTACAAGTAAAATAGCTGGCTTCCACGGAGAACTATCTCTGTCCTCAAGAGCTCTGGGCCCGTTCCCACCTTTTGATTGTGGCTTTCTTTTTAGGCTACGAAAAGTTCGTTTTAATCTGATTGGTTCCGCTGGGCTACCCCAATCTCGTCTGGCCGCTGAATTCAGCGGGGCGCCACCCAGACCTCGAGAGGGGACCCTGGAATCCTTATCAGATCACGTCGGGCAGTCACCAAATTTGTTATAAATGAAAAATGAAAAATAGCCAATTTTAATAAAAAAATTAAAATTTTACTCCTGTTCCTAGTTTTATTTGTAAGTCTCTTCCTAATAAGTTGCTACCTTCCCCAGGGACCAATAAGACATCCTCTATCTAAATTTTAGTTTCTCCCTTAATTACTACACCTTTAATGACAGGAACTGTGAAACTCTTTGCTTTTGCTCCTCTTACTTTTATAGTGTCTTTGCTTACACTATAACCTTTTGGAATATTTAACAGACAGGTTCTTTCTGCCCCTGTGTCTACCACAAATTCTAATTTTTCTTCTTCTTGGGGACTTTTTAAGTTATCACAGACTCTAGATGGTATCTGTCTTCTAAAATATGGAGCTTATGACTTCTCTATTCCTCTTCTGTGCCTATGACTTGGAGGATTTTTAGATCTTTTACCTGATTAGTGCAATTTCTCTTATAATGTCCTAAGTCTGTCTAACTATTCAGTTGGAGTTTCTTCTTTCTCTCTCTTAAAAGCTGTCCCTTAAAAGCCTTTTCTCTTTTTTTGCATTTTGCCTTCGAGATGTCGCCTCATTTATTCCCTTAGTGTCGGAGGAAGGGGGATGAGGGGAGGGATCTGTGCTGAGGCTTAGTCCTCCAAGGCGCAGGCGGGGTCCGCTGCCGGAACTTCCAGAGGGGGATCTTCTGGTGGAGACCGAGCCGGAGCGTGGATAGCCTGCACATGGCTAATGGCGGCTGATCCGGCAGCTCCCAGCAGAGACAAAGCAGGCGAGAGGCCCCGGCAGCAGCGGCGGCGCCCACCGCAGCCAGCATGGGCAGGGTAGCCGGGGATGGGACGGCTGGGACAGACGCGACTCCCCCCTCGGTGCGGTCGGTGCGGTGACCACAGACCACACGGCAGTACGGACCCCCCACCCCCCGGCACGGCCGGTGGAGCGGCCGCGGGCCAGGTGGCTGGGACCGGGGCAGACGAACTGACCGGCGGGGCCGGAGCCGGGGACAGCGACTGGGGGGGAGTGGTGCAGCCGCGAACAGGTGGGGGAACAAGCGGTAACGGAGGAGTTAATCTCTTGTTCCCAGCCCTTTTCTTTCACCCTTCTTTCTTTCATTGCTTTGTCTCGGGGTTTTTTGATATTGTAAATATTTTATTTTCTTATGATCTCCCACCCAGCATGCGGCATATTTTTTTTCTTCTGGATTAAACAGTTTTTTTACAAATAAATCCAGAGCCTGACAAATCCAAACTTCTACTTGGATACCTTGAAATGTTCGACGAGCTAACTCACGACCTCCTAATGTTTTTCTCATCACCTTTTTTATTTATCTTTTGGCAAGTTGTACATTTTTCAGTAACCTTTTTTGCTAATCTAAACCACCCAATACCCATAGTTCCTTAAAAAATGATCACACAAAGCCTGGGTACCTCAGTTGGTTTTCTGATGCATGTCTTCTAATATTTTCCTTATAAGCATTTTATTAAGTAATTGCCTTCCATCAGGAAGTTTCCATTTCCTAAATATTTTCCCTAGAGTCAGGGGTTTGGACCTCTGCACCTTGCCCAACCTGGGCTTTTGGGAAGGGCCCTGAATCTGGTTGTCTCTGGTGCCAGTTCACCTGTGAGGCTGTCTGTGTGTCACTCTCTTTAGCCACGGCCCTCTCCACATGCCTGGGGGAACACTGGCTTGTTTGCTGGTCACATACACCTTTTTCCACAGCCCCTCCCCCCTTCCCACCTGCCCAGGAAGTTCAGGCTGATTTTGTGTGTGACTCACTCACACACAACAAGACAACAATAAGGTACGTTTTACTTTCAAATCACCTATTACAATTTTAGGTGTTACTGGCCAGTCCCGGTGCTATTGGATATCCCTGTATCCAGCTGTGTTGTCCAACCCCAGATGCTCCAGCATTTTTATCCCTCAATCCAGCTGTGTTGTCCAACCCCAGATGCTCTTGGGCATATCGTCAGTCCGGCAGAATTTTGCTCAACCCTGTAAGCTCTTGGACTGTTAATCCCTCAATACAGCAGCTTTTAATTCTGGATGCTCTTGGGCACTCTTATCCCTCAATCCAGCAGAATTTTTAGGGGCCTCTTCCACACTTTTTCTTTTTTTTTCCTCTCTCCAAGGGGTCCTACCCCTTCCCTGAGACGCAATCCTAGTTTCCCTGGGGGGGATTCTCTCATTCCTTTTTTATCACTTGCTTTGTCTCTTTACTGGCTGCTTTTCTTGTGAAAAGATGAAAATGCAGCATGGGAGACTCCTCACATAGCAAGTAGCAGGTCTGGCATAACCAGCCTGCCTCTCATTCACACACCTTCATTCCCCACCCCCTTATTTGCCCTGTCGAAATTTACCTATCCTTTGTCCTTGGGTCTTTGTTCTTTGTGTACACTTTAGTCTTAGGGGGCCAATTACCGTGGTTTTAAAGAATCCTTTCCCTTTTCTTTGTTTTATTGCCTTCTTTTGTCCATCAATGGTAACCTGCCTCTGTCGGTCACACTAGGGGAAACAGAGTAAAGCTGCCTAATCGGGCAGAGCACACCTTCCTCACCCTGACTCTCCTAAGGTGCCAACAGCGAGGTGTTAGGAACCATCCTCTGCTACCATCTTAATGTTGAAAATACAGAACTCTTCCTAGTTAGGACTAGGCAAGAAAATAAGAGGTGACTGGAAATTACAGGGATCTTGTCCTTGGCAATGATGAAAGTTTAAAATCTTTGTAATAGTGAGTTACTCTTTGAAATTAATACATTTGGTAATGGCCAGAGGGACAGCTTCTTTTTATGAATAGCGAGGTAAGACACCATTTTGCATCTCTTTGGGGGAAAAGCATATTTGGTGTGAAGTTGAGAGATGTTAAGCATTGCTTCTAACTGAATGCATTAAGCAATTGGCACTTTGAACAGCATCAAATTTAAGTTATTGATCTTGAACTATAAAATTCTAAATGGTATAGAGTCATCTAAGTGTGTTCTGGTTCTGACTGGGCTTGAATTAACTTTCTTCATAGCAGCCCCTGTGGCATTTTGCTTTGGATTTGTGGCTAAAACAGTGTTGATAACACACTGCTATTGTGAGAGACAGCTGCTCACTTTCAAAATTTTAAAATATTTATTAAACCTTAACAAAAATACAACAAAAGGACTAAATAAGGAAAAAGTTGCAGCACTGGGAACTGCTCTCGTGGCTGCCTACCATGTGGCTAGCTCATCTTCAAGATGGATGCTCAGTCTTTTACCCCTGGGGGTTGCATCAGCCAACCCTGGCCCCTCCCAAAGTCTGTCAGTCAGCTCTTCTTTGCCATTTATTGGTGGAGATTGCTTTCTTGTAACTCAATTGGAGGGTTAGATGTTGCCATGCCGCACCCCCTTAGCAACAAGCTTTTCTGTTCCCAACTGCCCCATGTAAGGGGCACATGTGCACACCTTTTTTGCCTGTCCTAGACAACCCAAGCTGTCTGATGGCAACAATACAGAGGGGGGTGGAAAAGGGAACTATGGGGAGAACAGAGGACATCTAAACTACAATAACATAACTATACATTGTCTCTCTCTCTGGAAGCCCCTCAGGAACCCCAGCCAGCCCCGACTCAGCAGACAGCAGGGGGGCAGCCCCGATGTGGCCTACAGCGGGGGGACACTTTCTCGTGCCCCGAGGGTACTGAAGGCAGCTAGGCTAGTCGCCTTTGCAGCAGAGGAGATGTTAGAGACGTCCGTAGAGGATAAAGGGGCTGACTCTTAGCAGGGGTTAATCCAAGGTTTTATTTGGAGCTCCTGAGAGCACCCACACCTCAGGGGGCCTCCTGCTCAGAGCCCCTGGGAGAGGAGCCAAGGTTACATTTAAAGGGAGGTGTAAACCAGAAAGTACATACATTTGCTGACCAATAAATAAACTTCAGGGGTGAAAACTTAGGGAATGGACATTTGGGATAGCGTATGGGGTAGCACTTGGGTGGTTGACCCCTGGCCTCTGAGTAATCACTCAACGACCTGGACTGAAAGTTCTGGATAGAAAGGATGGGATGCTGAGTGATTGACAGAGAGCCAGGGTGGGGATTTGGGGATGATCTCAACAAAGGAGAGGGATTACACAGGTAGAGGGAGGGAGTACAATCAGGGGTAAACCATTTGGGAAAAATAAGGGGATACAAAAACAAAGCCATTACAAAGTATAAAAACACACTACAACATACATCACTAAAGCTTTTCTTAATATTCACACAATATTCATCCCTTAATTGTGAGAGCCAATCATCTCATTTTCCATCTATAACACTATCTTGACTGTTGCTGAACAGTGTGATCACAGTGTTAAAACTTTCTCAATTTCTCACTGTTCCTTATGCCCTCCAGCTAGTAGGTTAGAGGTGGGCAAGAAGTTGAGAGGAGAGAGAGCCAGGAGAGGTGACTGAAATTGGCCAAAGGGATTCCATACCATGTCAGGTATCATCTCAACAAAAAAAAAAAAAAAAAAAAAAAAAAAAAAAAAAAAAAAAAAAAAAAAGAGGGGGTGTGTGTCTTCCAAGGTAGGTAGCTGTTGCTCAGTTTGGCTGGACGTAGGTCTGCTTGTGGGAGGTAGTGAGTGAGTGATTGACTTTACATTGCTTTGGGTTTTTTTTTTTTCTGTTTCCACCAGCCCCTTCTTATTTTTCCTTCACTTATTAAACTTTTTTTCATTACATGAATTTTCTTGCTTTTTTTCTTCCTATTCTCTACCGTGTTCTGTTGGGAGTTGGGGGAGTGAGCAAGCAGCTGTATGTGTGGTTAGATGCTGGCTGGGGTCAACCCACCACAGACACGATCTTTCTAACCTTGCCTCACGTGCAATACAGTGTACAGACAAAACAATTCTTTCACTGGTTTAACTTGTTTTAATCAGGATGGGGAGATGCAAAGGAGAACACTATACTAACAAGACTGCAGCTTTGCCAATGAAAACAGTGTTGGCAGTGGTACTACTTCTGCTGTTATATGTAATCTGTCTAATTTATTTATTTGACTTTCATTTTGGTGGAAGTGAAAGCTGGCTTTGAGAATTTCTATTTTATAGAAAAAATTGTTTTTGCAAGATTTTTATTACCAGTTAAGCTGTTTTGTTGGGTATTTTTACTCTAAAACTGCAATTTTTTTTTCTTGTGTATTTTAAGCCAGAAGATTACTTTCATATCACTTCTAAAATACTTTTCTTGCAACTCTTGCAAGACATGCAAGTTGGTAGAATCACTAGGTGAGTGGTCTGAAATAGCTGATAATTTAAATAGTATAAAACATTAGCTGTATAAAAGTTTTCATTTTTAAAAGGTTTTGAGAGCAACACTTGTCTGCTTCGATTGCTCCCTCCACTGCTGCTTCCCCCCATTTGATTGCTTGGGGTAGAAAGAGGTCACAATTGAGGAAAGGGTAAAGGAGTGTTGTAATGAGTTTAGCCTTTGACTTAAACTGAAGTGTTCTTTTGTCATATTATGAAGTCTGTGAGTTGCCATGCAATTGTATTTGCTCTTAATAGGCTGCATGTTGTGCTTGGGGAAGAAATTTTGGCTGAAATATACTCTGGTGTGAATGCTGTCAATTTTTTTAGGTGCAGATTTTGATACTATGATCTGTGTTTGTTGTTTGAGAAACAGGTTGTATTACAGCCTGAATAGAAGCCTGAGTAAGCTTAAAATACAGCAGATCAGTTACCTCTGGTACTACTTATTTACTGAAAATGAACAAATTGGGGAATAAAAAAAAGATGGTTATAGAGAGTCTTTGTCCCTTTTGGATGGTTCAGAGTGCTTTTCTCCAGTGTTTGAGTTATTTGGGGAAACGGGTTATCGGAACCTGTGAAGCTTTCCAAATTCCGTGTGTTGGTGTCTTGGTTTGAAAAGACAGGTGTGTGCCAAGCAAGGCAGGAATCTGCCCTAAAATAGAAAATGTAAAATCCCCTCCCTCTGAATTATTATAAATTAAGGGGGGCTCTCAGGCAAAGATATGGGAGCGGGAATAACAGGTCTTTATTAGGGAAGAAAATAAAAATAAAATAAACAATGCAGTAGACCAAAACAACATTGATAGAGTCAGAATACGATCTGACACCCTGTTGGTCAGGGTGTTGGTAGCAGTCCAATTGCAATGGTGGCTGCAGTCCTCCTGGAGTGGCAGATGTAGTTCTCTTGGAGCAGTGATCCTGTAGAAGGGTGTAGTCTTCCTCTGAAGATCCAGTGGAAGAGGCAGCTGTTCCTCTGGGAATCCAGTGGAAAGGCTGTGCTGGTGTCCCAAAAACTCAGATTATATCCACTTAGCAATGCTTGGCTCCTCCCTCTGGGTGGAGCATCTCACAATGGGATGCTGTAATTTTATCAGTAAATGCAGTGACATTCAATGGCCCATTAAGAGCAGATGTCTCCCCCAAGGGAGGATTGGTTTGTGGAAGAGATAAAGAAAACTGCCCAATTAACAGAAGATAACTGCCACACCTCTAACAGATGGTAAATAGAATACACATTGCCTTGCAATCTAGGACAGTTGGAAATAAGTAATTTGAGAGAGGTTGCACATGTAAACATCTGATAACTTTATTTGAAATAAAGGTTTGGAATTTTATCAGTTTCAACTGAGATCTTTCATTAGCTTCATAGCTCTGTTCTGTGAGAATAAACAGAAGCCTTAACTTTTAAGGACACCCATTGTTGCATGTTTTTTAGGTGGTATCATGGAAAACTCGACAGAACAATTGCAGAAGAACGTCTTTGGCAAGCGGAAAAACCTGGAAGTTACCTTATTCGAGAGAGCGATCGGAGACCGGGTTCATTTGTGCTTTCATTCCTAAGTAAAACAAGTGTCAATCATTTTAGGTGAGAAGTAAATGTTTTCTTTTAAAATACTGTAACTTATTTATTTGTGGATTTAGAATGTAGTACGGTATAGAAAACAGTTGTATTATAAATTGAATATTTTTTACTTTTCTTTATATCCATGTATGGTATAGCTCTTTGCTAGGGTTTAATTGTTTTAAACCATGCTACAAAAATTCCTTTACAGGCTGAAGAATGAAAATGTGAGGAAACCAGCATTATCAGGATAGAAAAGCTTGTCTAAAGCTGTTGTGACTAAATTTACAGTAACATGCAGGCTTCTTAGTAGTAATCAGATTGTTTGAAGTCTATTCCTCAGATATTGCAGCTTAAAAAACATATTTGAATGTCAATCATAGCAAATCTGTATAAGATAGCTATAACAAGGAGAAACAAAGAGGTAATGTGTTTAAAAATATGAGGATTTGCTAAAATCAGCTTTCAGTCTATGTTAGTTGTTCTAAATACAAGTATCCATTTATCTGAAGTTGTAACTGTGGCTATTTTACCATTAGCAAGTTACAGACATTAATTTAGTCTCATTTAATGTAAATCAGATGTTCTGGGAAGCACCTGAATGTTAGTTAATTCAGCACGTAGTGTGCTGCAGTGTAATGTTCATCTTCACAAAATACAATATCAAGAGCATCTTCAGCACTAGAAAAAAACCTTTGTCAGCTATCTAGATAACAAGAAATAAACAGAAAGCAAGTTTTCTTGCACAGCAAACAAATAGCATGCACATGTTTGCATCATTTCTGAGCTAACAATTCATGCTTCTCAGCTATACTGACTCTTGTTAGGAAACTGATTACTATGTAGCAGTAGTAGAAAATGAAGTTATGTGAATACTTGTTTTTTAAGTTTTCAAGAGTCTCATTTTTAAAACTTCTGCTTATTGTAGCCAATATCAGGTGTTGAATGTTGGTTTCTGTCCACCATAAAATTGTTTCTGGCATCTCAGAAAATGGGAAACCATTAAATGTTACTTTCTAAGAAAGGAATCCTTATAATATTCTCAAATCTTAAAGAATCTTTTCTTCTTGGATCCATTATATTATGTGAACTATCTGAAGGAAACTAATTTGTCTGCTGATACTGGTATTCATAGAGCAGACCTGCTTTTGATTTCTCTTGTTGACTGCAGAGTGTATGTTTTTTGTTATTAGAAGGGCAGATGCTACACTTAAACATTTGTCCAGCCTCAAGATTGACAGTCTTAAAGTTAATTCAGCCAAATATAGGGATGTGCCCCCTGGGTCCCATAGACTGGAAGTGTCATTTCCACCAAAGCTTGGTTTCTGCCAAAAATGGGTGAAATTTTCATTGCTTGACAATCTCCCTGTTATTTGTTTCCTAAAAGTGATATTTCTCAGATTAAACTTTCCTTATATATTTCTGTTTGATTAAAATACCAATATTGTAGGTGAAAGTTCTCGAAATCCCCCTCCCCCCAAGTTGTATATGGGCATATGTTCATGCAGCATATGATTGACAGATAGTGTATGAGTCCATCAAAACTAAATTCTTTTTGGCTGTAGTAGTATATTTTTAGGTGAGTTGCTGAGTGATATAAAATATTGGGAAGGAAAATATTTACATTTTCATCTTGCCCCTCAGAATTTTCTGTAATTGAATGGAGGCTAGCACATGTGATGTCTATCTACAAGAATGGCCATAAAGAGGATTTGGAGAACTACAGGCCTGTCAGCCTGACCTTGGTGCCAGGACGATTATGGAGCAGATCATCTTGAGTGCCATCACACGGCACATGCAGAAAAAACAGGTGATCAGGCCCAGCCAGGATGGGTTTATAAAAGGCAGGTCCTGCTTGGATAAACTGATCTCCTTGTATGACAAGAGGTGACCTACTTAGTGGATGAGGGAAAGTCTGTGCATGTTGTCTACTTAGACTTCAAGTCCAGTAAAGCCTTTGGCAGAGTTTTCCACAGCATTCTCCTGGAGAAACTGGCTGCTCATGGCTTGGACGGGTGCACTGTTTGCTGGGTAAAAAACTGGCTGGATGGCTGGGAGCAGAGAGGTGGTGAATGGAGTTAAATCCAGTTGGTGGCCAGTCACCAGTGATGTTCCCCAGGGCTCAGTACTGGAGCAAGCCTGTTTAATATCTTTATTGATGACCTGGAGGAGCAGATTGAGTGCACCCTCAGTAAGTTCACAGGTGATACCAAGTTGGGTAGGAGTGTTGATGGGCTGGAAGGCTCTTCAGAGGGATCTGGACAGGCTGGATTGATGGGCCAAGGCCAGTTGTAGGAAGTTCAACAAGGCCAAGTGCTGGGTCCTGCACTTGGGTTATGACAATCCCATGTAACACTACAGGCTGGGGGAAGAGGGGCTGGAAAGCTTCCCAGTGGAAAAGGACCTGGAGGTGCTGGTCAACAGCCAGCTGAACATGAGCCAGTGTGTGCTCAGGTGGGCAAGAAGGCCAATGACTTCCTGGCCTGTATCAGGAATAGTGTGGCAAGCAGGACTAGGGAAGTGATTGTCCCTTTTTACTAAACACTGGTGAGGTTGCACCTCGATTACTGTGTCCAGTTCAGGGCCTCTCACTGCAAGAAAGATATTGAAGTGCTGGAGTGTGTCCAAAGAATGGCAATGAAGCTGGGGAAGGGTCTGGAACACAAGTCTTATGAGGAGCAGCTGAGGGAGCTGGGGTTGTTTAGCCTGGAGCAAAGGAGGCTCATGGAAGACAATTGCTCTCTAGAATTACCTGAAAGGAGGTTGTAACCAGGTGGGTGTTGGTCTGTCTTTCCCAAATAGCAAGTAATAGGATGAGGGCAAGAGGCCTCAAGATGTACCAGGGGAGGTTTAGATTGGATATAAGGAAATATTTCTTCACCGAAAGGGAAGCATTGGAACAGGCTGCCTAGAGAAGTGGTGGAGTCACCATGGAGCAGATTGAGTGCACCCTCAGTAAGTTCACAGGTGATACCAAGTTGGGTAGGAGTGTTGATGGGCTGGAAGGCTCTTCAGAGGGATCTGGACAGGCTGGATTGATGGGCCAAGGCCAGTTGTAGGAAGTTCAACAAGGCCAAGTGCTGGGTCCTGCACTTGGGTTATGACAATCCCATGTAACACTACAGGCTGGGGGAAGAGGGGCTGGAAAGCTTCCCAGTGGAAAAGGACCTGGAGGTGCTGGTCAACAGCCAGCTGAACATGAGCCAGTGTGTGCTCAGGTGGGCAAGAAGGCCAATGACTTCCTGGCCTGTATCAGGAATAGTGTGGCAAGCAGGACTAGGGAAGTGATTGTCCCTTTTTACTAAACACTGGTGAGGTTGCACCTCGATTACTGTGTCCAGTTCAGGGCCTCTCACTGCAAGAAAGATATTGAAGTGCTGGAGTGTGTCCAAAGAATGGCAATGAAGCTGGGGAAGGGTCTGGAACACAAGTCTTATGAGGAGCAGCTGAGGGAGCTGGGGTTGTTTAGCCTGGAGCAAAGGAGGCTCATGGAAGACAATTGCTCTCTAGAATTACCTGAAAGGAGGTTGTAACCAGGTGGGTGTTGGTCTGTCTTTCCCAAATAGCAAGTAATAGGATGAGGGCAAGAGGCCTCAAGATGTACCAGGGGAGGTTTAGATTGGATATAAGGAAATATTTCTTCACCGAAAGGGAAGCATTGGAACAGGCTGCCTAGAGAAGTGGTGGAGTCACCATCCCTGGAGTTATTTAAAAGATGTGTAGATGTTGTGCTTTAGGGGCATGGTTTAGTGTTGGATTTGGCAATGCTGGGTTAATGTTTGAGTCCCATTATCTTAAAAACCCCCATGGTATTAAAAGGTTTTTTTCCAACCTGATTCTATGATCCTAAAAAGTATTGTTTTGGCACGGCAACAAAGAGTTCTGGTGAAAAGTACGACATTTTTCCCATTTACTACATAATTTATTGGAAACTGTTTTTAGCATTCTGCAAGCTTCATAAAACTGATAATTTCACAATTTTTTTACCAAAAAAGTGATAGTTTTTAAGTAGATCAAATGTCTTGTTAATTTTTTTTTCTTTTGTGTAACTAAAGGAATAGTTCAATCCCTCTTGACAGTATTTTCTCCCTTCTCAAAGTTGCTTTTCCAGGTAGCTCTTAACATTTTTAGAGAGTGAGTTTGTAATATTGTATTTTGAACATAGACAGCCTGCTTTAACAACTCAGCGTCATCCTCATTTCCTTTTAAAAAAATCCCAAACCCAAACCATCCCAACAGTTTGTAGCAAAAGTTCTGTCAAACTTCCTTTTCTTTATTAACAGGATTATTGCCATGTGTGGAGATTATTAGGGAGCAGAGAGGTGGTGAATGGAGTTAAATCCAGTTGGTGGCCAGTCACCAGTGATGTTCCCCAGGGCTCAGTACTGGAGCAAGCCTGTTTAATATCTTTATTGATGACCTGGAGGAGCAGATTGAGTGCACCCTCAGTAAGTTCACAGGTGATACCAAGTTGGGTAGGAGTGTTGATGGGCTGGAAGGCTCTTCAGAGGGATCTGGACAGGCTGGATTGATGGGCCAAGGCCAGTTGTAGGAAGTTCAACAAGGCCAAGTGCTGGGTCCTGCACTTGGGTTATGACAATCCCATGTAACACTACAGGCTGGGGGAAGAGGGGCTGGAAAGCTTCCCAGTGGAAAAGGACCTGGAGGTGCTGGTCAACAGCCAGCTGAACATGAGCCAGTGTGTGCTCAGGTGGGCAAGAAGGCCAATGACTTCCTGGCCTGTATCAGGAATAGTGTGGCAAGCAGGACTAGGGAAGTGATTGTCCCTTTTTACTAAACACTGGTGAGGTTGCACCTCGATTACTGTGTCCAGTTCAGGGCCTCTCACTGCAAGAAAGATATTGAAGTGCTGGAGTGTGTCCAAAGAATGGCAATGAAGCTGGGGAAGGGTCTGGAACACAAGTCTTATGAGGAGCAGCTGAGGGAGCTGGGGTTGTTTAGCCTGGAGCAAAGGAGGCTCATGGAAGACAATTGCTCTCTAGAATTACCTGAAAGGAGGTTGTAACCAGGTGGGTGTTGGTCTGTCTTTCCCAAATAGCAAGTAATAGGATGAGGGCAAGAGGCCTCAAGATGTACCAGGGGAGGTTTAGATTGGATATAAGGAAATATTTCTTCACCGAAAGGGAAGCATTGGAACAGGCTGCCTAGAGAAGTGGTGGAGTCACCATCCCTGGAGTTATTTAAAAGATGTGTAGATGTTGTGCTTTAGGGGCATGGTTTAGTGTTGGATTTGGCAATGCTGGGTTAATGTTTGAGTCCCATTATCTTAAAAACCCCCATGGTATTAAAAGGTTTTTTTCCAACCTGATTCTATGATCCTAAAAAGTATTGTTTTGGCACGGCAACAAAGAGTTCTGGTGAAAAGTACGACATTTTTCCCATTTACTACATAATTTATTGGAAACTGTTTTTAGCATTCTGCAAGCTTCATAAAACTGATAATTTCACAATTTTTTTACCAAAAAAGTGATAGTTTTTAAGTAGATCAAATGTCTTGTTAATTTTTTTTTCTTTTGTGTAACTAAAGGAATAGTTCAATCCCTCTTGACAGTATTTTCTCCCTTCTCAAAGTTGCTTTTCCAGGTAGCTCTTAACATTTTTAGAGAGTGAGTTTGTAATATTGTATTTTGAACATAGACAGCCTGCTTTAACAACTCAGCGTCATCCTCATTTCCTTTTAAAAAAATCCCAAACCCAAACCATCCCAACAGTTTGTAGCAAAAGTTCTGTCAAACTTCCTTTTCTTTATTAACAGGATTATTGCCATGTGTGGAGATTATTACATTGGTGGACGTCGCTTTGCTTCACTCTCAGACCTAATTGGGTATTACAGTCATGTGTCTTGTTTGCTGAAGGGGGAAAAACTATTCTTTCCAGTAGCACCTCCAGAGGCAAGTAGTAAAATTTTAAAATAGAATTTACTTAAATATTAATATCATTAATCTTGCATTTGATATTCATAGTTTTATATGAAAAAAGCCTTGTCGATGGCTTCCCCTAGTTCTAGACCTATCTCAGCATATGGTGAAGTATAATGAATATATAAAAAAGGTTTTACTGGTAGAAACTAATGATAAAAAAATTTGGTTTTTAATAAAAATCTGTAATGAGAGGGCTAGATGTCAGGTATTGCAGCTATCTCCAAATGTAGTAATAACATTTTATATAAACTGAAATAAGAAAATCTGGGTTTTGGCTAATAAAGAGCACCATTATAATGTAGGGTTTTACACAGACTTAATAAATTATATCAAAATAATATTACTGTTTTCTAGCAAAGATTTTGAATTACACATCCTTGAAATAACCACAGCTCCTGAAAGCTGTTTCTTTCAAGTGACTATCCTTAAGACAATATCAGTAATTATCAGTATGAGTAATGCTCCCCTCCCCCCCCGAATAAAGATGTTTCTGAATGTTAAATTTTCACAAATTTCCACTAAGAGGAAGTAAGTTGTAAAGTGCTCTTTCATGGGAGTTACATTGTTGGTAATTTGATTTTTGGAGATAACATGAATGATAATGTTACAGGCTAGAACCAAAATGAAGGCTTTTGTAGATAACTTTAGGAATTGAGCATTTCCAGCTCTTACAATTTTTGACCCTTTAAAAACTTAAAACTAGCAAAGGGATAGAAATTACTATTACCAGTCTTTTGCCTCAGAATAGCATAATGTTGGGGAGAGGAAGATACGCTAGAATGAAAGGGAAAATTAATATCTTTGAACTCTTCTCTAAAACTGTAGCCTGTGGAAGATAGAAGGAGAGTTCGAGCAATTCTACCTTACACCAAAGTGCCAGAAACGGATGAAATAAGGTATGTTTTAATAATAGGTAGAAGCACATGTGAAATTCTTGGAGTATTTATAAAACCTAATGATTTTGGTATATGTTCACTATGCAAATACTTTCCAATTGCATCTTAGACTTAATGCTCTGAGAGGTTAAAGGTATGATGCCTGCCGTTTTTTTGTTTTTTTTTTTCTTCCACTACATATATTATGTGGAAAAGATGCAAAACCAACAGTCCTGTATCTAATGGAAGAACATATACTAGTTGCTTGGAATTAATACTGCTTTCCTGAGATATCAGTTTTCTTCCAGATGAAAAACGAAAAGCCAGATTTGAAAGATGTTTGTAGTAATTTCTGATGAGACTGTCTTGGTTTCACAAGTTGATAGAACATGCTCGTGTAATTTGGAATAAGGTTCTTGATAGGACTATTAACCTAAGATTATAGAGAAAAAGTTTATGACAGCTTTATATCCTCATCAGGGTGAAAATTTATCCAGTCCATTCTGATCTCTATAAAAAACCACTTTGAGGATATTAATCTTTGAGAAGACCTTCTAAGCATACAATAAGGTAGTAAGACAGGAGGGAACTCCCTAACTGTATACTGAAAGTAGGGCTTCTTTCTATTCTTATGCATAATAGGGTCCATCAAGTCCAGTAAATGCCTAATTGCACCTACCAACTTCAGAGGAAAAAGTATTTCATTACTCTGCTATGGTAACAGGAATTACAGCAAATTGTAAAGTTCTATGTGTCTGGCTGGGTTTCTGAGATCTGCATGGTAAAATAGTCTGTTCATAACAATACTGGTACAAAGTACACTGTTTTAGGTCAAATTAATATATTATACTCTTGTAATGTACTCTTGAAGATGTTATGTATTTCAGGGAATCTTGACTTAATTTTAATGTAATAATTAATATTTAGAAAGCTTGAAGCATTTCAAACAATAACAACTGATATAGGATGGCTTTGCTATGTATTGTACATTGTTAAGATTTAGGTTCGTTAGTAGCTGAAGTCATTCTAAGTATTTTCATTAGGCTTTTTTTATTCTTGCTTTTTACTTTGTGCTCAATGCATTTTTTGTTACTCTGTCACAGATTAATTATTAAAAGAAGTTGCCGTTGTGGGGTTAACTAAAAGGGTTTTATTAATGATTAAACAATTATTACATGGTAATTAATATTGTTCACTCAGAGTGGGTGCATCTATCACACCCTCCCAAGAGGTGTTCAGTAGAAAATAGCTATCTAATTTTGGTAGCTGATGAACTTCAGTACTGTGTAGCTATTGCCTGTATCCCTGACACATCATTTGACTTGATTGAGAAGTCCCCCTGTGCTCCAGTGAAAGGTTTTCATATGACCCGATGTTATGGTTTAACCCTGGCCAGCAACTAAGCACCAACAGACACTAGAGGAATAATTTTCCTGGATGGATGCCTTTTTGCTGCTGTTTTTTCTTGCACTTCTTGTACTTGAGCTTCTAGTCTCCATGTAGGTTCACCATCCCACTTCCTTATGTTCTCCCCCTGGTCATGGCAGATAGAACCACAAGGTGGCATGTGGTGTGTGTCACTGATAAACCTCTCCCTGAATACAAAAAGGTTGACTCATAATAGCCAAGATGTTGGTCACTATGGGTGAGGAAGACTTATCCTTCTTTAATTGCTGGGACAATTGTTGGAACAATTTC
The DNA here is from genome assembly GCF_017590135.1 of Pyrgilauda ruficollis. Classification (NCBI taxonomy): domain Eukaryota; kingdom Metazoa; phylum Chordata; class Aves; order Passeriformes; family Passeridae; genus Pyrgilauda; species Pyrgilauda ruficollis. The sequence continues at coordinate 22,382 of NW_024527433.1, forward strand.
TCCACAGACGAGATCTAGGGAGGAAGTGAGATTCTCTTTGAATTCTCAAGCTGGCTGGCCAATCCAACCACAGTTGGTGCTTTTGTGTCTCTCCAGCTCATTGCTGCCAGGTTGTCGGTGTACAGTGTTGGTGCACTTCATACAAACTTTCACCACATGGGCTATGTGCATGGGATTTTACACAGTTCATTGGATACCTGGTTGTCATATACCTCCACCACAGTTAATTCCCTCAGATACTGGATACCTCCCCCAGTGGTGGTCACCTTGCTTTGGGAATGTGTAGGTCCTTCCTTGATGAAATATCTGTCCACACTCGATGAAAGCTGCCTCCAAAGATTCCTGCCCCTTTTACAATCCTTTTGTCAGTGACCTTATTCCTAAGAAGGGATCCCATCTGCTAGGTTTCCTTTCCCTCTAATTCCTGATGTTTGGCTCCAATATCCCAACATCAGAATAACTAGCTGACAATTTTTTCACCTGATTGATGGCTTCACATCTCTCACTGCTTGCTTGGGGATAGGGATTGTATGGTTTCTGTCTCATTTATGACTTCATTCTTTCCCCTCCTGTTCTTGTGACTGCTCTGCTGCTGTCTCTTAGGAGAAGCTTCTTCATCCCTTACTGAATGAGTTGACTTCCACTTTCATTGTTTCTTTTTAATTATAGAGGTGACTGATATAGTTGAAGGCTGGGTTTCTGATTAAGTCACAGTGTTGTGAGAAATGACCCTCACTTTTAAAATTTTAAAAGGTTTATTAAACCTTAACAAAAAATACAACAAAGGATGGAATAAAGAAAAATTACGGTGCTGGGAGCCCCCGTGATTATCAGCCATGTGCTCATCTATAAAATGGATGTTCTGCCTTTTATACCCTTAGCCCCCCTAAAGTTTTGCCAGTTCTCGGGTTTCCTGCTTTTGGGATGACCCGAGAGTCCCTTTTCCCCAGCCCGATGGTCGAAGAAAGAGTTGGGATTCTTCAGCTCTGGTTCACAAGGTTGTTTATTATCTATCATCTAGAATATTTTTTCTCAGACCTGCAGAGGTCTGATTTGCAGATCTGTCAAGGGCACACTGCCCGCCCTTGGGCTGGTGTCTACATTTTATACTATGAGTTACATGTACTTTATTTATCATTATTTTCCAATACCTATCGCCTATGTTAGACTGTCTACTTTACTCTAGACCAATCTAAATGTGCCACCATCACCAAGAAGATGGAGGCTAGGAAGAAGAAGGAAGAAGAATAGGACAACGCCCATGTCCCTCCATCTTGCCTCCTAGACCCCTATAGTAAAAAATCCCCAAAACTCCATTTTTCACCCGGTGATTAATTCATTATTACTCTACTTAAACTTCTGTGACTTGTGATTCTTCATACAAGGTTGGTAATTTGCTCCATGGGTTAAGATCAAAATCCCAAGTGTCTTTGGCTTCCTGCCAGGACTCCCCAGCCCCCTGCCAGGGGCACGTGTCACCCAGGGCACCCAGAGGGGTGTCCTGGGTTCCGACAGTCAGTCAACTCTTTTTCTGCCATCCATTGGTGGAGATTACTTTCTTACATCTTGATTGGAGGTCAGGTGTTGTTACGCTGCGCCTCTTGGTAACAAGCTGGCCCTCTCTAAATGCCTTGACTACTGAGGCTATTACAAGGGGGAGGGGAAAGAGGGCTATGGGAGGACATATTACAATAACATCACTGTACATCTTAACATACACATAATATTCATCTCTTAATTGTGAGAGCCAACTATTAGATTAGTCATCTAAAACTGTCATTTGGTATATTTTCAGATCCAGAAGACCCTTTCCTTGAGGGTGCTGAGAACAGTTCTAAACAGTGTTGGTTGGTGCAGGCCAGGCCCTAGTAGAGTGTGATAAGTTGTGCCTCTTTGGAATATCTTTTTTCAAACATTCTATTACTTCATCAGGATCTGGGAGTGAAGTCTTAGACCACTGGAGGTGACAACCTTTCTAGATACCTGCCCATATTTTCCTACATGCCTTGTGTCCTGGGTAACCCAAGATGTTATTGTTTTCTATATCGGTGTCCAAAAAATGTTACTGTCTCCTTAAGGCCTGGCAGCACAGCCAGAAACAGAATCGTGAGGCCAGGGGGTTGCCAGGGCCATTAAAAAAAGTCAGAGCTGCTTAAGCAGAGCTCCCTCTTGCCTTTTGGCTCTACTCACAACAGTAGCAACCTGAAAAGCTGCATTTCACAATCAAAAACTGTTTCAGAGTGAAATTTGCAACACCTATTGGCAGCGTGAAGCTGGAGCTTGGCTGGAGTTGGGCCACCATTCATCCGTGCTTGAGAGTCCATTTTCTTCTCGTCCTCCCCATCAGAACAGGACCCAAGACAGCAACACCAACACCAGCACAGTCCAGTGGGTAGCAGGAGGTGGCAGCAAGTAGCAGCACTGACTTCACACATGCCAGCAATTCCCATCTGCCACTGGAGTTGCTTTGTAAGCTCCTACCTTCCCATTTTTTTGTTCCAGGGGAAGGTTGAGCTGAGCAGGGTTTGTCCGTCATCTTTTCCCTTTGCCTCCTCACACATGGTTACTTGTGGAGGGTGCCATCTTAGGGAAGGGGTTACTCTGCCATTTTGAGTTTCTCTTTTTTCCTGAGGTATCTGCAAGATTTCAGCAACTTTGTAACTAGTACCTATTACTGTTATTTTTTTACCTGCTGCTATTTTGGTTTTTTTATTAAACTGCTTTTTTTTCACTTATATCTACTCATATTCATTTCTCCTTATTGGTGGAAAGGGATTGGTTAAAACTATAAGCAGCTTGGTTTTGGGAACTGCACTAAGCCTTCCGCATCCTTTTTCTGGACTGTGTTTGTTGTCTGCAGAATGGACAGATGGCGGAAGAGAGCTTTCCTTTGGTTTTAGTTAGTTTTTAGCTAGTTGAGGCAGAGAAGTTCTCTGGACTGTGGTTTTTCTTTTTCTTGGATCTGTTTCAACCTGCTCTGGACTGAACACCCAGAAGAGCACCAGGAGCTCACACCAGTGGCCCATCGGGGCCTGGCCTGGGCCACTGCATTTCCAGCACTGGAGGGACTGATAACGGACTGAGTGAGCTAAGCTGCAGCCCACAAAGGGGACTTTCTGATTTTGTAATCTCTTCGGAGTGACAAGAGGTTTTATTGTTTAATATTGTTCATATTTTGTGCTGGTGAATGCTTTGCCTGTTAAATAAACAGGGTTTTTTTCCACTTTTCTCCAAGGAAGTATTTTCCTGAACCAGTTGGGGGAGGGACCACTTGAATTTACTTTCTAGAGGAACCCCTTTGCAGGTTTTCTCCCAAATTTGCCATAAACCAGGACAGGAGGTAACTCATTTTAGAGTGTCCACCTCTTAAATTGTCTTAAATCAAGACACCTTGCCACCCATAACCACATTGCCATGGCATCTGGGTGATATTCCTAAATTGCTTTTTAACCTTGGAAAAAGCCAAAACAATTTTCTAAGAAATACCAAAAGGAGTATTTTCATTACCCAGGAATGTTTGAGACACTGAAGAGTTGTTATAAGAAGGGAGAAAACATCACATAAGAAGGTGGTGAAGGTGCCATTCTCTATTTCTGCCAAGACAATCCTCTTGGAGGAAGTGTAATTATTTGTCTCCATGAGACAGTTCCTGAAGTACAATAATGGAATCAGTACAGAGCCCAAATAGCAGATTAAGCTCAAGGCTAGTGTTTTAGTAATAAATATCCCAGCACCACTGTCTTAGGTTACAATATTAAGATATATTCTATTCCCATCCTCAAGAGCTGTTCAAACCAGGAGGGGCATTTTTTTTTTCCTTATTTCCTGTTAATGGGCCCATCAATGCCTTTTCTCATGACTCAGAGATAACTCCCTCCAGGAGCCATTTCTGTTTAATGGACCCACCACATGAGTCATAGAATGATAACAGCCCATTGTGAGATGCTCCACCCAGGGGGGAGGAGCTAAGCATCCCCAACTGGATATAATCTGGGATTTGGGACAGAACAGTCAGTCTTTCCACTGGATTCCCAGAGGAATGGCCATCTTTTCCATTGGATCTTCAGAGGAAGACTACACCCTTTCTACAGGATCACTGCTCCAACAGAACCACATCTGCCACTCCAGGAGGACTGCAGCCACCAATCCAACTGGACTGCTACCAACACCCTGACCAACAGGGTGTCAGGTTGTATTCTGACTTTGTCAGTGGTTTTTCTTTTGTATTATTGCATGTGTTTTGGTTTTCCCTTTCCTAATAAATCGTATTTCTGACTTGGAGTCTCTCACTGGCTTTGCTTTCAAACCAGAACATAATTTTAGCGCCCAACGTGAGGCATGCGGTACTGAGAAAAGTCAGAATTACAATTTTGTATTGTAGAAGCCACCTATTTGCTATGATGCTCAACATGCTTATATGGGTCTTATACCTAGCTCTCTATATTTTTCCGCACACAGAGCATTATCTGCCGATTATAATGCTCCTGTGTAAACCAGGGTATGGTATAAAAATTGCTTTAGTGGTCTGTTATGTCTATTGCATGATAACCTCTGAGACAATGAACATAATTCGGAATATGTACTCAATTTTGTTTGCTTGTCCTAATCTAAGCTGGGGCCTCAACAATTGCACCCAGCCCCTGTGGGGAGGTGAAGGATTGCTTTTTCCAGCCTTTCAGGCTTGACACAGCTGTTTTTGAAAATGTTGAGTTCCCTCTGGATGCCAAGGACAGCATAATGTTGTTAATTCTGCTTTGTCTTCTCTGCATGGCCTGCAACATGTTTAGAAACAAAGCACTACATGGTGTGGTGCAGCGTTTTCTTGAGGAAGAGGAAAGGAGAAGCAAAGCAACAGCGTCCATGTCCACACAGAATGCCACAGAGGAGGAAAGACCCAAATGCCAAACAACAGCATCCATGTCTAAGCAGACTATCACAGAGAAGGAAGAAACCAAAAGCGAAATAGCGTCCGTGTCTACACAGACTGTCACAGAGGAGGAAGAAACCAAAAGCGCTGTCAGCATCTCCACACAAACCATCACTGAACCAGAACAGCCTGAACCAGTCATAGTTGCCCCCATTCTGAAGAAGAAATCAAAGAGCAAATCAGTCCGCATAGTAAATGATGAGGATGCAGCAGGACCCTCGCACCCAGCAGAAGAGACAGAGCCAGAAATCATCACTCGCTCTATATCCCTGGGTGAGGTGCGTGACCTGCAGAGGGAATTCACCCACTAAATGAATCATTCCATCCTGAACTGGCTGCTCTGCATCTGGGATGCTGCAGCCAATGACACCATTCTGGATGGAAATGAGGCCAGGCAACTGGGATCACTGTCACGGGATGTGGTCATTGACCAGGGGATCAGGAGAACCCAAGAAACTCTTAGCCTCTGGCAGTGACTGCTGACGAGTGTGAGGAACAGATACCTTTGTAAAGACCTCCAGGTGCAGTAAACCAGGGTATGGTATAAAAATTGCTTTAGTGGTCTGTTATGTCTATTGCATGATAACCTCTGAGACAATGAACATAATTCGGAATATGTACTCAATTTTGTTTGCTTGTCCTAATCTAAGCTGGGGCCTCAACAATTGCACCCAGCCCCTGTGGGGAGGTGAAGGATTGCTTTTTCCAGCCTTTCAGGCTTGACACAGCTGTTTTTGAAAATGTTGAGTTCCCTCTGGATGCCAAGGACAGCATAATGTTGTTAATTCTGCTTTGTCTTCTCTGCATGGCCTGCAACATGTTTAGAAACAAAGCACTACATGGTGTGGTGCAGCGTTTTCTTGAGGAAGAGGAAAGGAGAAGCAAAGCAACAGCGTCCATGTCCACACAGAATGCCACAGAGGAGGAAAGACCCAAATGCCAAACAACAGCATCCATGTCTAAGCAGACTATCACAGAGAAGGAAGAAACCAAAAGCGAAATAGCGTCCGTGTCTACACAGACTGTCACAGAGGAGGAAGAAACCAAAAGCGCTGTCAGCATCTCCACACAAACCATCACTGAACCAGAACAGCCTGAACCAGTAGCAGTTGCCCCCATTCAGAAGAAGAAATCAAAGAGCAAATCAGTTCGCATAGTAAATGATGAGGATGCAGCAGGACCCTCGCACCCAGCAGAAGAGACAGAGCCAGAAATCATCACTCGCTCTATATCCCTGGGTGAGGTGCGTGACCTGCAGAGGGAATTCACCCACTAAATGAATCATTCCATCCTGAACTGGCTGCTCTGCATCTGGGATGCTGCAGCCAATGACACCATTCTGGATGGAAATGAGGCCAGGCAACTGGGATCACTGTCACGGGATGTGGTCATTGACCAGGGGATCAGGAGAACCCAAGAAACTCTTAGCCTCTGGCAGTGACTGCTGACGAGTGTGAGGAACAGATACCTTTGTAAAGACCTCCAGGTGCACCAAGGAAAATGGAGCACAATGGAACAAGGTATCCGATGCTGGAGGGAATTTGCTGTGCTGGAGATAATTTTCTCAGAATACGAGAGATTTCCTAAAAGCCCAGATTGTGTCCAGTGCACATTGCAAATGTGGTTGAGATTTGCACGGCTTGGACCAGAGATGTACTCCCGTTACCTGGCTACACTACAATAAGGGAAGGCAAGGATAGGGTGGGTGTCTTGGCCAATAAACTAAGAATTTATGAGGACACTGTCACCACCCCATTTCGTACCCACGTCTCGTCTGTGGAAACGAGGCTGGCTGAGCAAGTCCGGAACTTGATTGAAGAGGGCCATCAGAAACTAAAAAAGGAACTTAAGGAAGAAGTCTACCACATGTTGCCAGAACCAACAAGAGTCTCTGCCATTAGGAGCTGGCATCCCCCAGCCAAGGAGAGAGGATACACTTCACAAGGTAACCTCTGGTTTTTCCTTTAGGAGCATGGAGAAGATATGAGAAAGTGGGATGGAAAACCCACCTCCTCCTTAGCAGCCCGGGTACGTGAACTGAAAAGGGGAACACCTAAAACAAGAAGCTCATCTAGAGTCAACGCTGCTCCAGTCTCTCGCATACAGAATTCCAGACAATATAGGAATGATGATATGACTGATCCTCTTGAAGGAACCTCAGGAACCTATTTACATGGAGAGCAGTGTGTGCCATGACCAGGAATAGAGGGACCCTGCCTCTAGCCAGGTAGAGGACAGGGACAATCAAATCTATTGGACTGTGTGGATCCAATGGCCTGGCACAGCTGAATCACAAAAATATACAGCTTTGGTTGACACCGGTGCCCAATGTACCCTAATGCCATCAACAAGGTACGTAGGAGCAGAATCCATTTCTATTCCTGGGGTAACAGGAGGATTCCAGCAGCTGACTGTATTGGAGGCCGAAGTGAATTTAACTGGGAATGGGTGGCAGAAACACCCCATCGTGACTGGCCCAGAGGCCCCATGCATCCTTGGCATAGACTATCTCAGAAATGGATATTTCAAAGATCCAAAAGGACATTGTTGGGCTTTTGGGATAGCTGCTGTAGAGACAGAAGACACCACAAAACAATACCTTGACTGATCTCTCAGACTACCCCTCTGCTGTGAGACTGCTGAGAGTTGAAGAACAACAGGTACCAGTTGCCACAGCAACAGTACACCGTCAGCAATATCGTACCAACAGAGACTCTGTGATTCCCATCCATGAGATGATTCGTAAACTGGAGAGCCAAGGGGTGGTCAGCAAGGCTCGTTCACCTTTCAACAGCCCTATATGGCCAGTGTGTAAGTCCAGTGGAGAACGGAGACTGACGGTGGTACGTGACCATCAATATTGCCAATGCCTTCTTCTCCATTCCTTTGGCAGCAGAATGCAGGCCTCAGTTCGACTTCACCTGAAGGGGAGTGCAGTACACCTGGAACTGACTGCCCCAGGGGTGGAAGCACAGTCCCACCATCTGCCATGGACTGATCCAGACTGCACTGGAAAAAGGTAAGGCTCTGTAGAGGATTTTTGTGAACAGTTAAC
>NW_024527434.1:0-981 GCF_017590135.1 Pyrgilauda ruficollis
TTTTTTTTTTGCCACTGGCTTGTCAAAGACACATGAAAGCCATTTTTATTTCCAAGAAAAATTTCAACACAGAAAATTTCAAATTTTAATCCCCTTCCAGCAGTAGAAATGTACCTGGAGTTTGAGGTACAAATGTCCAAGAGTCAATAAATAGCTAGTTGTTGGAGCAACTAAACCAAAAACTCAAAAGCAGGGGAAAAAAAGAATTCTCAGGTCAGGGAATGGGTGCTGTGCCAACCTTTAAGTATTTACATCATCTGAGCAGTAGCAAAACCATGAAAAAAAGTTAATGATTATCATGTTAAAGCTGTGAAAATGGTGAATAACGTGAAAGTGAAGAGAAATAGTAAAAAGGGCTGGGGAAAATAATTAAATGCTTAAAAGGCAGCATGTTAAAACAACAGAATAGAGAAGGCTATTAGAAGTAAAATACTCATCGATTTAAATGCGGAAATCCTGTCCAAACAAGGAAAATAAAAGACAAGTTAAACCCATCCTGTTGAACATAGAACTCTAATGAGGCAAGCCAAAAAAAGATTTTGAAGAGCAACTTCCTACAGGCATAAAAGTGACTAATAAGAAGTTTCTCAGAAACAGGAAGCCTTTTGGAAAGTCAATAGGCTGAGAGATGATTAAGGTGCAAATAGGATACTCCAGGAAGCAGTGCTGTGGTGAGAAAGCTAAATGAATTATTTGCATCAGTGTTCTCTTCAGAAGAGGTCATGAAGGTTTCCACACCTGAGCCATTCTTTACAGGTTCAAGCCTGAAGAGCACTCAGAAATCGAACAGTCAACAGAGAAGATTTTCAGAGCAATTCAATAAAATAAGCAGTAGCAAATCTCAAGGACCAGGTAGCATTAAACCAAGCATTCTAAAGAAGCTAAAATATGAGACTGCTAAACTACTAATTTCTGAAATCACTCTTGAAAGCAGAAAAATAGAAAGTTGCAAATGTGATGCTATTAAAAAGAAAAAAAAAA
>NW_024527435.1:0-980 GCF_017590135.1 Pyrgilauda ruficollis
TTTTTTTTTTTTCTTTTTTAAAAATTTAGTTTAAGTGTGTATTACTTCTTGCTTAATAGAAGCTTGGTACCGGATCTGGATGAATCTCAGAGGTAGCTGAGAAGAACTCAAGAATGCTAAGTTAATGTCCCTGGCTTTTTTCTTCTCCTACATGGTGAAGAAGGGGGATGTGGCTTGACCATTGTTCTGGAAAGTTGAGGGTAAAGAGTATTGTTAGCAAGCTGCTATTTAGGACTATGTGGTCCAGACAGTGCCATTTAGTAGTTTTAGTCCTTGCAGCTCTCAGAGAATTTCAATGAAAAACCCAATCACATGTTGACTAAACTCTGTGAAATGGGGTGGAATCAGAAATAACTAGTTTCCTGATGTTTCATTCTCTATTGACTGTGTCCTTAAGAAGGTATGCAAGCATATCTTCTTTCTCCAAACAACTGCAACTGCAATTCAGATGCTGTGTGAATGTCAAATGGCCCATTCAGTCACAGCAGGGCAATGGTCATGTGCTTTAAAGTCATGCACATGCACAGAAGTTTGTGGGACTGAGGCTGTATTATCACATAATGTTGCTTTTAGTTGAATCAAGTTACTACGAAATGTGGCCAGTCGCTGCAGATGAAGCCAAGCTTTGTTTCTGTGTTCATGAGTGATTCTGCTGGGTATGTGATTTAAAACATAGTTGTTGATGTATGGATTCTTGTTCCCTCCAGAGGGGAAGGCTCTTGGGCACAAACTCGCAGGATTACTGGGATGCCAGCCTCCCACACAGGTTCCCATGTTTTCCTGAGTTAAACTGGGATCTGGGCCTTTGTTATTTCTGTGCTCCTTGTTAATATTCTGTGTATTGCATGTCCTTTAGTAGCCTGGCTTATCACTTACTTAAGTGTAGTGGGGTTGAGTGGCAACACAGGGGTTTTCTGTAAGATTGTGTTGGAAGACACAGGTAAACTGTGCTAGGGTCCCCAAAAATGGGAACAGAGGAG
>NW_024527436.1:0-980 GCF_017590135.1 Pyrgilauda ruficollis
CAAAAATCCCATTTTCTTCCCTCAAAAGCCCACAATGGCTCCTCAGAAAAATTCCATTTTTTCCCCTAAAAATCCCTCAATTCTCCCAAAATTCCCCGTTTTCTCCTCAAAAATCACAATTTCTCCCCCACAAACCCCTGAATTTCCCCTCACATCCCAAAAAAACCCCAAAAATCCCATTTTCTCCCCCACAATCCCCACTTTTCCCTCAAAAATCCCAATTTTCCCTCAAAAAACCCCAATTTTCCCCTCACAAAAATCCCATTTTCTTCCCTCAAAACCCCCATTTTTCCCTCACAAAATCCCATTTTTTTTCCCCAAAAATCCCTCAATTCTCCCAAAATTCCCCGTTTTCTCCTCAAAAATCCCAATTTCCCCCTCACAAACCCCTGGATTTCCCCTCAAATCCCAAAAAAAACCCCCAAAATCCCATTTTCTCCCCCAAAACCCCCACTTTTTCCATCAAAAACACCAATTTTCTCTCAAAAATCTCAATTTTCCCCTCAAAAACCCCACTTTTCCCCAAAAAATCCCATTTTCTCCCCCAAAATCCCCAATTTTCCCTCAAAATCCCCACTTTTCCCCTCACCAAAATCCCATTTTCTTCCCTCAAAACCCCACAATTGCCTGTCACAAAATCCCATTTTTTTCCCCAAAAATCCCTCAATTCTCCCAAAATTCCCTGTTTTCTCCTCAACAATCCCAATTTCTCCCCCACAAACCCCTGGATTTCCCCCCAAATCCCAAAAAAAACCCAAAAATCCCATTTTCTCCCCCAAAATCCCCACTTTTCCCTCAAAAACCCCAGTTTTTCCCTCACAAAAATCCCATTTTCCTCCCTCAAAAATCCTATTTTCCTCCCTCAAAACCCCAATTTTCCCTCAAAAGTCCCATTTTCTCCCCAAAATCCCCACTTTTCCCCTCAAAAATCCTAATTTCCCCCCAAAAATCCTCATTTTCCCCCCAAATCCCCATCCCCC
>NW_024527437.1:0-980 GCF_017590135.1 Pyrgilauda ruficollis
TTTGGAAAACCACGACTTCTATTGCACAAGTCGGGAAACACAAATTCCCCCACAAAGCTTTTATACTAGTCGTGATTGAAGGACTCTGTCCTTATCCATTCCACGGATCAAAACAGTGTTGGGGTCTAGGAAACCACTCAAACAGTCACAAGCCCTGAATCCGATACTGCAGGGACGGTGCTTACTTTGCACCCGCACATTACATTACCATGAAAATTCTACACTGCTCCCCATTCACTGGCTATGATTTTAGAATTTTTCGTTACAACCTTACTTAGCGCAGAACCAACAGAGCTTTGACGACTCAGTCATAGAGGATTTTGAGATTCTAATGTCACCCAACTCAGTAGAGTAAGCTTTTCTACAGCAGCCTTGACTCAAAAGATGGGAGCAAACACAGAGAGGTGGAACTTTCATATTCAACAAGCTACATGCAACTTTCCATACGAAGTCATACACCTAACACTATTTACCAGCAGAGTTTTGTCGATACATTAAGAATCGAAAAACGGAGCTAAGGGATTAAAATATCGGGAAGAAAAGCTCTCCAATCCAAGCCCATTATCTACGTCTCATTCTATGCAATAAGAATCTGACAGCTACTATGACAAAACTATTCAAAGAACATTTTATTCCTACGGATAGTCATTAAGAAAAGACAAGAATAGGAGATGAATGAAAAGACCTTCAAAGTTCTACATATATTTTAGGCACCAGAAACAGAAAGGAAAGGACTTCCCACTGAGCCTTAATGTCTAAAGGCTGACGTGGCTGTAACAACCACTTGTGAAGGCAAGAAGGAAAATCAAACACTACACAAGTAACGATTTACTACGTTCATGTAAATCGGAAACAGGCACTTAAAGACCCAGAAAATAAAAGAACAACCCTCATGAGCGTACTGCTTCTACCACGCCTTTGGGGGAAGGTTCACAGAGGAAGAGGGCGCCGAGTTACAGACCTGAGGTGCATCCGTGTCG
>NW_024527438.1:0-980 GCF_017590135.1 Pyrgilauda ruficollis
TTCTTCTGCTGGAAGTATGGAGTGTTTGGGAAACCAAGAAATAGCCAATGTTGCTCTTTGCTATTTTGCACTGTATGAAATATCTACCCATGAGGATGAAACATACTTTACTTAAAATCCAACTTCTTCCTTTTTGCTACATGAAAGAAGACACAGGCCATATACTGGGAGAGGTATATAATGACCAGGATAGTTATAGGGAACCAGATCCATGGGAAAACAAGGATTTATGTGGTTAGCATCACTTCTGATTCTTTCCCTCGTACAACTAATATGTAAGTGCAAGTCTAGAGAAAAGCTAAAACTCATATCTTCAGCACCTTAGCAGATGGAACTACTAACTTTCCTACCTATTTTTTACTACTTTCCTATTCTACACCCCAAATGCAAAGAAAGAGTGTTTCTGGCAAATGAAATGAGATAAATTGCTGGCATTTTAGATACAGAATAGTTGTAGGAAAAAAAAAATATACATGTTGTGGATGGCCTGACTTGATGAGTGATTCTTCTCATGTATTTTTTTAGTAGACCAGAAGTACTATTCTGGAAAAGCAAACAACAATATGCTTAAGCTGATGTCTCTTTTCTTTTCTGAAACACACTGAAGAAAGTAATTAGTTTCAAAATCATTTCAGTTAAGGTGTTTACTGTTAATTTTACCTTAATGGAACATCCGCTTGGATATATGCTTTCTTGTCTCTTAAAGTATAAATATTCTGAGGGCAAGATTTCATTGACTAGAATGAAAATGCATACACATATACTTTTTATCCCATGTTAAAAATTTCCACATTTTTATATTTTTTACAAGAAGGTCAGACCAAGAAATACTAGGGGTTAAAATTTTCAACATGACATGGAATTAGTAGACACTTACTGCAATGTACAGTTTTGCTCCAGACAAAACCAGATACATGCCTTGAAAATTTCCTAATGAACACTGTTGGGACTGATGTTCTTCTTCTTTTTTTTTTTTTTTT
>NW_024527439.1:0-980 GCF_017590135.1 Pyrgilauda ruficollis
GGGGTGGAAATTTGGGGGATTTGGGGGAATTTGGCTTTTCTGGGGTTTTTTGGGGAATTGTTTTGGGGAGGATTTGATATTTTAATGGGGATTTGGGGTTTTTTGGGGAGAATTTGGGGTTTTTGGGGGAGGATTTGGGGTTTTTGGGGAGAATTTGGGGTTTTTGGGGGGTCTCGGGGGATTTTGAGGCCGGTTTGGACAAAATTTTGAGGTAAATTTTAGCAATTTTGGGACAATTTGGGGGGATTTTAGGACAATTTTGGGGTTGATTTTCGAAACTGATTTTGGGACAATTTGGGGGGAATTTGGGTGGCTTTGGGATTGATTTTACAGCGAATTTTGGGGTAATTTTGGGTGGAATTTGGGATAATTTTGGGGTGGATTTTGGGCTGATTTTGGGGTAATTTTGGGGTGGTTTTAGAATAATTTCAGGGGAATTTTGGCATTTATTTTGGGCTAATTTGGGGATAATTTTGGGTGGATTTTGAGGTTTATTTTGGGATAATTTTGGGGTAATTTCAGGCAAATTTTGGGATGATTTTTGGATAATTTTGGGCTGATTTTGGGATCATCTCAGGTGAATTTTCGGCTGATTTTGGGATAATTTTGGGCTAATTTTGGGATCATTTGAGGTAAATTTTGGGATAATTTGGGGCTGATTTTGGGATCATTTCAGGTGAATTTTGGGCTGATTTTGGGATAAATTTGGGCTGATTTTGGGATAATTTTTGGATCATTTTGGGGTCATTTCAGGCAAATTTTGGGCTGATTTTGGGGTCATTTCAGGTGAATGTTAGGATAATTTTGGGCTGATTTTGGGATCATTTTGGGATCATTTTGGGCTGATTTTGGGACCACTTCAGGCGAATTTTGGGCTGATTTTGGGATCATTTCAGGCGAATTTTGGGCAGATTTTTGGGTAATTTTGGGCTGATTTTGGGATCATTTTTGGATCATTTTGGGCTGATTTTGGGGTCATT
>NW_024527440.1:0-974 GCF_017590135.1 Pyrgilauda ruficollis
TAGAAAAGCTAAAACCTGAGGCAACAGATGATCATGAAAACCAAACACAGATAAAAATTACTCGTGCTTCCGCAGTCCAGTCTCCTGCAGATCAGTTTGTACAGGTGGTGAAAGCTGATGCACTTGCATACGGAGAAAAGCAGGGAGGTTTTAAACATACTCCAGCCTCGGTTTTCAAGAGCTGGTGGGGACTGTGAGTGTCCTTCAGGTGTTTGCTTTCTAGTGTTGATGCCAAGGTCCTTCCTCTAATAAAATGTGCCAAACCCCTGAGCTGTCTAAAATCACTAGCTTCTCTTGAAACCCAAGGCCTTTAACTGCAGCTTTCAGCTGCTCCAGCCAGCTCTTGGAGTGCCAAAAGAAGCCTCCCTGTCACTCCATGAGAGGTGGGACTGATGGGTTTTCTTTCCACAGTGTGAACACAGCCTGAATTTAAAGGGACCAGACAGTGCTGAAGCAGATGTGTTTGAGGTTGATTCTTTTAAAATTGCATTTTTCTTTTACTTTAGAAATATTTGTGGATATTTTGCTGTGATGCTGTTTAGGAATAAATCTTCTGTATGGACATGAAGAAGACCTGAGATGAGAGCCCACCTGTGGATGTGGTTTGCTGTTGGGATCTGTTCCCTGCTCTCATTAGCCAGCAGTCAGACTTGGATCTATGCTCAGCTCTTCCACTCATCTCCTTACGTTTTCTCCTTCAGATTCTATCTTGTAATCTGAAGATGACTTTGTTTCTGTCCCCTACCATCCTTTGCATTTTCTCTTTTAATTGTTTACCTTTTGGGGAGGTGTGGTGCAGCAGGTGAATAATGGATGAGCAGAGTTTTCCACCCAGCCAGGCTTTGGGCTTGATTGATGACGGTCGGACAGTCAGAGCAGCAGCTCTCTCTGCAAAGTGTAGGTTGAGTCATTCTTTAAGGCTATGTCCCATCCCTACCCTGTAAAAGGTAAACCTTTTACAAAAAAGAAAAAAA
>NW_024527441.1:0-980 GCF_017590135.1 Pyrgilauda ruficollis
ACTCCTGCCAAGGACTCTTCCAACATTCCTGTGTTGTCTAAATACCAGAAAAGGGAGGAAATCCAGTTTCCATTTCATGAATTTCACTTTTAGATCTCTGCATCATGTGAGCATCACTTACCAAACAAGAATTTGAAGCTGAGAGAACATTTTGTAATTGTTCTTTGTTTTGACAGTGATCCCACATCAGAGAACAAGCCACGAGGGCAGGCTTCACATTTGCAATGAAATTGAGCATAATGGCATGATTCACTGGAAATGAAAGTTCATATAGAATTGTTGCTTCCTGCTGAGATAATCTCTGTTAACAGGTTTCCTTTCCTATTACTTTATATTAATGGATTATTATTTCCCAGCTCTCAGCAGAATGAGCAGAATACAATTCCTTTAGCTGCTTGTCTGCTATTGTCTCCTGATCCCCTCCCACATGCCATGAAAATGTGCCCTAGTGACTACATAATGCACATAGGTAGATCCTGGCTCTTTTGTAATTTGCAGCTATTGAGAATATTTATCACCACAGGAAATATCAAAGCAGCACCAGAAAGACTTTTAGACTGAGCTCATAAGGGTGGCTCTTTGTTCTCATCAATGGAGAAAACAACCTGATTAATGTCAGAACATGGCTTGAAATACAAAGCCTTTTTTGACTCTTCAAAATAAAAACTTCTGGCCAGAATGAATTTATTCCAAGCACTGAGAGCCTCCAAACAGTGCAAGTGACTCTGCTCTGAGTATCCAGCATAGCATCCATCTACTGCCTCTCCCCATGCCATACTATCACCACTGGGGTCAGCAGAACTGGAATTTGGTCTATGGAAGGACACTTTTCTTCTGGAAAGCATTTTCCAGAGTCTCAAGGCAGTACAAAGTTCCTGGTTCTTCAGATGTGTTTCAGTCCCATCTATTGCAGAAGGTATTGGTAGGTGAAGAAAGTGGTTTCTGTAGTGCTTTAAAGATACATCCCTGTTGCTCAGAAT
>NW_024527442.1:0-924 GCF_017590135.1 Pyrgilauda ruficollis
GAGGTTATTCCCATTTTTCTGAGGGTTCTTCCCATTTTTCCAGGGGTTATTCCCAGTTTTCTGTGTGTTATTCCCATTTTCCTCTGAGTTATTCCCAATTTTCCAGGGTTATTCCCATTTTTCCATGAATTATTCCCATTTTTCTGAGAGTTCTTCCCAATTTTCCAAGGGCCTTTCCCATTTTTCCAAAGATTATTCCCTTCTTTCCATTGGTTATTCCCAATTTTCTGAGGTTCTTGATTTCCCGGGGGTTATTCCCAATTTTCCGAGGTTTATTCCCATTTTCCTCATGCTCTTCCCAGTTTTCCAAGAGTTCTTCCTGGTTTTTTGGGGGTTATTCCCATTTTCCCAGGGTTATTCCCAGTTTTCCAGTGGTTCTTCCTGGTTTTCCGGTGCTCATTCCCATTTTTCCGATGGTTATTCCCAATTTTCTGGGGGTTATTCCCATTTTCCTCATGTTCTTCCCAGTTTCCCAAGGGTTATTCCCAATTTTCTGAAGGTTATTTTCAGTTTTCCAAGGATTATTCCCATTTTTCCAGAGGTTGTTCCCATTTTTCCCAGGATTATTCCCAATTTTCCAGCGGTTATTCCCAATTTTCCAGGATTATTCCCAATTTTCCAGGATTATTCCCAATTTCCCAAGATTATTCCAAATTTTCCAGGATTATTCCCAATTTTCCAGCGGTTATTCCCAATTTTCCGGGGATTATTCCCATTTTTCCCAGCGATTATTCCCAATTTTCCCAGGATTATTCCCAATTTTTCCAGGATTATTCCCAATTTTCCCGGATTATTCCCAATTTTCCGGGATTATTCCCATTTTCTGGAGGTTATTCCCAATTTCCCAGGATTATTCCCAATTTCCCAGGATTATTCCCAATTTTCCCAGGGATTATTCCAATTTTCCCGGATTATTCCCAATTT
>NW_024527443.1:0-979 GCF_017590135.1 Pyrgilauda ruficollis
TTCCCCCCGTTCTTTTTGGGTTTTTTTTCCCGTTATTTGGGGTTTTTTTCCCGTTCTTTGGGTTTTTCCCCCCATTCTTTTGGGTTTTTTCCCCGTATTTCGGGTTTTTTCCCGTATTTTGGGGTTTTTTTCCCGTTCTTTGGGTTTTTCCCCCCATTCTTTTGGGGTTTTTTTCCCGTTCTTTAGGTTTTTCCCCCCATTCTTTTGGGTTTTTTTCCCCGTATTTTGGGTTTTTTTCCCGTTCTTTGGGTGTTTTTTCCCGTTCTTTTGGGTTTTTTCCCGTTCTTTGGGTTTTTCCCCCCATTCTTTTGGGGTTTTTTCCCCGTTCTTTGGGTTTTTCCCCCCATTCTTTTGGGGTTTTTTCCCGTATTTTGGTTTATTTTCCCGTTCTTTGGGTTTTTCCCCTCTCCCTCCCTCTCCTCTTTGTGCTCGGGCTCCGCCGCTCCCGGCCGCGATTCCCGCGACCCCCGGGGCCGATCCGTGCTGGGGGGGGGGCGACCCCCGACCCCTCCCCTCTTCCTCATTAACCCTTAATTAATGACAGCGATACCGGGGGGGGAAACTGAGGCACGGCGGCTGCTCCCGGTGCCGCCCGGTTTGTTCTCACCGGGAGAAGCGGAGCAGCCTTTGTGTGCGGCCGGGGGGCTCGGGGGGCTCCCGTTCCCGCCCGGTGCCGCTGTTCCCGCGGGGCTCCGCCGCTCCCGGTGCCTCCCGAAACTTCCCACCGGAGCCCCGGGCTGGGCCGGGAAACCGGGACATTTTTAGGACTCGGTTTGGGGTCACCGTTCCCGGTTCCGGGGATGGCTCCCGGTTCCCGGGCCGGTTCCGGTGCCCGGGGCTGGCTCCCGGTGTGGCTCCCGGTTCCGGTGAACGGGGCTGGTCCCCGGTCCGGTTCCGGTGCCCGGGGCTGGCTCCCGGTTCCCGGGTCGGTTCCCGTGCCCGGGGCTGGCTCCCGGTGCCCGGTGCAGCTCCCGGTGCC
>NW_024527444.1:0-6348 GCF_017590135.1 Pyrgilauda ruficollis
AAATAAAACTCGGGAAAAATTAAATAACCCGCGAAAAATAAAATAAAATAACCCGGGAAAAATGAAATATCCCGGGAAAAAGAAAATAACCTGGAAAAAATTAAATAACCCAGGACAAATTCCAAAAATAAAATCCAAAAATAAAATTAAAATTAAAAATAAATAAAATTTAAAACCCCAAAGCAAACCCCAGAAATAAACCCCAAAAATAAAAATAAATAAAAATAAAACCCCCCAAAAAAACCCCCAGAAACAAACCCCAAAATTAAAATTAAAATTAAAATTAATAGAAATAAAATCCCCAAATAAACCCCCCCCAAAAAAAAATTAAAAAACAAACCCAAAACAAACCCCAAAAATAAAACTGGGAAGAATTGGGATGGGGAAGGGGGGGTTTGGACCCCCCAAAATGCCCCCAAAAAGCGGAGGGGGGGAGGGGCCGGGCTGCTTCCCACGGAGCCAAAAATCCCAAAATATCCCAAAAAATCCCCAAAAAAATCCCCAAAAATCCCCCGAGGTTTTGGGAGAGGCTAAAAATAACCCGGGAGCTGGAAATGGAACAAAACGGAACAAAACGGAACAAAAATCCATTGCCAGGCCAAAACCACTCCCTGAGCTTTGGGGTCACTGCCCAGGGCCTGGGATTTGGGGTCAGTACTGGAATTTGGGGTCTCTCTGGGATTTGGGGTCTCTCTGGGATTTGGGGTCACTCTGGATTTGGGGTCACGCACCAGGATTCGTGTCCCCTCCCCCCGCCGGGCCGGGCTCTCCGGGGTTTCCCCGGTTCCGCGGGCGGGGCCGGGGCGGAGCCGCCCCCCGGGAGCTCCGGGGCTCCTCCCGCGGGCGGCGGCACCGGCAGCGCGGGGATGGCGAGCGGGGGCTGCGGGGGGCGGCCGGGGCTGCGCCGGGGACCACCGGGGCTGTCCCGGTGGCTACCGTGGGTATCCCTATGGCTACCGGGGCTCTGCCGGTGGCTACCGGGGCTGTCTCGGGGGCTACCGGGGCTGTCCTTGTGGCTACCGGGGCTCTGCCTGTGGTTACCGGCGCTGTCCCTGTGGCTGCCGTGGGTGTCCCTGTGGCTACCGGCGCTGTCCCCGTGGCCACCGGCGGCCGCCGCGTTCAACCTGGACGGGAGCAGCCCGGTGCTGAAGGACGGCGAGCGGGGCAGCCTCTTCGGGGCGGCCGTGGCGCTGCACCGGCAGCTGAGCCCCGAGCCCCGGGCGTGGTGAGCGGGGAACCGGGGGGCGAGCGGGGAACCGGGGGGGACGCGACCCCCGGGCTGGGCAGGGACGGGAACCCCCGGGAATGGGGGGAGAGGGGAGCGGAGCTGGGAGCGCCCCGAGCGCCGGGGTGGGGAGGGGTCCCGCTGAGGGGGTCTGGGGGATTTTGGGGTGGGGNGGGGGGGGCCCCGGGGCGGCGGGGGGGGGGGGGGAGGGGGCGCTCTGTGACCCTCGGGGACCCCTCCCCACAGCCCTGACGGGGGTCTCTGCCCTGCCAGGCTGCTGGTGGGAGCCCCCCAGGCGCTGGCACTGCCCGGCCAGGGCGCCAACCGCACCGGGGGTCTCTTCGCCTGCCCGCTGACCACCGAGCTCTCGGACTGCTGGCGGGTGCCCATCGATGAGGGAGGTGAGCGGGGGGGTCCCGGGGGGTCCCGGAGGGGGGGTCCCGGCCGGGCTGACCCCTCCCTGCGGTGGCCGCAGCGGACCCGGAGCGCGAGAGCAAAGAGAACCAGTGGCTGGGGGTCAGCGTCAAGAGCCAAGGGCCGGGCGGCAAGATCGTGGTGAGCACCGCGGGGACACCGGCGACACCTCTGCGAGGGGAGGGGTCCCCCGAGCGGCCGTGACCCCCGGGGTGTCCCCGCAGACCTGCGCGCACCGGTACGAGGTGCGGCACCGCGTGCGGCAGCCGCTGGAGACGCGGGACGTGATCGGGCGCTGCTTCGTGCTGAGCCAGGACCTGCGGCTGCGGGACGAGCTGGACGGCGGCGAGTGGAAGTTCTGCGAGGGGCGACCCCCGGGCCACGAGCGCTTCGGCACCTGCCAGCAGGGCCTGGCGGCCGCCTTCAGCCCCGACCGCCGCTACGTGCTGCTCGGCGCCCCCGGCACCTACAACTGGAAGGGTGAGGGGCGCTGGGACCACCCCCGGGGGGAGTGGGAGCCAGAACTGGGAGGGTGAGGGGCGCTGGGACCACCCCCGGGGGGAGTGGGGGGTGTGGGAGCCGGAATTGGGAGGGTGAGGGGCGTTGGGACCACCCCCGGGGGGAGTGGGAGCCAGAACTGGGAGGGTGAGGGGCGCTGGGACCACCCCCGGGGGGAGTGGGGGGTGTGGGAGCCGGAATTGGGAGGGTGAGGGGCTTTGGGACCCCCACACGGGGGAGTGGGAGCCAGAACTGGGAGGGTGAGGGGCGCTGGGACCACCCCCGGGGGGAGTGGGAGCCAGAACTGGGAGGGTGAGGGGCGCTGGGACCACCCCCGGGGGGAGTGGGGGGTGTGGGAGCCGGAATTGGGAGGGTGAGGGGCGTTGGGACCACCCCCGGGGGGAGTGGGAGCCAGAACTGGGAGGGTGAGGGGCGCTGGGACCACCCCCGGGGGGAGTGGGAGCCAGAACTGGGAGGGTGAGGGGCGCTGGGACCACCCCCGGGGGGAGTGGGGGGTGTGGGAGCCGGAATTGGGAGGGTGAGGGGCGTTGGGACCACCCCCGGGGGGAGTGGGAGCCAGAACTGGGAGGGTGAGGGGCGCTGGGACCACCCCCGGGGGGAGTGGGAGCCAGAACTGGGAGGGTGAGGGGCGCTGGGACCACCCCCGGGGGGAGTGGGGGGTGTGGGAGCCGGAATTGGGAGGGTGAGGGGCGTTGGGACCACCCCCGGGGGGAGTGGGAGCCAGAACTGGGAGGGTGAGGGGCGCTGGGACCACCCCCGGGGGGAGTGGGAGCCAGAACTGGGAGGGTGAGGGGCGCTGGGACCACCCCCGGGGGGAGTGGGGGGTGTGGGAGCCGGAATTGGGAGGGTGAGGGGCGTTGGGACCACCCCCGGGGGGAGTGGGAGCCAGAACTGGGAGGGTGAGGGGCGCTGGGACCACCCCCGGGGGGAGTGGGAGCCAGAACTGGGAGGGTGAGGGGCGCTGGGACCACCCCCGGGGGGAGTGGGGGGTGTGGGAGCCGGAATTGGGAGGGTGAGGGGCGTTGGGACCACCCCCGGGGGGAGTGGGAGCCAGAACTGGGAGGGTGAGGGGCGCTGGGACCACCCCCGGGGGGAGTGGGAGCCAGAACTGGGAGGGTGAGGGGCGCTGGGACCACCCCCGGGGGGAGTGGGGGGTGTGGGAGCCGGAATTGGGAGGGTGAGGGGCGTTGGGACCACCCCCGGGGGGAGTGGGAGCCAGAACTGGGAGGGTGAGGGGCGCTGGGACCACCCCCGGGGGGAGTGGGAGCCAGAACTGGGAGGGTGAGGGGCGATGGGACCCCACACGGGGGGATTTGGGGGGTGTGGGAGCCGGAACTGGGAGGGTGAGTGGTGCTGGGACCACCCCGAGGGGATTTTGGGGGTGCGGGAGCCATAACTGGGAGGGTGAGGGGCGATGGGACACCCCCCACCGGGGGAGTTTGGGGGTCTGGGGGTTTATTTTTATCTGCTCGGGGCCCCCGACACCTACAACTGGAAGGGTGAGGGGCGCTGGGACCCCCACACGGGGGGGTTTGGGGAGTGGGGCACCCACAACTGGGAGGGTGGGGGGCGGGGGGAGGTTCAGGTGTGCCCAGGTGTGCCCGGCTGATGCTGGGCACGAGGGTCCCTCGGTGTCCCCTTCACCCTGGGGAGGGGTCCCTGCCCGTGAGGCTGCTCCGCCCCCAGTCCCTGTCTCCGGGGGTCTCTCTGAGTGTCCCCGCGGTGTCCCTTGGGGAGGGGTCCCCGCCCTTGGAGCCGCTCCATCCCCACTCCCCGTCCCCGGGGGTCCCTGAGTGTGTTCATTGTCCCTGCTGTCCCCTGGGGAGTGGTCTCTTCCCATGGGGCTGCTTCATCCCCTCTCCCCGTCCCCGGGGGTCCCTGAGTGTCCCCGCGGTGTCCCTTGGGGAGGGGTCCCTGCCATGGAGCCGCTCCATCCCCACTCCCCGTGCCCGGGGGTCCCTCTGAGTGTCGCCATTGTCCCCCCTGTCCCTTGGGGAGGGGTCCCTGCCATGGAGCCGCTCCCTCCTGACTCCCCGTGCCCGGGGGTCCCTGAGTGTCCCCCCTGTCCCTGGGGGAGGGGTCCCTGCCATGGAGCCGCTCCCTCCTGACTCCCGGGGGTCCCTGAGTGTCCCCGCGGGGTCCCTTGGGGGGGGGCCCCCGCCCGTGGAGCCGCTCCCTCCTGACTCCCGGGGGTCCCTGAGTGTCCCCGCGGGGTCCCTTGGGGGGGGGCCCCCGCCCGTGGAGCCGCTCCCTCCTGACTCCCGGGGGTCCCTGAGTGTCCCCGCGGGGTCCCTTGGGGGGGGGCCCCCGCCCGTGGAGCCGCTCCCTCCTGACTCCCGGGGGTCCCTGAGTGTCCCCGCGGTGGCCCTTGGGGAGGGGTCCCTGCCATGGAGCCGCTCCCTCCTGACTCCCAGGGGTCCTTGAGTGTCCCCGCGGTGTCCCTTGAGGAGGGGTCCCCGCCCGTGGAGCCGCTCCCTCCTGACTCCCGGGGGTCCCTGAGCGTCCCCGCGGTGTCCCCTGGGGAGGGGTCTCTTCCCATGGAGCCGCTCCCTCCTGACTCCCGGGGGTCCCTGAGCGTCCCCGCGGTGTCCCCTGGGGAGGGGTCTCTTCCCATGGAGCCGCTCCCTCCTGACTCCCGGGGGTCCCTGAGTGTCCCCGCGGTGTCCCTTGGGGAGGGGTCCCCGCCCTTGGAGCCGCTCCCTCCTGGCTCCCGGGGGTCCCTGAGTGTCGCCGCTGTCGCCGCCGCCCCGGGCGCAGGCACGGTGCGCCTGGAGCAGCTGCGGCAGAGCTCGCTGGACCTGCTGCGCGCGGACTCCGGCCCGTTCGAGGCGGGGGGCGAGAAGGAGCAGGACCCCTCCCAGATCCCCGTGCCCGCCAACAGCTACTTCGGTACGGGGGGCCCGGCCCTGAGCCCCCCGCCCCCTGCCCCTCCCCAGGGCTGCTCTTTGTGACAAACATTGAGAGCGCGACCCCCGACCAGAGGGTCTTCAGGACCCCCGAGCCCGGAGAGAGGGTCCCCGGCGCGGCCGCGGACGTGGCGCACAATTCCTACCTGGGTTCGTGCGTGGTGCCACCCGTGTGCCACCCGTGTGCCACCCGTGTGCCCTGTGTGACCCTCCCCGTGCCGTGTCGCCCCCTCCCCTCGCCCCCCGCAGGGTCCTGTCACACGTGTCCCCCCGGCGGGTGTCACCCCGGACACGCGTGTCGCCCTCAGGGGTGTCCCTTTCTCGGGTGTCGCCTATGCGCTCGTGTCCCCATCGGGACGCGGATCCCCCCTCCGTGTCCCCAGACACGCCCCTGTCCCCTCCCTGTCCCCTCCGTGTCACCCCGCACGCGCACACGTCTGGCCGCGTCACCACCCCCTCGCCCCTCTTGTGTCCCCACCCCGGTGTCACCGTCCCTGTGTCGCCAAACCCTGTCCCTGTCCCTGTCCCTGTCCCCGTCCCGTGGCTGTGCCAGGGCTGTGCTGGGGGCACTGCCAGGCTTGGGGGGGGGGTCACAGAGCTTTGGGGGGGGTCCCAGAGCCTGGCGTGTGCCCGCCTGTCCCCCGTGTCCCCGCTGTCCCCCCGGTGATGCCGCTGTCCCTGGTGTCCCCGCTGTCCCCACTGTCCCCGCAGTCCCTACAGTGTCCCAGTTGTCCCCGTTGTCCCCCCAGTGTCCCCGCTGTCCCCACCTGTGGCGTCCCCCGCAGCGGGTGCAGCCCATGGCGTCCATGGCGTCCCTGAGCTCCTCCTGCAGCCGGCCCAGGAACGCGCCCAGCGCCCGCGCCAGCTCCCCCCGCGCCAGCTGCTTCCTGCGCCCAAAAAACGGGAATTAGGACCCAAAATATGGGATTGGCACCCCAAAATATGGGATTGGCACCCTGAAAAATGGCATTGGCACCCCAAAAATGGGATATACGGCACCAAAAACGCGCCCAGCGCCCGCGCCAGCTCCCCCCGCGCCAGCTGCTTCCTGCGCCCAAAAAATGGGAATTAGAACCCAAAATATGGGATTGGAACCCCAAAAAATGGCATTGGCACCCCAAAATATAGGATTGACCCCCAAAAATGGGATATATGGCACTAAAAACGTGCCCAGTGCCCGTGCCAGCTCCCCCTGAGCCAGCTGCTTCCTGGGACCCAAAAAATGGGAATTAGAACCCAAAATATGGGAATTAGAACCCAAAATATGGGATTGGCACCCCAAAA
>NW_024527444.1:6919-8673 GCF_017590135.1 Pyrgilauda ruficollis
GGCTCGGGGGGGCTCGGGGGTGCTCGGGGGCTGCTCACGGCAACCACTGCATGTGGGGAGGGGGCTCTGCTCTGGGTTTTGGTGCTCTGACCCCCAAATTCTGCCATTTCCCCCCCAAAATCTGCCATTTACCCCCAAATTCTGCCATTTTCCTCCAAAATCCCCATCCCGTGGTGTCCCCGTGTCCCCGCAGGGCTCTGGGGGGTGACAGGGCTGTCCCCTGGGCGGTCCCAGGGTGACAGAGCTGTCCCCGTGTCCCCTGGGCGGTCCCAGGGTGACAGAGCTGTCCCCGTGTCCCCGCAGGGCTCTCAGGGTGACAGGGCTGTCCCCGTGTCCCCTGGGCGGTCCCAGGGTGACAGGGCTGTCCCGTGTCCCCGCAGGGCTCTCAGGGTGACAGAGCTGTCCCCGTGTCCCCGCAGGGCTCTCAGGGTGACAGGGCTGTCCCCTGGGCGGTCCCAGGGTGACAGAGCTGTCCCCGTGTCCCCGGGGGGGTCCCAGGGTGACAGGGCTGTCCCGTGTCCCCTGGGCGGTCCCAGGGTGACAGAGGCTGTCCCGTGTCCCCGCAGGGCTCTCAGGGTGACAGAGCTGTCCCCGTGTCCCCGCAGGGCTCTCAGGGTGACAGGGCTGTCCCTTGGGCAGTCCCAGGGTGACAGAGCTGTCCCCATGTCCCCTGGGCGGTCCCAGGGTGACAGGGCTGTCCCCGTGTCCCCTGGGCGGTCCCAGGGTGACAGGGCTGTCCCGTGTCCCCGCAGGGCTCTCAGGGTGACAGAGCTGTCCCCCTGTCCCCGCAGGACTCTCAGGGTGACAGAGCTGTCCCCTGGGCGGTCCCAGGGTGACAGGGCTGTCCCGTGTCCCCGCAGGGTTCTCGGTGGACTCCGGGCCGGGGGTGACACGGCGACACCAGCTGAGCTTTGTCACGGGCGCGCCCCGCGCCAACCACACGGGCGCCGTTGTCATCCTGCGGCGCGACAGCGCCAGCCGCCTGGTGGCCGAGGCCGTGCTGGGCGGCCAGCAGCTGAGCTCGGCCTTCGGCCACGCGCTGGCCCTGCTGGACCTCAACAGCGACGGGTGCGCCCTGCCACTGGGACACTGTGTCACCTGGGTCACTGGGACACTGTCACTGTCACTGTCACTGTCACTGGGACACTGTCACTGGGACACTGTCACTGTCACTGTGTCACCTGGGTCACTGTCAATGGGACACTGTCATTGGGACACTGCCACTGCCACTGCCACTGCCACTGGGACACTGCCACTGTTGCACCCCAAGGGACCCCTGGGGAGGGGTCTGGCCCCCCAAATCCCCCCAAATTTCCCCCCAGATTTGGCCGTGGGGGCTCCTTTCGACGGCGCGGGCAAAGTTTTCATTTACCACGGCAGCGCCCTGGGCATCGTCACCCGCCCGGCGCAGGTGAGGGGGGTCCGGGGGGTCCCGGGGGGTCTCCAGGGGGTCTCCAGGGGGGTCCCGGCTCAGCCAGGGCCGCCCCCTGCCCAGGTCCTGGACGGGGAGGCCGTGGGGGTCTCGGCCTTTGGCTACTCGCTCTCGGGGGGGCTGGACGTGGACGGGAACCTGCACCCCGACCTGCTCGTGGGGTCCCTGTCCGACACCGTGGTGCTCTACAGGTGAGACCCCCGCCCCCAGGGCCCCCCCGCTGCGGGACCCCCGAGAATCCCCCAGTTCCTGAGGATCCTGCAGCCCCCCAGCCCTGGGACCACCCCCAGAGCCCCCAATTCCTGACATTCCCGCGGCCCCC
>NW_024527444.1:8876-14463 GCF_017590135.1 Pyrgilauda ruficollis
GCGGGGGTCTCGGGACCCCCCCGGTGACCCCCGGCCCCTCCAGCCTGGAGGTTCGGGCGTGCTTCAGCTACACCGCGAGCCCGGGCAGCGACAGCCCCCCGCTGGGTGAGTGCGACCCCGGCCCCCATGGGGGGACCCCCAAGCTGGGACCCCCAATACTGAGGATCCCCCAAATCCTGGGCACCCCCAATGCTGGGGGACCCCTAATGCGGGGGACCACCAATGCTGGGGATCCCCATCCCAGGGACCCCCAATGCTGGGGATCCCCATTCCAGGGGCACTCCGAGCCCTGGGGTTCCCCCCAAATCCTGGGGACCCCCCCATTCCAGGGACCCCCCAGGGCATCCCCCAATTCCTGGAACTCCCCTGATTCCTGAGGGTCTCACCTCTCCCTGGGACCCTTTCCCATCCTTGGGACCCCTCCCCATCCTTTGGGACCCCTCCCCCCCCTCATCCTTGGGGCCCCCTCCCCATCCTTGGGACCCCAATCCTTGGGCCCCTCCTCATCCTTTGCCCCCCATCCTTTGGGACCACTCCCCATCTTTGGGACCCCCATCCTTGGGACCCATCCCCCTCCTTCGGGACCCCTCCCCATCCTTGGTCTCCCATCCTTGGGACCCCTCCCCGTCCTTTGGGACCTCTCCCCATCTTCAGGACCCCCATCCTTTGAGACCCCTCCCCATCCTTGGGCCCCTTGCCATCCTTGGGACCCCTCCCATCCTTGGGACCCCTCCCCATCCTTTGGGACCCCCATTCTTGAGACCCCTCCCCATCCTTGGGCCCTTCCCCATCCTTTGGTTCCCCATCCTTTGGGACCCCTCGCCATCTTCGGGACCCCTCCCCGTCCTTTGGGACCCCTCCCATCCCTTGGGACCCCTCCCATCCTTTGGGCCCCCTCCCCATCCTCGGGACCCCCACCCTTTGAGCCCCCTCCCCGCCTTTCCCGCAGAGCTGCAGCTGCTGCTGGAGGCGGACTCGGAGCGCCGGGGCCGGGGGCTGCAGCCCCGGGGGTCGTTCCCGGCGCGGGGCCCGGCCGAGCCCGAGCACCGCCTGGGGACCCGCCTGGAGCTGCCGCGGCCGGGAGAGCGCCGCTGCGTGCCCGCCACCTTCCGCCTGCACGTGCGTGCTTCGGCCTCGGCCTCCTCCTCATCCTCCGCCCCTCGGCCTCGCCTTCACCCTCTGCCTCCTCTTCCTCTGCCCCCTCTTCCTCTGCCTCCTCTTCCTCGGCCTCGCCTTCACCCTCTGCCTCCTCTTGCTCGGCCTCGCCTTCACCCTCTGCCTCCTCTTCCTCACCTTCACCCTCTGCCTCCTCACCCTCTGCCTCATCCTCTGTGTCCTCTTCCTCAGCCTCACCCTCTGCCTCCTCTTCCTCTGCCCCCTCTTCCTCTGCCTCCTCTTCCTCGGCCTCGCCTTCCCCAGCCTTCTCTTCCTCATCCTCATCCTCACCCTCCTCTGTCTCTAACTCCTCTTCCTCTGCCTCCTCACCCTCAGCCTCCTCTTCCTCAACCTCATCTTCACCCTCTGCCTCCTCTTCCTCTCCCTCTGCCTCCTCTTCCTCAGCCTCAGCCTTCTCTTCCTCTTCTTCATCCTCTGCCCCTCTTCCTCTGCCTTCTCATCCTCAGCCTCCTCTTTCTCGTTCTCAGCCTCACCCCTCATCCTCAGCCTCATCCTCTTCCTCTGCCTCCTCTTCCTCACCCTCCTCAGCTTCAGCCTTTTCTTCCTCTGCCTCACCTTCCCCAGCCTCCTCTTCCTCATTCTCAGTCTTGCCCTCCTCATCCTCAGCCTCCTCAGCCTTGCCCTCCTTAGCCTCCTTATCCTCATCTTCCTCATCCTCACCCTCACCTTCCTCATCCTCAGCCTCACCTTCCTCAGGCTCCTCCTCCTCAGCCTCATCTTCCTCATCCTCACCCTCCCCAGCTTCTTTATCCTCATGTTCCTCATCCTCACCTTCCTCATCCTCCTCAGCCTCAGCCTCAGCCTCCTCATCCTCACCTTCCTCCCCTCATCCCTGTCCCCCTTGTCCCCGCCGTGTCCCCCCCGGCCGTGCCAGCACCTCCGGTGTCCCCAGTGCCTCCTGACCTTCCTCCCCCCTCCTCCTCCTCCTCCTCAGGACGACATCCGGGACAAGCTGCGGCCGCTGGATGTCACCCTGGCCTTCGGCATCGCGGGGACGCGCGGGTGGCACCGGGGGGGCCGGGGGACAGCGCTGCCCCCCCTGGCCCCCGCGCTCAGCCCGCGCCAGCCCAGCACGCTGCGCACCGAGGTGGGCACGGCTGGCACTGCCACCCGGGCACCCGGGTCACCTGGGTCACCTGGGTCACCTGCATGTGTCACACTCCTGTGTCACCTGCCTGTGTCACACTCCTGTGTCAGCCCCCTGTGCCACCCCACACCCGGGGCACCTGCATGTGTCACACACCTGGGTCACACACCTGTGCCACCCGGCCCCCGGGTCACACTGGGTCACACTGTGTCACCCCTGGGTCACCTGGGTCACACTGGGTCACACTGTGTCACCCCTGGGTCACCTGGGTCACACTGGGTCACACTGGGTCACCCCTGGGTCACACTGGGTCACACTGGGTCACCTGCATGTGTCACACACCTGGGTCACACACCTGTGCCACACTGGGTCACCTGGGTCACCTGGGTCACTCTGGGTCACCTGCATGTGTCACACACCTGCGTCACACACCTGTGTCAGCCCCCTGTGCCACCCTGCCACCCGGGTCACCTGGGTCACTCTGTGTCACCTGCAGTTGTCACCTTGTGTCATCCACCTGTGTCAGTCACCCCCTGTGTCACACACCTGTGTCAGCCCCATGTGCCACCCCCGGGGGCACCTGAGTTACCCTGGGTCACACTGTGTCACCTGCATGTGTCACCCCCGGGTCACCCTGGGTCACACACCTGTGTCCCACCTGTGTCCCTCCATGTCCCACCTGTGTCATCCCCCTGTGTCACCCTGTGTCACCTGCATGTGTCACCCTGTGTCACCCTGTGCCCATCCTGTGCCACCCACCTGTGTCACATACCTGTGTCACCCGTGTCACCCCCTGTGTCACACTTGTATCACCTACCTGTGTCACCCTGTGTCACCCCCTGGGTCCCTCCGTGTCCCTCCATGTCCCCCTGTCCCAGCTTGGGACACCGGGAGTGTCCCCTCTGTGTCCTCCTGTCTGTCCCTGTGTCCTTCCCGTGTCCTCCAGTGTCCCCCGGTGTCCCCTTGTCCCACCTGGGCACACCCGGCGTGTCCCCCTGCCGTTTCCATCTCACCTGGCGGTACCCGCGGTGTCCCCGCGGTGTCCCCGCGGTGTCCCCGGGGTGTCTCAGGGGTGTCCCCGCAGTGTCCCCGTGTCCCCGGGGTGTCCCCGCAGTGTCCCCGCGGTGTCCCCGCGATGTCCCCGCGGTGTCCCCGCAGTGTCCCCGCAGTGTCCCCGTGTCCCCCAGGTGCATTTCCTGCGCCAGGGCTGCGGCGATGACAAAATCTGCCAGAGCCACCTGGAGCTGCGGCCGCGCTTCTGCGCGCGCCTGGGCGACAGCGACTTCCTGCCCCTGCCCCGGTGAGCGACAGCGCCGGCGGGGACACGGCCACCCCCGGGAGGGACCGGGGTGTCCCCGGGGGCACGGGGTGAGGGTGGCACTGCCACCTCCCGGGAGGGACCGGGGTGTGCCCAGGGGCACACGGGGGAGAGGGCACTGCTGCCACCACCCGGGAGGGACCAGGGTGTCCCCAGGGGGCCACGGGGTGAGGGTGGCACTGCCACCACCCGGAGGGACCGCGGTGTGCCCAGGGGGGCACGGGGTGAGGGTGGCACTGCCACCACCCGGCGGGGACCGGGGTGTGCCCAAGGCAGTCACAGGGTGAGGATGGCACTGCCACCTCTGCCACCTCCCGGCAGGGACCGGGGTGTGCCCAGGGGGCACGGGGGAGAGGGTGGCACTGTCACCCCCGGGAGGGACCGGGATGTGCCCAAGGCAGTCACAGGGTGAGGATGGCACTGCCACCTCTGCCACCTCCCGGCAGGGACCCGGGTGTGCCCAGGGAGTCACGGGGGCGAGGATGGCACTGCCACCTCTCTGTGAGTGTCGGGGGTGTCCCCAGGGCAGTCATGGGGTGAGGATGGCACTGCCACCTCACCCTGAGTGCCCGGGGTGTCCCCAGGGCTCTGACGAGGCTGTGCCCGCAGGGACGAGGATGGCACTGCCACCTCCCGGAGGGACCGCGGTGTGCCCAGGGGGTCACGGGGGCGAGGGTGGCACTGCCACCTCTGCCACCTCCCGGGAGGGACTGCTGTGTACCCAGGGGGTCACAGGGGTGAGGATGGCACTGCCACCTCCCGGGAGGGACCGGGCTGTCCCCAGGGGTCTCACGTGCCAGGATGGCACTGCCACCTTCCCGGGAGGGACCGGGGTGTCCCCGGGGGTCACACGTCCAAGGCTGGCACTGCCACCTCACCCTGAGTGCCCGGGGTGTCCCCAGGGCTCTGACGAGGCTGTGCCCGCAGGGACGAGGATGGCACTGCCATCTTCGCCGTGAGTGACCAGAAGGACGTGGCGCTGGAGGTGCAGGTGACCAACGAGCCCTCGGACCCCGCGCAGCCGCACCGGGACGGGGACGATGCCCACCAGGCCCTGCTCGTGGCCACCTTCCCCCCGGAGCTGCCCTACGCCGCCATGAGGGCCGAGGAGCCCGCGGGCACCGGGGTGGGCACGGGGACGGGGACAGGGACGGGGACAGGGACAGGGACAGGGGACACAGGACAGGGGACAGGGGTGGGGACGGGGATGGGGACAGGGATGGGGACAGGGACAGGGACATGGGATAGGGGACAGGGATGGGGACAGGGACGGGGACAGGGACAGGGGACACAGGATAGGGGACAGGGATGGGGACAGGGACAGGGACAGCGATGGGGACAGGGACAGGGACGGGGATGGCGACAGGGACAGGGACGGGGATGGGGACAGGGACAGGGGACAGGGATGGGGACAGGGATGGGATGGGGACAGGAGGACAGGGGGGGGGACAGGGGACACGGGACAGGGACAGGGACAGGGACATGGGACAGGGACATGGGATAGGGGACGCAGGACACTCTGGGGGGTCACTCAGGGGTCACTCTGGGGTCACTCAGGGGTCACTCTGGGGTCACTCTGGGGTGACCCCAGGTGCCGCAGGGGGGTCTCTGGGATGGGGTCACTCGGGTCACTCAGGGGTCACTCTGTGGTCACTCATGGGTGACCCCAGGTGCGACAGGGGGGTCTCTGGGTTGGGGTCACTCAGGGGTCACTCTGCGGTCACTCGGGGTGACCCCGGGTGCCACAGGGGGGTCTCAGCCATGTCCCCCCCCCCCCCCGGACAAGGGGCTGGGGTTGGGCACCCCAAACCGGTCACTCGGGTCACTCAGGGGTCACTCTGTGGTCACTCATGGGTGACCCCAGGTGCGACAGGGGGGTCTCTGGGTTGGGGTCACTCAGGGGTCACTCTGCGGTCACTCGGGGTGACCCCGGGTGCCACAGGGGGGTCTCAGCCATGTCCCCCCCCCCCCCCGGACAAGGGGCTGGGGTTGGGCACCCCAAACCG
>NW_024527444.1:15845-17841 GCF_017590135.1 Pyrgilauda ruficollis
CGCCGCCCCCAGCGCTCACCTGCCCCTCCCCAGGTGCGGCTCTTCCTCATCCTCAGCACCTCGGGCATCTCCATCCACACCACGGACCTGGAGGTGCAGCTGGAGCTGTCCACGTGAGCCGGGCGGGGGGCTGGGACCCCCAGGAGCCCCCTGCCCCCGCCGCCCCCAGCGCTCACCTGCCCCTCCCCAGGTGCGGCTCTTCCTC
Organism: Pyrgilauda ruficollis; assembly: GCF_017590135.1. Lineage (NCBI taxonomy): Eukaryota > Metazoa > Chordata > Aves > Passeriformes > Passeridae > Pyrgilauda > Pyrgilauda ruficollis. Next base: position 16,051 of record NW_024527444.1, read on the forward strand.
ATCCTCAGCACCTCGGGCATCTCCATCCACACCACGGACCTGGAGGTGCAGCTGGAGCTGTCCACGTGAGCCGGGCGGGGGGCTGGGACCCCCAGGAGTGGGGATGGAGACCCCCGGGGTGGGGATGGAGACCCCCAGGATTTGGGGATGGAGACCCCCAGGATTTGGGGATGGAGACCTCCGGGGTGGGGGATGGAGACCCCCGGGGTTTGGGAGATAGAGACCCCCGGGGTGGGGATGGAGACCCCCGGGATTTGGGGGCCAGAACCGGGGGATGTTGAGGGTGAGAGCCGCGGGGAATTTGGGGTTTGGAGCCCCCAGGATTTGGGGCCAGAGCCCCGGGGGGTTTGGGGATGGTGACCCCCAGGATTTGGGGTAAATCCCTGGGGAATTTGGGGATCTGACCCCCAGGATCTGAGGTAAATCCCTCAGATTCCCTGGGGAATTTGGGGATCAGACCCCCCCCAGACTTTGGGGTTTGGAGCCCCCAGGATTTGGGGGCTGGAATCCCAGGGGATTTGGGGTCCAAAGCCCCCAAGATCTGAGGTGAAACCCTGGGGAATTTGGGGGTCAGACCCCCCAGACTTTAGGGTCCAGAGACCCCAGAATTTGGGGTCTGGGATCCCAGGGGATTTGGGGTCAAAGCCCCCAGGATTTGGAGACAAAATCCCGGCAGTTTCAGAGTCCGACCCCCCAACATTTAGGGTCGGGGGGCTGCATTTGGGGCTCACCCCACCCCCCGCACCCCCTCGGGGTTTTTCTTTTGGGGTTTCACCCCCCCGACCCCAAACCCCCAGGACCAGCGAGCAGCCGGGGCTGGAGCCGGTGGTCGCCCGCGCCCGCGTGGTCATCGAGCTGCCCCTGGCCGTGACCGGGTGAGTGGGGAGGGGGCTTTGGGGTCGGGACCCCCCCCCCGGGGATCCCCCCTCACAGCAGGGCTGTCCCCGCAGCGTGGCCGTGCCCCCCCGGCTGTTTTTTGGGGGGCAGGTGCTGGGGGAGAGCGCGGTGAAGAGGGAGAGCCAGGTGGGCAGCGCCGTCCGCTTCGAGGTCACGGTGAGAGACCCCCCAAAAGGAGACCCTCCCCCAAAAGAGAGACCCCCCCCAAAACAGACACCCCTCCAAAACAGAGATCCCCCAAACGGACCCCAAAACAGAGACACCAAAACAGAGACACCAAAAACAGAGACCTCAAAAACAGAGACCCCCCCAAAAGAGAGACCCCCCCCAAAACAGACACCCCCCAAAACAGAGATCCCCCAAACGGGCCCCAAAACAGAGACCCCAAAACAGAGACACCCCAAAACGGACCCCAAAACAGAGACCCCAAAAACAGAGGCCCAGAAACGAGACCCCCCAAAACAGACCCCAAAAACAGAGACACCCCCAAAATGAGATCCCCAAAGCAGACACCCTCCAAAAACAGAGACCCCTCCCCCGGGAACCCAAAACCAAAATGGGGTCAAGGTTCCGTACAGGGTTGTTTTTGGGGTTGGGGCTGTTTTTTGGGGTGAGGGATTGCATACAGGGGTTATTTTTATGGTCAGGGCTGGTTTTGGGGTCGGGGCTATTTCTGAGTTCTGGGTTGTTTTTGGGGTCGGGGCTGTTTTGAGTGTTGGGGCTGTTTTTGGGGTCAGGGCTATTTCTGGGGTCAGGTGCTGGTTTTGGGGTCGGGGTTATTTTTGGGGTCAGGGTTGTTTTTGGGGTCAGGGCTATTTCTGGTGTCGGGGTTATTTTTGGGGTCGGGGGCTATTTCTGGGGCCGGGGTTATTTTTGGGGTCGGGGGTATTTTTG
>NW_024527444.1:18390-19507 GCF_017590135.1 Pyrgilauda ruficollis
TGGGGGTGTGGGTTATTTTTGGGGTCAGGGTTGTTTTTGGGGTCAGGGCTATTTCTGGGGTCAGGTGCTGGTTTTGGGGTCGGGGCTATTTCTGGGGACAGGGTTGTTTTTGGGGTCGGGGCTATTTCTGGGGACAGGGTTATTTTTGGGGTCGGGGCTATTTCTGGGGTCCCTGCTGTGCCCCCAGGTGTCGCAGCGGGGGCCGGTGCTGAAGACCCCCGGCTCGGCCGCGCTGACGGTGCAGTGGCCGCTGGAGCTGCCCAACGGGAAGTGGCTCCTGTACCCCCTGAGCCTGGAGATGGGGACCCCCCCCGTGCCCTGCAGCCCCCCCGCCAACCCCCTGCGCCTCGCCCTGGTGAGATTTGGGGGGGCTGGGGGGGGTCCAGAGGGGTCCAGGAGTGTCCAGGGCTGGCCAGGGGTGTTTGGAGTGGGGGGACAGGGGTGCCCAGGGGGGGCCAGAGGTGTCCTGGGGGTGCCCAGGGGTGTTTGGGGTGGTGTCCAGGGGTGGCCCAAGATGTCCAGGGGTGCCCGGGGGTCCCTGTCCCCCCCACCCCATACCCACCTGTTCCCCCCCAGGAGCGGCCGGGCCGGGGGGACCCCCCCTCAGAGCCCCCCGCCCGCTCGTGGTGGGTGCCCACTGGGAGGAGGAGGAGGAACGTGACCCTGGTGAGTGGGGGGGTTTGGGTTTGGGGGGGCCCTGCTCATGGGGGCACCCGGGGTTTGGGGTCCTCCTCCTTCGGGGTGTCCCCGTTCCCGGGATCCCCCCGGTCCTGGGGTGCCCCTGCTCTGGCAGGGCCCCATGTTGGGGTGTCCCCATGTTGGGGTGTCCCCATTCCCAGTGTCCTCCTGCTCTGTCCTGCCCGGTTTCAGTGTCCCCCCATTCCCTGGGTGTCCCCATTCTTGGTGTCCCCATTCCTGGGATGTCCCCTCCATCCCCCAAAAAGAGAGGCCCCCACTCCCGAGGTGTCCCCCCGCCATTCCTGTGATGTCCCCACACTGTCTCCCCATCCCTGGGGCGTCCCCACGCTGTCCCCGCTGTCCCCTCTCTGTCCCCACGCTGTCCCCACTGTCCCCCCCCTGTCCCCACCCTGTCCCCCCTCTGTCCCCACCCTGGCCC
>NW_024527444.1:19560-30186 GCF_017590135.1 Pyrgilauda ruficollis
GGAGGGCAGGGGAGGGGCTGTGGGGGCGGGGCCTCTGGGGGAGGGACTGTGCTGACCCTGATGACCCCGTGTTGACCCCGCAGTGACCCCTGTGACCCCTGTAACCATCACTGACCCCAATGTGACCCCGTGACCCCTCCCTGACCCCCATGTGACCCCGTGTGACCCCGTGTGACCCTGTGTGACCCTGTGTGACGCCATGTGACCCTGTGTGACCCTGTGTGACCCCTGTGTGACCCTGTGTGACCCCATGTGACCCTGTGTAACCCCGTGTGACCCCGTGTGACCCCGTGTGACCCCATGTCACCCTGCTGTCCCCACAGATGTCGGTGTCCCTGCACCTGGACCCGGGCGTGGCCGTCACCGCCGTCCCCTGGTGGGTGCTGCCGCTGGCGGTGCTGCTGGGGCTGCTGCTGCTGGCGCTGCTCGTGCTGGGGCTCTGGAAGGTGAGGGACCCCCTGCTGTCGCGACATGGCACGATAGAGTGGAGCATATCGCGATATGGCACCATACAGCACGGCATATCGCGATATGGCACCATAGAGCACGGCATGTCGTGATATGGCACCATAGAGCACGGCATGTCGTGATATGGCATGATACAGTGTGGCATATCGCAATATACCCCTTGCTGTCCGGTGTCACATCACGATATCTCACACTGTCTGGTTCCATATCTCAATATCTCACGCTGTCCGCTGCCATATCGCGATATCTCACTCCGTCTGGTGCCATATCGTGATATCTCACTCTCTCTGGTGCCATATCGTGATATCTCACTCTGTCCAGTGCCATATTGTGATATCTCACTCTCTCTGGTGCCATGTCACAATATCTCATGCTGTCTAGTGCCATGTCGCGATATCTCACTCTGCCCGGTGCCATGTCGTGATATCTCACTGTGTCTGGTGCTATATCGCGATATCTCGCTCTACCCAGTGCCATGTCACGATATCTCACTCTGCCTGGTGCCGTGTCGCGATATCTCGCTCTGCCCGGTGTCATATCACGATATCTCGCTCTACCCGGTGCCATATTGCGATATCTCACTGTGTCTGGTGCTATATCCATGTCGTGATATGGCACCATAGAGCACGGCATGTCGTGATATGGCATGATACAGTGTGGCATATCGCAATATACCCCTTGCTGTCCGGTGTCACATCACGATATCTCACACTGTCTGGTTCCATATCTCAATATCTCACGCTGTCCGCTGCCATATCGCGATATCTCACTCCGTCTGGTGCCATATCGTGATATCTCACTCTCTCTGGTGCCATATCGTGATATCTCACTCTGTCCAGTGCCATATTGTGATATCTCACTCTCTCTGGTGCCATGTCACAATATCTCATGCTGTCTAGTGCCATGTCGCGATATCTCACTCTGCCCGGTGCCATGTCGTGATATCTCACTGTGTCTGGTGCTATATCGCGATATCTCGCTCTACCCAGTGCCATGTCACGATATCTCACTCTGCCTGGTGCCGTGTCGCGATATCTCGCTCTGCCTGGTGTCATATCACGATATCTCACTCTGCCCGGTGTCATATCACGATATCTCGCTCTACCCGGTGCCATATTGCGATATCTCACTGTGTCTGGTGCTATATCACGATATCTCGCTCTGCCCGGTGCCATATTGCGATATCTCATGCTGTCCGGTGCTATATCGCGATATCTCACTCTGCCCGGTGCCATGTCGCGATATCTCCCCGCCCTCTCTCCCCCAGCTGGGGTTTTTCCGGCGGGCGGCGCCGCCGCCGGCCGTGCCGCGGTTCCGGGCCGTGCGCATCCCGCGGGAGCAGCGGCCGCAGGCCCGCGAGGGCCGCACCGGCACCATCCTGCGGCCGCAGTGGGCGGCCGGACCCGCGGACAGGGACGGGGACAGCGCCGCGCCCGGACCCGCCTGAGCGCCACCCAGCGACAGACGGACACGGCTGGACAGACGGACACGGCATGGATGGACGGACACGGCACGGACAGACAGACACGGCACGGACAGACGGACACGGCTGGACAGACGGACACGGCACGGACGGACGGACACAGCTGGACAGACGGACACGGCATGGACAGACGGACATGGCACGGACAGACAGACACGGCACAGATGGATGGAGACGGGGCGGACAGACGGACACGCATGGCACGGACAGATGGACACAGCTGGACAGACTGACATGGCACGGACAGATGGATACGGCACAGACAGATGGACACAGCATGGACATGGGAGGGACAGCGACAGGGACAGCACCGCGCCAGGACCCGCCTGACGGACACCCATGGACAGACGGACATGGCATGGACACAGGGATAGACACAGCTGGACAGATGGACACAACACGGACAGATGGACACAGATGGACATGGGAGGGACAGGGACAGGGAGAGGAACAGCGCCGCAGCAGGACCCACTTGACGGACATCCGGGAGGGACAGACGGACACGGCACGGATACGGCACGGGTGGACAGATGGACGTGGCATAGACACGGCTGGACAGATGGACACGGGACATGGACAGATGGACATAGCTGGACATGGGATGGACACCGGATGGACATGGGATGGACAAATGGACATGGGATGGGCAGGGGGATGGACGCTGGATGAACACGTGGACACGGGTGGACACAGGACGTGGACAAATGGACACAGGGATGGACTCAATATGGACACAGCAGGGACAGGGACACGGACACAGACACAGGACAGGGGACATGGGACAGGGACGGTCCCTGGCTGTGCCCTGGGAAGGCCCCATGGAGGCCCTGCCATGTCCTGGAGCTCCAGGATGGGCAGGGGCCGGACAGAGCCACGGCCCCAGGGGTCAGTTCGGCCCCAGGGGTCACTTTGTCCCTATGGGTCACTTTTTGTCCCCAATAAAAGGCGCTGACCCCACATTGACTCCGAGTGTTCCTTCAGTGTCCAGGGGCTGCCGCCATGATGGGTGTGGCGGCCGCCATGATGTGTGTGGCAGCCGCCATGATGGATTGAGGCCGCCATGATGGGTGTGGCGACAGCCATGATGAGGGCAGCCGCCATGATTGTTGTGGCAGCCTCCATGATCGGAGTGGCGGCTTCTCCGTCAGGCCAGGCCGTGTCTCCCGGACTAGCCGGACACGCCCTCACCCCACGGGTCGGTCCCGGCCGCTCCGGACCCGCCACAACCCCGGTAACGGCGCCTGAAGCGCCACCAGCGCGGCCCTGCCCACACTCAAAATGGCGCCGCACGCCGAGGCCTCACCGGAACCTCCAACATGGCGGCGCCCACTGCGGGGGTCAGTGACGTCATTCTATTTCCGGCGCGGGCCGGAAGTGGCGCGGCCATGGCGGTCGGGAGCTCCAGGCGCTGGTGAGGCCGGGGGGCCCTTGGGGACACCGGGGAGGAGCTGAGGGGACACTGAGGGACGCTTGGGGACACCGGGGGGGCCTTGGGGACACCGGGGAGACCTTGGGGACAGCGGTGGCGGCGGTCGGGCCGGGGTTTGGGGCTGGGGACGCCGTGAGGGCCCCGCGCCCTCCTCGTGTCCCCTCAGTGTCCCCTCAGTGTCACCTCAGTGTCCCCAGCCCCCTCCTGTCCCCCCCCCGTGTCCCCTCAGTGTCCCCCAGTGTCCCCAAGCCTCTCTCGGTGGCACCCGGGAGGTGACACTGAGGGTCCTTTGCCCCCTCCCTGTCCCCTCCCCTGTGTCCCCATTGTCCCCAACCCCCTCGGGGTGACACCGAGGTGACACGGACGCGTCCCCAGATGCCAGCATGGCCACCAGCCGCTCGGAGGACGAGGAGTCCCTGGCGGGGCCCAAGCGGGGCCCGGCCACCCCCGCGGGGACTGTCCCCAAACGGCGCAGCTCCTCCAGGTAAGGGACACCGAGACACCCGGGGGACACCGGGACAGCCAGGGGACACAGGGGACACCCGGGGGACACAGGGACAGCCAGGGGACACTGGGACAGCCAGGGGACACTGGGACAGCCAGGGGACACCGGGGACACAGGGACAGGGAGGGGACACCGGGGACACCCGGGAGACACCGGGACACCCGGGGGACACAGGGGACAAGTAGGTGACACTGGGGACAGCCAGAGGACACAGGGACAGCCAGGGGACACCGGGGACACAGGGACAGGGAGGGGACACCGGGGACACCCGGGAGACACCGGGACACCCTGGGCAGGGACTGTCCCCAAACGGCGCAGCTCCTCCAGGTAAAGGACACCGGGGACAGCCAGGGGACACCGGGGACACCCGGGAGACACAGGGGACAAGTAGGTGACACTGGGGACAGCCAGAGGACACAGGGACAGCCAGGGGACACTGGGCAGGGACTGTCCCCAAACGGCGCAGCTCCTCCAGGTAAAGGACACCGGGGACAGCCAGGGGACACAGGGACAGCCAGGGGACACCGGGGACACAGGGACACCCAGGGGACAAGCAGGTGACACTGGGGACAGCCAGAGGACACAGGGACAGGGAGGGGACACAGGACAGGGACAGCCAGGGGACAGGAGAGAGGACACAGAGGAGGCACAGGGGACAGGGAGGGGACACCAGTGTCACAAAGGGGCAGGAGGGGACAGAGAGGAGATGGGGACGTGGGGAGGGGACAGAGAGGGGACACCAGGGAGGGGGAGGGGACAGAGAGGGGACACCAGGGACAGGGGAGGGGACAGAGAGGGGACACCAGGGATGGGGGAGGGGACACGTGGCGGCTTCTCCGTCAGGCCAGGCCGTGTCTCCCGGACTAACCGGACACGCCCTCACCCCACGGGTCGGTCCCGGCCGCTCCGGACCCGCCACAACCCCGGTAACGGCGCCTGAAGCGCCACCAGCGCGGCCCTGCCCACACTCAAAATGGCGCCGCACGCCGAGGCCTCACCGGAACCTCCAACATGGCGGCGCCCACTGCGGGGGTCAGTGACGTCATTCTATTTCCGGCGCGGGCCGGAAGTGGCGCGGCCATGGCGGTCGGGAGCTCCAGGCGCTGGTGAGGCCGGGGGGGTCTTGGGGACACCGGGGAGGAGCTGAGGGGACACTGAGGGACGCTTGGGGACACCGGGGGGGCCTTGGGGACACCGGGGAGACCTTGGGGACAGCGGTGGCGGCGGTCGGGCCGGGGTTTGGGGCTGGGGACGCCGTGAGGGCCCCGCGCCCTCCTCGTGTCCCCTCAGTGTCCCCTCAGTGTCACCTCAGTGTCCCCAGCCCCCTCCTGTCCCCCCCCCGTGTCCCCTCAGTGTCCCCCAGTGTCCCCAAGCCTCTCTCGGTGGCACCCGGGAGGTGACACTGAGGGTCCTTTGCCCCCTCCCTGTCCCCTCCCCTGTGTCCCCATTGTCCCCAACCCCCTCGGGGTGACACCGAGGTGACACGGACGCGTCCCCAGATGCCAGCATGGCCACCAGCCGCTCGGAGGACGAGGAGTCCCTGGCGGGGCCCAAGCGGGGCCCGGCCACCCCCGCGGGGACTGTCCCCAAACGGCGCAGCTCCTCCAGGTAAGGGACACCGGGGACACCCGGGGGACACAGGGGACAAGTAGGTGACACTGGGGACAGCCAGAGGACACAGGGACAGCCAGGGGACACCGGGGACACAGGGACAGGGAGGGGACACCGGGGACACCCGGGAGACACAGGGGACAAGTAGGTGACACTGGGGACAGCCAGAGGACACAGGGACAGCCAGGGGACACGGGGACAGCCAGGGGACACGGGGACAGCCAGGGGACACGGGGACAGCCAGGGGACACTGGGCAGGGACTGTCCCCAAACGGCGCAGCTCCTCCAGGTAAAGGACACCGGGGACAGCCAGGGGACACAGGGACAGCCAGGGGACACCGGGGACACAGGGACACCCAGGGGACAAGCAGGTGACACTGGGGACAGCCAGAGGACACAGGGACAGGGAGGGGACACAGGACAGGGACAGCCAGGGGACAGGAGAGAGGACACAGAGGAGGCACAGGGGACAGGGAGGGGACACCAGTGTCACAAAGGGGCAGGAGGGGACAGAGAGGGGAGGGGACACAGGACAGGGACAGCCAGGGGACAGGAGAGAGGACACAGAGGAGGCACAGGGGACAGGGAGGGGACACCAGTGTCACAAAGGGGCAGGAGGGGACAGAGAGGAGATGGGGACGTGGGGAGGGGACAGAGAGGGGACACCAGGGCCCCCCCCCGGCGCTGCCCAAGCGGCTCAAGAAGAGCAAACCCAGCCCCGCCCCCCGCGACCTGGGCAGGTGGAAACCCGCCGATGACCTGCTGCTCATCAACGCCGTGCTGCAGGTCAGGCATGGCCAGGGGGCTGGGGAGACCCCTGCCCGCCTGGGGGACCCCCCTCAATTGGGGAACCCCCCCTCAATTGGGGGATTTGGGGGGGTTTTGGGGGGAAGCCCAGAACGTCACTTGGGGCTCAATGGCTTCTCATGGTACAGCTGAGACACATCTGGAGGGCTTTGGGGGGATTTTGGGGGTCTCTCCTCACCTGGATGAACTTGAGGGACCCCCTCACACCTGGGGCACCCCCCCTCAATTGGGGGATTTGGGGGGGTTTTGGGGGGAAGCCCAGAACGTCACTTGGGGCTCAATGGCTTCTCATGGTACAGCTGAGACACATCTGGAGGGCTTTGGGGGGATTTTGGGGGTCTCTCCTCACCTGGATGAACTTGAGGGACCCCCTCACACCTGGGGCACCCCCCCTCAATTGGGGGATTTGGGGGGGTTTTGGGGGGAAGCCCAGAACGTCACTTGGGGCTCAATGGCTTCTCATGGTACAGCTGAGACACATCTGGAGGGCTTTGGGGGGATTTTGGGGGTCTCTCCTCACCTGGATGAACTTGAGGGACCCCCTCACACCTGGGGCACCCCCCCTCAATTGGGGGATTTGGGGGGGTTTTGGGGGGAAGCCCAGAACGTCACTTGGGGCTCAATGGCTTCTCATGGTACAGCTGAGACACATCTGGAGGGCTTTGGGGGGATTTTGGGGGTCTCTCCTCACCTGGATGAACTTGAGGGACCCCCTCACACCTGGGGCACCCCCCCTCAATTGGGGGATTTGGGGGGGTTTTGGGGGGAAGCCCAGAACGTCACTTGGGGCTCAATGGCTTCTCATGGTACAGCTGAGACACATCTGGAGGGCTTTGGGGGGATTTTGGGGGTCTCTCCTCACCTGGATGAACTTGAGGGACCCCCTCACACCTGGGGCACCCCCCCTCAATTGGGGGATTTGGGGGGGTTTTGGGGGGAAGCCCAGAACGTCACTTGGGGCTCAATGGCTTCTCATGGTACAGCTGAGACACATCTGGAGGGCTTTGGGGGGATTTTGGGGGTCTCTCCTCACCTGGATGAACTTGGGGGACCCCCGCCCATCTGAGGGACCCCCTCACACCTGGGGGACCCCCCCTCAATTGGGGGATTTGGGGAGGTTTTGGGGGGGGATCCCGGGACGGTCACTTGGGGCTCAATGGCTTCTCATGGTACAGCTGAGACACATCTGGAGGGCTTTGGGGGGATTTTGGGGGTCTCTCCTCACCTGGATGAACTTGGGAGACCCCCACCTATCTGAGGGATCCCCTCAAACCTGGGGGACCCCCCCTCAATTGGGGGTTTGGGGAGGTTTTGGGGGGAAGCCCAGAACGTCACTTGGGGTCAATGGTTTCTTGTGGTGCAGATGAGAGCACACCTGGGGAGGTTTTGGGGAGATTTTGGGAGTCTCTCCTTACTTGGATGAACTTGGGGGACCCCCACCCACCTGGGGGACCCCTCCTCAATTGGGGGAACCCCCTCACCTGGAGAATTTGGGGGATTTTGGGGGGAACCCCAAAATGGCCACTTAGGACCCAACGGCTTCTCCCGGTGCAGCTGAGACACACCTGGGGGGCTTTGGGGAAGTTTTGGGGGGTCTCTCCTCACCTGCAGGATTTTAGGGTGACCCCAACACCCCCAGGATCCCCCCCTCACCCCCTCACCTGGTTTTTTTTTGGGGTTCCCCCCCAGACCAACGACCTGACCTCGGTGCACCTGGGGGTGAAGTTCAGCTGCCGCTTCACCCTGCGCGAGATCCAGGAGCGCTGGTACTCGCTGCTCTACGACCCCGTCATCTGCAAGTGAGGCTCTTTGGGGGGTCCTGGGGGGTCTTTGGGGGGCTTCAGAGGGTCCCACAGGTCTGGGCGGGTCTGGCAGAGTCAGGGGACACAGGTGACACCCATGGGACACCCAGGTGACACTCAGGAGCGCTGGTACTCGCTGCTCTACGACCCCGTCATCTGCAAGTGAGGGCACTTTGGGGGGTCCTGGGGGGCTTCTGGGGGGCTTCTGGGGGTCCCACAGGCGTGGCAGAGCCCGGGGACACAGGTGACAGCAGGGGGACACAGGTGACACCCCTGTGACACCCGTGTGACACCTGTGTGACACCTGTGTGACACCCAGGGGGGCCTCAGGTGTCCCCAGAGGGGTTTGGGGTGTCCCCAAGGGGGCCTCAGGTGTCCGGGGTCCCACAGGCGTGGCAGAGCCCGGGGACACAGGTGACAGCAGGGGGACACAGGTGACACCCCTGTGACACCCGTGTGACACCTGTGTGACACCTGTGTGACACCCAGGAGCGCTGGGAGCTTCTGCTTTAGGAGCCCAGGGGGGCCTCGGGTGTCCCCAAGGGGGGTTTGGGGTGTCCCCAAGGGGGTCTCAGGTGTCCCCTAGGGGGTTTGGGGTGTCCCCAAGGGGGTCTCAGGTGTCCCCCGGGGGGCCTCAGGTGTCCCTGGGGATTTGGGGACAATTCCAGCAGTGTCACCTGTGTCCCCAAGCTGTCATGCCAGGCCGTGGAGCTGTCCCTGAGGGCTGTCACAGGGGTGTCCCCAATGTCCCCAATGTCCCCAGGCACTCGTGCCAGGCCATGCGCCAGCTGCACCCCGAGGGTTGGGCTGTCACAGGGTGTCACAGGGGTGACACAGGGTGTCACAGGGCTGTCACAGGGGTGACACAGGGGTGACACAGGGGTGTCCCCAATGTCCCCAGGCACTCGTGCCAGGCCATGCGCCAGCTGCACCCCGAGGCCGTGGCCGCCATCCAGAGCAAGGTCCTGTTCAGCAAGGCCGAGGAGCAGCTGCTGACCCGCGTGCCATCGGTGAGGAGTGTCCCCAAGTGTCCCCAAGTGTCCCCAAATGTCACCTAATGTCACCCAACATCACCCCCTGCTGCTGACCCGCGTGCCATCGGTGAGGGCTGTCCCCAAGTGTCCCCAAATGTCACCTAGTGTCCCCTTGACATGTCCCCAGAGCCCTGTCCCCTCGCTGGACACCTTCCAGGAGCTGCTGCAGGCTGTTTTACCCTGCCAGGACCTGTCCCCTGACGTGTCCCCGTGTCCCCAGAGCCCTGTCCCCGTGTCCCCATGTCCCCTGTCTGTCTGTCTGTCCCAGAGCTGACGGTGGCTGACCGGCGGCAGAAGCGCGAGATCCGGCAGCTGGAGCAGGAGCTGCACCGCTGGCAGGTGCTGGTGGACTCCATCACAGGTGGGCCCCGGCCGTCTGTCCGTCCGTCCGTCCGTCCGTCCGTCTGTCTGTCCGTCCGTCTGTCTGTCCGTCCGTCTGTTTGTCCGTCCATCCGTCTGTCCATCTGTCTGTCTGTCTGTCCATCCATCTGTCCGTCTGTCCATCTGTCCCTGGGTCCATCCCTGTGTCCGTCTGTCCATCCTTGGGTCCGTCTGAGTGTCTGTCCGTCCATCCCCGTGTCCATCCGTGTGTCTGTCTGTCCATCCATGTGTCTGTGTGTCCATCCCTGTGTCTGTCTGTCCGTCCCCGTGTCCATCCGTGTGTCTGTCTGTCCATCCGTGTGTCTGTCTGTCCATCCGTGTGTCTGTCTGTCCATCCGTGTGTCTGTGTGTCCATCCGTGTGTCTGTGTGTCCGTCCCTGGTCCCTGTCTCTGTCTGTCCGTCCCTGTGTCTGTGTGTCCATCCCTGTGTCTGTCTGTCCGTCCGTGTGTCTGTCTGTCCGTCCCCGCGTCCATCCCCGTGTCCGGCTCTCTGTCCATCCATCTGTCCCCGTGTCCCTCTGTCCCCTCTCTGTCCCCATTGTCCCCCTGTCCCCTTGGTGTCCCCCGACTGTCCCGAGTGTCCCTCTGTCCCCGTGTCCGTCTGTCCCCAGCTGTCCCCATTGTCCCTTGAGCACCCTGAGTGTCCCCGGAGTGCCCCTCTGTCCCTCCACTGTCCCCCTGTCCCCTGAGTGTCTCCTGTCTGTCCCTCACTGTTCCCATTGTCCCCTCGCTGTCCTTCTCTGTCCCTCTGTCCCCTCTGTCCCCTGGCTGTCCCCACTGTCCCCTCACTGTCCCTGTGTCCCCAGAGATGAGCTCCCCGGATTTTGACACTCAGACTCTGGCACTGCTCCCCATTGTCCCCCTGTCCCCTGTGTGTCCCCTGGCTGTCCCCTGAGTGTCCCCAGAGTGTCCCCTCTGTCCCCTGGCTGTCCCCACTGTCCCCTCACTGTCCCTGTGTCCCCAGAGATGAGCTCCCCGGATTTTGACACTCAGACTCTGGCACTGCTCCCCATTGTCCCCCTGTCCCCTGTGTGTCCCCTGGCTGTCCCCTCTGTCCCCAGGCTGTCCCCCCTGTCCCCTGTGTCCCCCTGTCCCCTGGCTGTCCC
>NW_024527445.1:0-979 GCF_017590135.1 Pyrgilauda ruficollis
CTGAAAATCCCCAAATTGGAACAAAAAATCCCAAACTGGAGCAAAAAGACCCCAATTCCAGCTGAAAAAAACCCAAAAAACCCAAATTGGAACAAAAAACTCCCCGATTCCACCTGAAAAAATCCCAAAAATACCCAAGCTGGGTCAAAAAAATCCCCAATTCCACCTGAAAAAACCCAAAAACCCTAAACTGGACCCAAAATCTCCCCAATTCCACCTGAGAAAAACCCCAAAAAGGACCCAAAAACTCCCCAATTCCAGCTGAAAAAATCCCAAAAACCCCCAAACTGGACCCAAAAAACCCCAAACTGGACCCAAAAACTCCCCAATTCCACCTGAGAAAAGCCCCAAAAAACCCCAAACTGGACCAAAAAAATCCCCAATTCCACCTGAAAAACCCCGAAATTGTTGCAAAATCCCCAACTCCATCATGAAAAAAACCCCAAACTGGACCAAAAACTCCCCAATTCCACCAGAAAAAATCCCAAAAAAACTCAAACTGGACCCAAAAAATCCCCGATTCCACCTGAGAAAACCCCAAAAACCCCAAACTGGACCCAAAATCTCCCCAATTCCACCTGAGAAACGGTGCCCGCGCCGCCGCTCCCGCTCCCGCTCCCGTTTCTCCGCCGCTTCCCCCGCCATCCCCTCGCCGCCGCCGGGCTCTCCCCCGCCCAGCTCCTCGGGGGGCTCCGGTGGTTCCGGGGGTCCCTCGTCTTTCTTGTCGCGGTCGCGGTCGCGTTTTCGGTCCCGGGATCGCGAGCGGCGCTTGCGGTCGCGGTCGCGGTCGCGGTCCTTGCTGCGGTCGCGGCTCCCGCCGCGTTTCCGTTCCCTCTCGTCCTTCTCGCGGCTCCGCGTCCGCCGCCGCCGCTCCCGGGAGCGCGAACGGCGCCGCTCCCGTTCCCGGGAGCGCTCCCGGCGGTCCCGCTCCCGCTCCCGCTCCCGGTCCCTGCGGGGACAGCGCCCGTCAGGGGACGAC
>NW_024527446.1:0-979 GCF_017590135.1 Pyrgilauda ruficollis
CATTCCCTGAGCCCCGAGATGCTGTAATGCCTCAAATAAAATAAAGAGTTAAATAAAATGGAGTTCAGTAAACTAAAGAGTTAAATAAAATAAACAGCCAAATAAAGGCAAATAAAATGCACTTCAGGTCTAGGCTGAGCATATTCCCCCCACCCCTGCACCACAGGCTGTGCCAGGGAGCCAAGGAGCCAAAAAGCAAAATCTTTGCACCCCCACCCCAACAACTGAGCATCCCCTCTTCCAGGTGAGAAAATCCAGGAGGGGAAGGGAGAGGGACTGGAGCACAGGTCTGGATTCCTGCACAGCGTTTGGCAGTGGGGAGAAAACAAGGTTAAGTTCAGTAATCAAATGGCAATGAGCCTCCTCTCCTGCAGCACTGGTATCTGCAGCTCCAAAGTATTTATTTTTGAAATGCTGCAAGTGGCAAGCGGCGCGGACGGACCCTATTTTTAGTGTAGCAGCCAGTGGCAATGGGTGAAAGGAGATTATTTCTGCCTTATTAAGAGCAGAAAGTGAATTTGCAAATATTACTCAGTAACACACGGGCAGCCCCCATGAAGCAGACATGCAGCACGGAGCCACCACGGCTCCAGAGCCCTCAAAGTTCACACAGAAACTACAGCCCCGGAGGCTGGGCAGGGGAAAATGGGGGAAAAAGGTGGAAAAGTGAATTAAAATCAGGCTGATGCTGCAGCTCAGGAGGTGTGGGCAGCCCCACTGCCAGGGGATGGGTACTGGGTGCTCAGTTTGGGACCCTGGAACTGCCCTGGGGCTCTTCTGGGGACCAAGCTCCAAACATCTCTTCTGGGGACCTGGCACAGCCCCGAGGGGTCTCTCTGAAGATCCTGGCACAGCCACAGGGATGGCAGGACAGCCCCGAGGGGTCTCTGCCCAGGGACCCTTGCACAGTCCCACACATCTCTCATGGGCACCCTGGCACAGCCCCGAGGGGTCTCACCCCAATCCCTGGCACAGCCCC
>NW_024527447.1:0-986 GCF_017590135.1 Pyrgilauda ruficollis
TTGAGCAAGGCAGAGGACAAATGGCAGGAATACAGACGTTTGGAGAAGGCCAGTGCCACCAGCACAGGTGGATAAAGCTGAAGAAACAAAACCCAAAACTTTGGATTTCATCTCTCCTAGAGGGGGCTACAGGAGACTTGGAGAGGGACTTTGGGCAGGAGAGACAGGACAAGGGGGAATGTCCTTAAGCCAAAGGAAGATGGATTTAACTGGATATTGGGAAGAAATTAATAACAAATTAAAGTTCCCAGCAGGGAGTTGGCTCCAGCAGCTTATCTTGAGCCTCCGTTTATGGCTGGGCTTGGACACGGTCGGACAGGCTAATCCAGGAGGAGATGCTGCAGTACCCAGTGCACTGCAGGAGATGACAGAGGCTCCAAGTTAATGGATAAGGCTAAAGACAGTGTGACCAATGGGATGAATCAATCAGAGCTGTGCAGCTTCAGGAGACGAGAGAAAAGGAGAATAAAAATCAAGGCTTAGAGCTTTCAGCCCCTGGGCTGAGAGGAAAGGCAGATGTGGGTGTCCCAACATAAAAACGAGTCCAGAGAGGCCACAGAGCTGCTCCAAGGGCTGGAGCCCCTCTGGAGCCAAGCTGGGAGAGCTGGGAATGTTCCCCTGGAGAGGAGAGGGCTCCAGGGAGAGCTCAGAGCCCCTGGCAGGGCCTGGAGGGGCTCCAGGAGAGCTGGAGAGGGACTGGGGACAAGGCATGGAGGGACAGGACACAGGGAATGGCTCCCACTGCCAGAGGGCAGGGATGGATGGGAGATTGGGAATTGGGAATTCCTGGCTGGCAGGGTGGGGAGGGCACCAAGCTCACGGTGCTTTCAGCATTTTGGGATATTGAGCTTTCCTGGACAGTCACACTGCGGGGTGTGAGGGGGGACAGCAGCTCTGCCCCACTCCAGGATGGAGGAAGGCTGGAGGAAGATTCTCTGGGATTTCTCTGCTCTGGGGACAGGGAGGGAGGGACAGACAGAGCGGGG
>NW_024527448.1:0-979 GCF_017590135.1 Pyrgilauda ruficollis
AGAGCAAGAAAGATTGAAAACTTTAAGAGAACAGTACGATCAGTTAGAAAAGCAATATAATGATTTGGGTTTACCTGCCTCGGACAGAAATTTGTTTATAGATTTAATGCAGGAGATTGCTACAAAATTAGGCCTTACTAACTGTTGGATATGTGGGGGGCTCAAGTCAGCCGAGAAATGGCCATGGAAAGGTGAGAGTTTAACCCCAGAGCAGCTCTTAAACTGGGAGAATGCCAAGATCTCAAAAACAATACAAAGACCTGAGGGTTGGGTACTGGAACAGTGGGTGATTGGAACTTTTTGTATCAGCCGAGAAGGAAAAGAGTACACCAAAGTTGTGGGGTACACTCCATGTATATCCACTTTGATGGTGAACTCAAATGATAAAAGCAGGATCTGGCAACCAGAACCTCCTGCCAGGTATTGGAGTCAGAAGAAAGAAACTAACTGTGAATGGAGTGACAGAATTGAATTTTGCTGGAATAAAGGCTCTGGAGTTAACCCTTACCAGTCCCTGGTAGAATTGAGAGAGTATTGGAACGACCCAGGGAATACAAAAATAAAATGGAAAGCCCATTATTGGATTTTACCAATATTACTGAACGGGACTGCCTTGGTCTGTCTGGTCCCAGCTGCTGAACCAAATAGCGGCACCTGTGGTGTTTTGTCCCCAGAGACGCTATCTAGCTACCTGTGGTCGCAGCTGAGCACGTGGGGACAAGTCCGGGCACGTCCTGAACTCCAGTGCTTACGGGCTGGAGCTTGCTGTTGAAGAGGGTCACTCTTCAGGCCTCCCTGAGCTGGAGAAACCTTTTAAGGCAATGGTGAAGGAAGGAGTGGGTCCTGGTGGAGAGTTTTTAATCCAGAGTTTTTATTCTGGGCCGCATGGCCTCTGAATCCTGCAACAACTCCACGAGAACTCCCCTGGTTTGGTGTGCTTGCCCTTTTACCAAGGGGAGAGGGGGAGGGGAGGGAACAC
>NW_024527449.1:0-979 GCF_017590135.1 Pyrgilauda ruficollis
GGGCGGATTTTGGGGCAGATTTGGGGTACCTGGGGTGGATTTTGGGGTCTCTGGGGTAAATTTGGGGTCCACGGGGCTGATTTGGGGCAGATTTGGGGTCCCTGGGGCAGATTTTGGCTCAGATTTTGGGGATTTGGGGCAAATTTTGGGGTTTTTGGGTCAGATTTTGGGGCAGATTTGGGTGTTCCTGGGGGAAATTTGGGGTGTTTTGGGGCAGATTTTGGGGCAGTTTGGGGGGTTTTGGGGTCCCTGGGGCAGATTTGGGGTCAGATTTTGGAGGTTTGGGGCAAATTAGGGGTTTTTTGGGGCAGATTTTGGGATTTTTGGGGCAATTTTGGGATTTGTGGGGGGGTTTGGGGCAGTTTTGGGGTCTCTGGGGCAGATTTTGGGGGTTTTAGGGTGGATTTTGGGGTTTTGGGGCAGTTTTGGGGTCTCTGATGCAAATTTGGAGAAGTTTTGGGGAAGATTCTGAGATTTTTGGGGCAGATTTTGGGGATTTAGGGGCAGATTTGGGGTGCCTGGGGCAAATTTGGGGAAGTGTTTGGGTTTTTGGGGCACTTTTGGGGTTTTTGGGGCATTTTTGGGATTCCCTGGGGAAAATTTTGGGTCCCTAAGGCAGACTTTGGCTCAGATTTTGGGGGTTCAGAGCAAATTTTGGGGTTTTTGGGGCAGATTTTGGGGTCCCCGGGACAGATTTTTGGGTGTTTTGGGGCAATTTTGGGATTTGTGGGGGGTTTTGGGGCAGTTTTGGCGTTTTTTGGGGCAGATTTTGGGGTCCCTGGGGCCGATTTTGGCTCAGATTTTGGGGGGTTTGGGGCAAATTTGGGCTTTTTGGGGCAAATTTCGGGGTTTTCGGGGCAGATTTGGGGTCCCTGGGGCAAACCTGGGGAAGTTTTGGGGCAGATTTTGGGATTTTTGGGTTTTTTTGGGGCAGTTTTGGGGTTCCTGGGGTAGATTTTGGGGTTTTGGGGCAGATTTT
>NW_024527450.1:0-986 GCF_017590135.1 Pyrgilauda ruficollis
ACCCAAGATTTTTAATGTGCTTCAAGGGGGGATGCGGATCTTGGCTTGAAGGAGGGCAGAACAGATGAGAACTCAAATGGCAAAGTGCAAGGGGACAAGGCACAATTTGTTCTGATTGAAAGACAAGGTTAAAAATCTCATTTTCTGTTACAATGAATTGGCTTTTCAAAGTAAGACCTCCCTGACCTCGGGCCTTTTTCAGATTTGATTTCTGGAGAAATTCTAGCCTTTACATTACAGTAAAACGCTGTAAAATTTTCAAATAGCTAAAATTTTGTGCTAACCCTAATTCATAATCATTCTGGCCTTGCAACCGTGGTGTGAAATTCACTGAGCTAGACAGCTGGGAAGGGGGGGGTGTGAAGAGTGGGGGTGGTGTTGTGTTTTTTTATTATTATTGCACTCCTGGTGCTCAACCCTTCTACTCTATACGAAATCCATATTCAGAAGTCTGTAAGCATGAAGATGCTTTTACGTACAAGGATTTGGTCAGGCTCTAAAAGCATCTGCACCTTCGTTTGCAATGAATGAATCTCTCTTCAAATTTACTTTGGGTGACCAAAATATGTGTTTGTATCCTGTAGTCCTGACTTAGGTAAAAAGTGGTGCTGCTCAGAAAATTGTTTTGTCCATGTAATGCTCTCCAAAATAATTTCTATCCCTTCAAAACCCTCTAAAGGACACCTACTGAGAAATGCTTTCCAATGAAACCTGAAGAAAACTGCCTGAGCTCACAGTGCTGGTACAAAACTAAACCTTAAATGAAGTTCTAGGAAAGAACCACCAGCTTTTCATGTAAACTTGTGGTGAGTTTTCACTGAAGGCCTCAACCCTGCCAACCCATGGCTAAATGTCATACTTCATTTCCTATCCTAAATCAGCCATAACAGGAAGACGGTTTTGCTCTGTCATTTTCAGACCTCATTAAAACCCAGCACTAAGCATAATTCTGGATAGTGGAACTTGGCTGTGGACTGAAAAAAAAA
>NW_024527451.1:0-979 GCF_017590135.1 Pyrgilauda ruficollis
CCCAAACCCCCAAATTTGGGGTTTTTACCCCAAACCCCGCGCTGACCTCGCCGTTGTCCTTGTCCACGCTGTGCGACTCGTCCAGGATCCGATCCACCTCCACGTAGTCGGGGTTGAAGGGCTCCTCGTCCTGCCACCGACCCAAAATCCTCTTCTTTCTCCCCAAATTCACTTTTCCCCCCAATTCCCTGCTTTTCTCCCCCACAAAAAAAAAAAAAATCCCCCAAAAAAATCCAAATTTTCCCCAAAAAATCCCAAATTTTTCCCCTAAAACACCGGGTCTTTCCCCCTAAAAGAACAGATTTTTTTCCCCAAAAAACCCCAAATTTTTCCCCCAAAAAAACCAGATTTTTCCCCCCAAAAAATCAGGTTTTTCCCAAAAAAACCCCAAATTTTTCTCCCCAAAAGAACAGGCTTTTCCCCAAAAAAACCACGTTTTTCCCCCAAAAAAACCACATTTTTTTCCCTAAAAAACCAGATTTTTCCCCCTAAAAAAACACATTTTTCTCCCTAAAAAAACAGGTTTTCCCCCAAAAAAACAAGGTTTTTCCCAAAAGATCCAAATTTTTCCCCCCAAAAACCCAATTTTTTTCCCCCAAAAAACCCCAATTTTTCCCAACTAAAAACACCATTTTTTCCCCAAAAAATCCAAATTTTTCCCCCAAAACCCCCATTTTTTCCTCCCCAAAAACCCGTTTTTTCCCCAAAAATCCTGTTTTTCTCCTAAAAAATTCCAAATTTTTCCTCCAAAAAACCTCAAATTTTCCCCCCAGAAAAACCCGTTTTTTTCTCCAAAAAAGCCCATTTTTCTCCCAAAAAAATCCTAATTTTTCCCCCTAAAAACACCATTTTTCCCCCCAAAAACCTCATTTTTTTCCCCCAAAAATCCAATTTTCTCCCCAAAACCCCCCATTTTTTCCCCAAAAAAACCCTTTTCCCTCCCAAAAAAACCCCAAATTTTTC
Organism: Pyrgilauda ruficollis; assembly: GCF_017590135.1. NCBI lineage: Eukaryota > Metazoa > Chordata > Aves > Passeriformes > Passeridae > Pyrgilauda > Pyrgilauda ruficollis. The sequence goes on from NW_024527451.1 coordinate 964, forward strand.
CCCCTAAAAATCCCAT
>NW_024527452.1:0-979 GCF_017590135.1 Pyrgilauda ruficollis
CAATTTGGGGATTTTGGGGTCCCATTTTTGGGATTTTTGGGGTTCCATTCTTGTGGCTTTTGGGATTTCTCCTGGGTTTTTTTTATGGTTTCTCCTGGGGATTTTTTGGGCTTTTTTAATGGTTTCTCACAGGATTTTGGGGATTTATTTAGGATTTATTTAGGATTTATTTAGGATTTATTTAGGATTTTTCAGGATTTATTTAGGATTTATTTAGGATTTATTTAGGATTTGTTTTTTTGGTTTTTTATTTTGGATTTTTAATGGTTTTTTTTGGGGTTTTTTGGGGTTCCTCACAGGATTTTTTAGGGTTTCTCATGGGATTTTTGGGGTTTCTCACTGGGTTTTTTTGGTTTTTTATTTTGGATTTTTAATGGTTTTTTTTGGGGTTTTTTGGGGTTCCTCACAGGATTTTTTAGGGTTTCTCATGGGATTTTTGGGGTTTCTCACTGGGTTTTTTTGGTTTTTTATTTTGGATTTTTAATGGTTTTTTTTGGGGTTTTTTGGGGTTCCTCACAGGATTTTTTAGGGTTTCTCATGGGATTTTTGGGGTTTCTCACTGGGTTTTTTTGGTTTTTTATTTTGGATTTTTAATGGTTTTTTTTGGGGTTTTTTGGGGTTCCTCACAGGATTTTTTAGGGTTTCTCATGGGATTTTTGGGGTTTCTCACTGGGTTTTTTTGGTTTTTTATTTTGGATTTTTAATGGTTTTTTTTGGGGTTTTTTGGGGTTCCTCACAGGATTTTTTAGGGTTTCTCATGGGATTTTTGGGGTTTCTCACTGGGTTTTTTTGGTTTTTTATTTTGGATTTTTAATGGTTTTTTTTGGGGTTTTTTGGGGTTCCTCACAGGATTTTTTAGGGTTTCTCAAAGGGATTTTTGGGGTTTTTTGGGGTTTCTCGTGGGAGTTTTTAGGGTTTCTCATGGGGTTTTTTGGGGTTCCTCACTGGGGTTTTTTGTTTTTTTTTATTTTGGTTTTTT
>NW_024527453.1:0-979 GCF_017590135.1 Pyrgilauda ruficollis
CTGCAGGTGGGATTTTGCTGACAACAGCTGGGCCTGAATTCTTGGACAATCTGCACAAAATGTATTTGGGAAGGGAGAAAACTCCTCTCCTCCCTCCTCCTCATTTTTGCACATCCACACCTACAATTTGGGCTCTCTCACCTTGGTGTCTGCAGGCAGTTTTTATTTCTCCTTCACTGAGGCACATCTCCCACTGAGGTATCATTACCTCTGCACTCAATTCTCTCACTGAATATCCTAAAAAGAAGCACAGTCTGACATCCTATGGTGTGTGAAAGTGAAATAAATTGTTGTTTCTTTTTCCCCTGTGTGATACAAAGTTAGAGATCGTTATCCATCCCTGTGATTTGGTTATTCTAACCTGATCAAGTGCCACTCAGTACTTCTTCACCTTGGACTGTGTTAGAAGCTGCAGCTCATGTGGGAAAAAGAAATGGAGCAGAAATTATAAATTGTGTCAAAATAATTAAGGTCAGGTTTTCCATTTTTCCTTCCCCAGCCTTTGTGTGATTTTCTGCCTCTTAAACCTACCAAGGACAAAGAATATAAATTTTCCTTTGGGCATAGGTGGCTAAGTGCACACCTATACAACACAGCCTCTGGAGTCTGTAAAAATGCATTCATTCCATCCTGGTTCTGTAGAGAAGAGGAATCTTTGTTGTGTGTTGGGGTCCTGGTGTTAAACCTAAGGGTTTGCAGTATGTGATCACTGACACAGCAAGAACAGGATGACCTGACATCTTTATCTGCCATAAAGTGAGAGGAATTGAGCATGAAAACCACGAGGCAAACAATATCTGAAGGCTGGGGCTGCTAGAAGCCAGCCTGGCTCAGTGCCTGCTGTTACAGAGTCATAAGATCAGGGTACAACAGGAAAAGGCAGTATTTTTTATTGGGGATGAAGCTGCAGGTAGGGAAGGAGCAATACAGGAATCTGGACACCCACCAGGTTTGGAACAGCAGAGAATAATATTTTTTT
>NW_024527454.1:0-934 GCF_017590135.1 Pyrgilauda ruficollis
GAGGGTGGCTGACTACTTCTTTCAGTAGGAGCTCTATGAGTAGGTTAACAAGGAGAAATGGTTGTCTAGATGTAAGCAGTGCGTAGGGTCAAATTAAATGAGTTGTGTGACCTTTGTTGTTTAACTTCTTCAGCAGTCCAACTTTCTGTTCTACAAGATTCCTTTATGTGTTTCAGCTTCTCTTTGGCAAAAGAGGAAATAGAATCCTTTTCTTCCTCCAGTCTGCTTTCTGTTCTTGAGAGTTTTGTTCTGTAACAAGTTTGTGTGTTCTTTAACGTGTAATTATATCTCTGGTATTAAGATCTCTAATTTGTTGTACTTTGATTTCACCCTAGGTCTACAAATTCATTTCTATCATACAGATTCAGAGCTAACTTGTAATAGCTGCCATTTTGTAAATGTCATGGTTTAACTCCAGTGGAAAACTAAGCACCATGCAGGCACTTGTTCACCTTCCCCCACTCTGCTCTTCAGGGGATGGTGGAGAGAATTGGAAAAGTAGAAAAAAAGTGAGAAAATTCGAGGGCTGAGACAATGCATTTTAATAGGTAAACAAAAGTTATGCACACAAGCAAACCTAAGTAAAGAATCCATCCACCACTTCCCAGGGGCAGGGAGATGTTCAGCCATCTCTAGGAAGGCCGGCTCCATCACATGAAATGGTTCCTTGGGAAAACAAACACCATAACTCTGTGCCATATGGTATGGAATATCCTTGTGATCACTCCGGGTCAGGTGTCTTGGCTGTGTCTCCCAACTCCTTGTGCATCACTGGCCTGTTTGCTGGTGGGGTGAGAAAAGAAGTAGAAAAGACCTTGGTTATGTGTAAAAACTGTGCAGCAATAGCTAAGACATACCTGAATCACCAACAGTTTCCAGCACAAATCCAAAACCAATCCCTTAATATCTACTATGAAGAAAATTAACTCTACCC
>NW_024527455.1:0-29929 GCF_017590135.1 Pyrgilauda ruficollis
TAAAACAAAAAGCACGATACAACAAAGTGGCAAGATGGATGTTGTCAGATCCTGACAGAGGTAATCAACAAGATCACTGCTATGTCTCCACCTACCAACAAGAAGGAAACACAAGCTTTCCTAGATGCCATAGGCTTTTGGAGAATGCACATTCCCGAGTACAGCCAGATTGTGAGCCCTCTCTACCTGGTCACCCACAAGAAGAATGATTTCCACTGGGGCCCTTGGGGGTCCAGTCAGAACGGGACCAGATGTGAAGAATGTGCTCTACTCTGCAGCCAGGAACCATGGTCTGTCCTGGAGCCTTTGACAGAAGGTGCCTGGTGAGACTCAGGGTCGACCACTGGGATTCTGGAGATGGAGACACAAAGGCTCTGAAGTGAACTACACTCCCACAGAGAAGAAAATCTTGGCCGCCTATAAAGGAGTTCAATCTGCCTCAGAAGTAATTGGCACTGAAACGCAGCTGCTCCTGGCACCTTGGCTACCAGTGCTGGGGTAGATGTTTAAAGGAAAGGTTCCTTCCACACATCACACCACTGACACCACATGGAGCAAATGGATTGCCCTCATCACCCAGCGCACCCGTATTGGAAATGTGAATCACCCTGGGATTCTGGAAATTATAACAAACTGGCCTGAAGGGGAGACTTTTGGATTATCTTTTGAAGAAGAGGAGCAAGTGGCACGTGCCGAGAAAGCCCCATCATATAATGAGCTACCAGAGACTGAAAGACAATATGCCCTCTTCACTGATGGTTCCTGCCGAATTGTAGGCACTAACAGGAAATGGAAAGCTGCAGTATGGAGCCCCACATGACAAGTTGCACAAGTTACCAAGGGACAAGGTGGATCGAGTCAGGTTGCAGAGCTTAAAGCTGTCCAGCTGGCTTTGGATATTGCTGAACGAGAGAAGTGGCCTAGGCTCTATCTCTACACCGATGCATGGATGGTAGCTGATGCTTTGTGGGGATGGCTGGATCTCTGGAAAAAGGCCAACTGGCAGCACAGAGGGAAACCCATCTGGGCTGCCAATATTTGGTTATGACATTGCCACCTGAGTAGAGAGGCTGACTGTGAAGATTCAACATGTGGATGTGCACGTACCCAAGAGTTGGGCTAATGAAGAGCATCACAAAAATAAGCAGGTTGACCGAGCTGCCAAGATGAAAGTATCACAGGTGAATCTAGACTGGTAACACAAGAGAGAATCATTCCTAGATGGTTGGGTCCATGATACCTCTGGTCATCAGGGGAGAGATGGGCCAGTGACCAAAGGGTGGACCTTACTGTGGACAACATCTCACAGGTCATCCACAACTGTGAGACCTGCACTGCGATCAAACAGGCCAAGCAGGTGAATCCTCTGTGGTATGGTGGACGATGGTTGAAGTACAGGTATGGGGAAGCCTGACAAATTGACTACATCACGTTTCCCCATACTCGCCAAGGCAAGCGCTACGTGCTGACCATGGTAGAAGCTACCACAGGATGGTTGGAAACCTACCCTGTGCCTCATGCTACTGCTCGGAACACCATCTTGGGCCTAGAAAAGCAAGTCCTGTGGAGACATGGCACCCCTGAGAGAATTGTCTATTGGACAAGGGAACACATTTCAAGAACGGCCTTATAAACACCTGGGCCAGAGAACATGGTATTGAATGGATATATCATATCCCTTATCATACACCAGCTGCCGGGAAAGTTGAACAATGCAATGGACTACTTAAGACTAACCCTGAAGGCACATGGGGGGGAAACCTTCAGAAATTGGGAATTGAACTTAGCAAAATCCACCTGGATGGTCAACACCTGAGGGTCCATCAATCGAGCTGGTTCTGCCCAGTCTGAACCCTGGCAAAGAGATAACTCCCTCCGGGAACCATTTCTGTTTAATGGATGCCTCAGATGCGGTTGAACAAAGCTTTGTATGTTTTAAACTTTTTGAACAGCTCCTTCACAGAACCTGCTCCACCAATTTTCAGGCATTTTTTGAATAGTACCCAGGTGAAACTAAGGCAGAATCCTTTAGTTTTGATCAGAAACCTAGAGACAGGGCAGATTGAAGGCCCATTCCAACTAATAACCTGGGAGGAAGAGTATGCTTGTGTCTCCACAGGTGCAGGACCGAAGTGGATTCCAGCAAAATATGTGAAACCATATCAAGTCCAGCAACAAGCAGGGGGTGACCCCGGGAGCAGAGAAGCAAGCACACAGACATGAACCAGTGTCAAGGTTGCTGTTAACATCACAGACAGCAGTCATCTTTTCATCTTGCGTGCAAAATTTGTGGACTGGGTTTTGTGAGGGAGGGTTATGTTGAGGTTTGCAGATTTTTGCGGGAGATAAGCATGAAGCTCCATCAGATATTATGCTTCTGCCTTATCTCTTCACTGGTTGCTTTAAGCAATGCGGCCTTGCCAGTGAGTCAACCAAGGGAAAATACCTGGGAAACTCTGGCCAATGTGTCGGGTCTGGACACCATTTTCTTGACTCACTCAAGGCTGAGGAAGCCATTCTCAACGTTTAGAAGGTTTACCGGTAGACAAATGGCCAATTTCAGAAAACATCCCTTCGAAACTACCTCTCTCGCACTGAGCAATTTGTTAGCTGATGTTCTAGGTGTAAGAGAGGCGACTCTGCAAAACAGAGCAGCAATTGATTATCTTTTGTTAGTGCATGGACATGGATGTGAGGAATTTGAGGAAATGTGTTGCATGAATTTGTCTGATCAATCAAAATCTATTCATGAAAGCATACAACAATTGGAGGATGGAGTGGCCAAACTCGGGGAAGAGAATGGGTCATGGCTGGATGGTGTGTTCAGTTGGTTTGATCTTGCACCAGCATGGAAAGAACTTTTGAAGATAGGTGTGTACCTACTGATTGGTGTGGCAGTCCTTTTAATATTTGTGCCATGTCTACTTCGGTGTATCCAACGGATGATGGATGAGGCTGTCAAAGGAGTGTTTTTGGTTCAAACAGAAGGGGGAGATGTGGGAACCCAGGGCACAGGGAATATTTCACTGTCTGCTCTGAGGGGTCCTGACCCCCAGAGAAACACTGACTTTGACCCTCATTCATGGAGAAAGCTTCCAAGACTTCAAGATAGACTAGAGTCCACAAAAGTGTGAAATAGATTATAGAGAGTAGTATAGTATGTCACTTGGGTGAGAAATTTAAGTTTTGGGATTTTTAGTATGTTGTAGATGGGAACAAGATGGAGGGCATAGGGTGTTGTCCCAAGCTCCTTCTTGCTTTTTCTTCCTTCTTCTTCATGGGTTTGGGTGATGTTCTGTAATTGGATAGAAAAGTCTACATTGCAGGCTTCGAGGGATCAGTTATTGGGTTAAAAGGGAAAATAATCTAGGTGTCATTTCTTAATTGGATAGTTTAGTCTTAAAACACTTTGTAACAAGAGATTGTTAGATATTTTTGTGATGCTTTTCCAGTGTGCAGAGTCTGGTATAGACGGCGTGTAAAACTTTAGATAAAATAATAAACAAGAAGCTGAAGACTGAAAAAGTCCTGTGCATCTCCTTTTCCTGATACAGAACCGCTCCAGGAGGGTTTCCCCCAACAGGGGAGCCCCAGGGAGGGGCCCAGCTTGAGGCCCAGAAACTGATACTCACCCATGACCACCGGGATGCATGGCACCACCAAAGACTCTGGGCAGGGAATGGGCAGGCAGGGAGGTGTGGTTTTGTGGGATCAATGTGTATTTAAGACCTGTCTCACCACTTACACATGTTTTTGGTGGAAATATCCCCCATGCATCCCAGCTGGAATAAAACATACCTGCTTTACAATTTTTAATTGTAAAGTCCTTATTCCACAACTCAATTTTGTATGCATGCATCTACATGGCATACTTTTACAACCAGCTTCTCTACCTGGGCAGTGATATCTTATCGGAATTCAGCAGCCCAGATGGGTTTACTTCTGCACTGCCAATTGGTCTTTTTCCATCAGTCTAGCCATTCCCATAGAGCATTTGCTACCATCCACGAGTCATTGTTGAGGTAGAACACTGGCCATTTCTCTCATTCAGTGACATCTAAAGCCATTTGGATGACTTTCAGTTCTGTAATCTGACTTTGTCTACCTTGTCCCTCAATAGCTTCTGTGACTCGTCACATAAGACTTCATGTGACAGCTTTCCATTTTCAGTGTAGCCCTACAGCATGGCAGTAACCATCAGTAAAAAGAGCATATAGTTTTTCATTTTCTGGTAGCTGGTTATATGGTATGGCCTCCTCAGCACATATCAGCTTTTCCTCCTCTAATGATAGTCCAAAGTTTTCACCTTCAAGCCCGTTTGTGATGATTTCCAAGATCCCTGGGCAACTGAGATTTCCTACTTGAGCTCACTATGTGATCACCACAACCCCCTTACTCCACGTAGCATCAGTAGCATGGTGTGTAGAAGGGACTTTCCCTTTGAACATGAGGTCAGCAGTGGCAGTCAGGGTGCTAGGAGTAGAGGTACTTCAGTGCCAATCACTTCTGAAAGGGCTCAAACCCTTTCATAAGCTGCCAGTATCTCTTTTTCAGCTGGGTTGTAATAGGCCCTGGATCCTTTGTATCACTAACTCCAGAACACCAGGGGTCATTCTCAAGTCTCTCCAGGTCCCTTCTGCCAGAGGCTCCAGGAAGAACAGTACTCCCCAGCTGTGGTGTAGAGCAGGTTTTTTATATCTTGTCCTGTCCTGACTGGCCCAAGAGCTACTTCATGAACAATCTCCTATTTTGTTCAAAAGTTTGTTGTTGTTGGGGACCCCACTTGAAATCATTCTTCCATGTCACAAGGTAGAGAGGATTTACAATCTGGCTGTACTCTGGAATATGTGTCCTCCAAAAACCTACAGTGCCTAGGAAACCCTGTGTTTCCTTCATGCTGGTTGGTGGGGACATAGCTGCTATTTTGTAAACCATGTCCATTGGAATCTGACAATGTCCATCTTGCCATTTTACTTCTAAAAACTGAATTCCCTGGTCAGGTCCCTTAACCTCACTTTATTTTATGGTAAAACCAGCTTTCAGGAGGATGCAGATTATCTTCTTCACTTTCTCAAAAATTTCCTCTGCTATGTTCCCCACACGATGATGTCATCAATGTATTGCAAGTGTTCTCGAGCCGCACTGTTTCCAGTGCAGTCTGTATTAGTTCATGGCAAATAGTGAGGCTGTGTCTCCCACCCTGGAGAAGTTGGTTCCACGTGTACTGGATGCCCTTTCAGGTGAAAGCAAACCATGGCCTGCACTCTGCTGCTAAAGGAATAGAGAAAAATACATTAGCATTGTAGATGGTGGCACCACTTTGCTGCCTTGGACTCCAGTTCGTACTGAAGTTCCAGCATGTCCAGCACAGCAGCACTCAGTGGTGGTGTGACTTCGTTCAGGCTGTGATGTTGTTGTAGAGATGGACATGACATACACTGAACAACATATCAAAGGGTTTTTTTTATTGCTGCATGTTCTCTGTTTTTACATTTCTTAACAAAGCGTGTTTCTTAACAAAGCATGCAATTATATCATTGGTCACAATAAAACTGCTCATTGTGTTCATTGGTGCAAAGCAATTTGTGTGAACATATATGGCAAGCATTTACAAAAATCTTTAAGGCACATATTTGTTCTGTTTCTCTAACTGCAAATATCCCTTGTTTATCTCTGTTCTCTCGGTTCCCATGAAAACGACCTTGTCTTCTTCCTTTCCATCGTAAACAAGAATTTTATCAACTTCTTCTTCTGCTAACTCAGTCTTTTGGTTCACAGACCAGCTGTCAGCCCCCTCCACACTGTGATGGTCCACTGTCAGTCTCCACTCTCCATTGGACTTACACACAGGCCATACAGGACTACTGAAGGGTGAGCGAGTCTTGCTGACCACTCCCTGGCTCTCCAGTATACCAATCATCTTAAGGATGGGGATTACGGAGTCCAGGTTGGTGCAATATTGTCAATGGTGTATTGTTTTGGTGTTGCTTGACCTTCAGCAGTCCCACAGCAGAAGAGTCCTCTGAGACACCAGGGAAGGTATTCAGCTGTCGAATTTCTTCCGTCTCCACAGCAGCTATCCTAAAAGCCCAACTATGCCCTTTTGAATCTTTGGAACACCCTCTCCTGAGGCAATCTATGGCAAGGATGCACAGGGCCTCTGCGCCAGTCACAATGGTGTGTTTCTGCCACTCATTCCCGGTCAGGTTCACTTCAGCTTCCAGTACAGCCACCTGTTGGGATCCCTATCACCCCAGAAATAGAGATGGGTTCTTCCCCTACATATCTTGATGGTATCAGGGTATTGTGCACTGGTGTCAACTAAAGCCTTATACTCTTGTAAGTCTGATTTGCCAGGCCATCAGAGCCACACAGTCCAAAAGATCTGATTGCCCCTCTCTTCTACATGACCAGAGGCGGGGCCCCTCTAGCTCTGGTCATAGTACTCAACACTCACTTCTTGTAAATATGAACTGGAGGTCCCTTCAAGAGGATCAGAAGTAACATCAGCCCTTCTATTTTATCTGAGGACTTACCCACTGGAAACTAAAGCAGCATATATCCTTGAAGAACTTCCTGTAATGGTTGTTTTCCCTTTCAACACATGCACCCATGCTGCTAGGGCTGAGATGGGTTTTCCATCCCACTTCTTTATGTCGTCTCCATGGTCATGCAGGTAAAACTACAGGTTACCTCATGGTGTGTACCTTCTCCCGTGAACAGAGGGGAACTTGTTTCTTCTAGCAGAGACTCTGGTCTGTAGTGGTAGAGCATGGGACATTTCCTTTTTCACTTGCTTAAGGTCCTCTTTCAATTGCTGGTAGTCCTTGGACAGTCTACACAGCTGAGACACAGGCCCATAGCAGGGAAGGGAGACTTTCTTCATATTGCCTGAGTTGGGTAAACCAATTATCCACTGTTTGTTCTCCTTCTTTCCGTGACATCACTGCCAATGACTTGGTATATGATGATGGTGTGCTCTGTGTGAACTTCCATCACATGGGTTGTGTACACTGGACCTCAACTGGATCTACAGAGGATTGCTCATTATTTGAAACCCTATAGATTACCTCCAGCACAGCTAATTCTCTCAGGTACTGGATACTTTTCTTCATGGTGTTCTACTTGCCTCAGTGAACTGATAAATCATCCTTGAAAAGATACCTTTCCATCATGTTTCACAGGAGTCGCCTCCAGAGGCTGAGAATTGCTGTTCTTTTCCCAATCTTCTGGGCAGTGCCCACATCCCAGGACAGGGATCCCAGTTGCTTGGCTTCACTACCCTCTAGTTTCCAATTGTGGGCCTCACTATCCAAGCATCAGAGCAGACTGGTCACAATGTGCTCACCTGGCTGGTGGTTGACATCTTTTCGCATCTCACAGCTCACCTGGAGATAGGGATGGGGTGATTATCTCTAATCCTTGCTGTTCTTCCTGTTGCGAGGGCCCGTCTTCCTCTTCATCCATCACTTAGCAAAATGATTTGGTCTTGAATTTCTTCTTCTGTATAGGGGCAACTGCTACTAGCTCGGATTGTTCTTCTGGTTTGGCTGCAGTTTGAGTGGTCATAGCACCTGTTGGTCTGCTTTCCTTTTATTCCCCCGGAGGGTGCTGTCTAGTACCAAGCAGTGACTCAAGCAGATCTCTCCACCTAGCCACAAGAAAGGGCTGGGAAAGTTTAGGCAATGCCAAGGACTGGAGGTGAGACACATCACAAAAGAAGGTTTGAAATCTCCCCTATTACAGGAGTGACTCTATGACTTTCTCCATGGCAAATAGAAAAAGGCCTTGCCTTTTAATTGCAGCCCTGGACTAGAGGAGGAGACCTGGGAGGAGTGAAAAGAGAGAGGAATAATGAAGAGATGCATAATTTCAGAGAGCAAAGAAAGAGACAGGCTGCTCTGGCTGAGAATAGGGCTCAGAAGAGGCCAATTTATGAGCCTGGCAAAAAAAGTAGGAGGAGGTTTTGCTCATCTTTCAGTGGGGTTTAGAAGTCCTTTAAGTCTGGGACAGCTTCCCCATTTCTGCAGTGGAGAGCCCTGTGCTCCCACAAGCAGGCAAAGGGCAAAGTCTGCGGTAAAAAAGGAGCAGGTTGCTATAAATTAGCTCTTCATCTTTCTAGGCTCAGTGACCAAGACTTGTGCTGAGGTCCCACTTAATCCTGATAAATGTCGTATTTGAAAGGATGCTGGAAACATCCTTGTTTTATGTTTTCCTGTGATTATTTATGGTGAGGCAGAAGGTGAGGATTAAACTTACCTTCTTAAAGAAACTTCATCTTTTGCCTCTCTCCCCCCCTAATGCTATTAGATATATTTCAAGCTGGCAAAGGGTTAGGAGTCCCAAAGATACCCTTATGCCTTAGAAGAAATAAGGTGTTAGGTAGAAGCGAAAGACTTTCTCATTGCCCCAACAAGGGGAAAGTTGTCAAGGGAGGTCCCTCAAACATGGATAAAGGAGAGCAGTGTTATGGAAGTCCTTGACTGCAGAATGAGCACTGAGCAGGCTTCAGAGAATCCATCTGTGTCACACTAATCTGTTTCTCTGAGGCCACTCTTAGTTACTAATGTGCTTTGTCAGTAGAGCAGGTGATGTTTTGTCTACTTGCCTTTAATTTTAGCGGCCTATCATGGTTTAGGAATGGTATTCTCCAATTTAGTGTTCCCACTGAAACCATGTGCCACTCACTCTCCACTCCCCTTCTGTGGGCTGGAGAGGAGAATTGGAGGCACAAAAGGTAAAGATCATGGGTTGAGATAAGAACAATTTACTGGAAGCAGCAATGAGATAAGAAAACAAACAGCAATAGCAACAATATTAATAACAAAAGTGTGCAAGAGAGAGGCAAGTGATTCACATAGAAAATGCTCACCGTGGAGTCTGACCCAACCACAGCCACACTACCCTGATCTAGAATTGAGCCCTTCCCCCCAGTTCCCAGAAAATGACATCAGGTGTTATAGAAAAACCTCTGTGTCCTAGCCATGTCCCCTCCTGGATACTGCAAAAGTTAACCCTGTCCTGGACAGAACCAGGACACTGCCTTGGGTCATCAAAACAACTCACACAGTAGCATTAGGAGACTTGCATCTCCAGATCGAATCATCTGGCTCTGAGCCATACCCTATGCAGATACCTAGTCTGCACTCAGTAACTTCTTCACAGCTCATCATGCTCTCGCTGACCACTGTCTCCACCTCCTCCTGATAGTCCCTGCTCATGGCTGTGGTACCCTGCCACAACCTCATAGCATGATCTCCAAACCTGGTGTTTAAGGTTCACTTGTGGCATAATTTAGCCTTGATCTGAGGCTTTGCATGTGAGCTAAGTGCCTGTGAATTGGAATGGAGGTGCAAACCCCTGTGTATTGGGTTTGCATGGCAAGGTTTTGTTGAGGGTGAGACTTACAGAAGTGGCTTCTGTGAGAAGCTTCTAGAAGCTTCCACCATGTCCAGTAGAGCCAATACCAGCTGGCTCCAGGACAGACATGCTGCTAGCCAGGGCCGAGCCAATTGGAGATGGCAGTAAAGCCTCTGCAATAACATAGTTAAGAAGGAAAAAAATGTTATTGGGCAGATGGAATTGCAACCAGAGAAGAGAGGAACAAGAATATGTGAGAAGAACAACTCTGCAGATACCAAGGTCAGTGGAGAAGGAGGGGGAGGAGGTGCTTCAGGCACCAGAGTAGAGATTTCTCTGCAGCCTGTGGTGAAGACCATGGTGAAGCACCTGTGCCCCTGCTGCCCATGGAGGTCCACAGGGGATACAGAGACCCACCCACAACCTGTGTAGGAGACCCATGCCAGAGCAGGTGAATGCTCAAAAGAAGGCTGTAACCCCATGGGAAGCCTGCGCTGGAACAGGTTCCTGGTAAGGACCTGTGGATCTATGGAGAGAGGAGCCCATGCTGGAGCAGGTTTGCTGGTAAGACTTGTGACCCTGTGAGGAATCCACTCTGGAGCAGCCTGTTCTTGAAGGACTGCACACAGTGTAAAGGGACCCACGTTGAAGCAGTATGTGAAGAACTGCTTCCCATGGGATGGACCCCAAGCTGGAGCAGGGGAAGGACTCTTCTCCCTGAGCAGCAGCAGAAACGACATGTGATAAACTGACTATAAGCCCCATTCCCTGAGTTCCTGCACCACTGGGGGGGAGGGGGGAAGAGGTAGAGCTCAGAAAGGAGGGAGGGGTGGGGAGAAAGTGTTTTTAAGATTTGTTTTACTTCTCATTGTCCTGCTCTGATTTTGGTTGGTAATAAATTCAATTAACATTCCCAAGTCAACTCTCTTTTGCCTGTGATGGTATCTGGTGAGTGATTTCTGTGAGAACTCACCCTTAAGGGTGGTAACTAAAGCCAACTTCTCTGGGCCTCTACACTGTCTCCTTGTCCTTAACTCATGAAACTTTTGTTTTATTTTCTCTCCCCTGTGTGGCAGTTTCAGTTCGAAACTGGGCGGAAACACCAATTTCATGTAGTGGTTTTGGTTCACCAATTTGAGACTTCACCAATTTTGAGATTTCCTGGGCAGTGCACCAATGAGTGTGGTGGGTTTCAGTGCTGGCCAATCACCAGTGCACTCACTTCCTGCTGTGAGGTAGGATTAGGAGAAAGGCAAAGCAGGCTCAAAACTTTAAAAGGGTATAAAAAAATTTATTAACAGTAACTAAAAGAAAGAGCAATAAAAATCAGAACAAAACCTTCAGAACACTTCTCCTCCCCCCACAACCTTTTCTTCCCACTGATAATGTAAAGAAAAAAACCCCTAAAATTTCAGTCAGTTTATCACCTCTAGAACAGTCTTTTCTTCAGTTCACTTAGGGAGAGAAGTCCCTCTTGTTAATGTTATGCAGACTTCTCCACAAGGAAAAAACCAGTTCTCTCATGTCTCTCTCATGAATAGCAGCCACCCGGGGAAATCTGCAGTCATGAAGTCCCTTCCATTTTCCACAAGCTTTTCCCACAGCTGTTTTTATAGGCCATGTCAACTTATGGGGTACTGTTTTAAAGATGAACTGTTCAAAGGCAAAAGTTCTCATTATCTATCTCTAAAATCATCTTCATCCCTGGGAACAGAGATCTTCTCTTCTTGGGGGCACAGGATTTTCATCACCTTCTCTCCTTCTCTGTTCAAATTTCTCATAGGATCACAGCTACTTTAACATCTGCTTACTTTGGCATGGAGGCCTTTGCTCGATATTTACAATTTGAACACTTTCATCTCCCCATACCTTCATATGTTATAGGGAAAAAGAGTCTTTCTCCATAGCTTTACAAGAGGATTTCAGCCCCAAGATCAAGGCATCTCCTCATCCCTCCCATCTGGGACTTGACTTCTTCACTGACCTCGATGTCTTCATGTTGTCGTGGTTTGACCAGGAAGTGAGTTTCTGGAAAAGTTATGGTCAAAGCAATCAGTGGCCAGATTTGAAAATTGGCACCTGGTGTGGCCACTGGGGACCTGGATACGCCTCTGAGAACACACAGGGGTTAAAAGCAGAAGATTCCCAAAGAGACTTTCTCTTTTGAGTCCGGCTGGTGAGTTAATCTGACCTGCTCCCCTGCCCAGCTGCGTCTGGGTGGGGGAAGGGGAAGCCATGCAGCCTGTGGGAAGGGAGGCCGGAGCCCCTGCAAGGTGCAGGGGTGGAGGAGATCTGGGATGTTTCGGGCAGCCCCCTCCGGGAGAGAATGATAGAGACTGTGCTGGCTTAAAATTTGATATTTTGTGCCTGCACCATGGCCAAGAGAAGAAGGGAGGGGCAAGGTGCCCAGCCGCAGGCAGATCGCGGCTGAGGTTTTAACCCCTTTAATGTTAAGACAATAGAAGCTGTAAAAACACTGATCCTCCCCAGCTGAGAATTGAGAGGGGATGGAAAATGTGCAAGAAGAAGGCCTGAGTAGGTAAAGAAATGTCAGCAGATGAGAAGTGCCCTGGATGGAAGAAATGATGGAGTGGCCTTTTAGGCTGGACTTTTCTCTTACATGGCCACGGGACGCAACCAATTTCTTCCTGTAATGCAGAGACTGCACCTTGGAGGAGGCGGTTAGCCAGAAGCCAGGAGTGACAAAGCCGTTATGAGAAGTAGAAGGAACAGAGACTGATGAGAGTGTAGTGGAGCCCTCTGCCTTCAGCAGAAAAAGACCTCTGTTCCTGAGACCCCCAGGCCCCAGGGGAGTAAATATGGAGGAGACAGGTATCCCAATAGTGAGAGGCGGCCACTTCTTGGAACTGGGCAATGCATTCTTAAAAAGACCTAAGTAGCAGTTTGGATCCATAGACAGTAGTGAAAGCACTAGACATGGAAGGAAGATGGTCACCACAGCAGATTCTCTTTAGGCAGCTGCCACGTGTGACACGGAAGCACAGGAAGTTCCAACTGTGTTTCCTGGGGAGGCCCATGGTGCAAGAGAAAGACTCCTCTCTCCTGATGAACTGGGAAGAGATTGTATAGAGGATAGTATTGAATTAAAGATTGAGTGTTAGAGGGGTGGAGGGAAGAAAAATGTTTTAGAGGTATTCCATTGTAGATTGTTGTGTGTTTTTTTTTCTTTTATTCCCTTTTGTCTCTATGTTCTAAATTAATAAAGTGTTGTTTTTTTTTCCCTCCATTCCCAAGTTAGAACCTGCTTTATTCTGTTTCCGAGTCACATCTCACAATAACCATTTTAAAAATATACCTTTCATAGAAACACTGGCACTGTGCCAGAATCAATCCATGACACATGTTGCTCCTTTACATGCTTGCATCTTGTTCCTTTCTCTCACTCGAGGGAGGATTGAAGCACTTAAAAAGTTAATATATCGGCCGGAGCCTGCAGATTGTCAACCTGCCCCCGGTTGGGCTGGGTGCTACAGACGGCAGGAACTGCAGGACAGCTAGGATCAAATCAGCCAGGCCAGAACTCAGCAGCAGCATGCCGGGGGGGGGGAGGGGGGGGTGTGGCTTCTCCTCTCTCCTGTGCAGTGGTTGGGGTGGTAGAATCTTGGCTGAGCCAGCTTGGCCTGGGGCTGCTCCTGGGGGCCGGCAGACTCGGCTCCTCCCCGGGCTAGTGGCAGGATGTTAGAAATCGCAGCCATGGCCCGGCCTGGGCCGGCCTTCCCTCCCCTGCCTGGCAGCTGATGGGGGGCTGATGGGCACCCTGGAGGAAGGGGCCTGGCCCCATCACAGGGGCTGCCCAGCCTGGCCGAGACAGGAGACATGGGGCCGGGCCATGTTATTTCTTTACTGGCCAGAAGAGAAAAAGGAAGTTCCCGGGTGTCTTTCATCTTTAATACAGGTTTTTTAAAGAGGCGTGTACAACTTTCTAGTGGCTAAAAGCTTTGCATCACTTCCATAAATGTCTCCCATGCAAAACCAGGAGGACACCCTGTCAACTTCAGAGGGGACTGGCAGAGCGGCTTTGGTAATGCTGTGGTTTAGGAATGGCAGTCCTCAATTTAGGAATGGCACTCTTCAGCTTAGTGCCCCTCCCCCGGCCAAGACTCTCCCAAACCAGATGACGCTTGATGTTGTCCCCTAACCTGAGCTCCTTCAGCAGATTCTTCCTTGCCTTTGTGAGGTGCCTTATGCAATGCCTCTGCTCAAGCATGTTTCTCCAGCTATGTGCTCACTGCAGCAGTAACTGAGCTTTCAAAATGCTAATTAAAATTGGTATATTTTAATAATTGCAATCCAAGAAATGTTTTCTTCCTCTGAAGCTTTCAAGAGGAAAGGAAACAGAGAGGAAGACAAGTAAGCAAAGCCCAAGGAGTATCCAGCAAGTTCTTTGAATAAAGAAAGAGTATCTGCCAGGATGCAGCATGCATGCAACAAGTAGCACACAAGCAGCTCCCTGGCAAGAGGAGAAGACAGGGAAGCATCTCTGAAGGGTCTAGAGGGGAGATTAAATACTGTCTGTCAAACCAGCAAGTTCCTGTGAAGGATGGGAACCCTCTTGCCCGCTGTGCAGGGCCAAGAGGTCCTTACAGATGTGGACACCTGGAGCCAAGCATTAGGGGACCAGTCTTTTAGGTTTCAGTGTGACCTTGCTGGTGTGTTCCTAAAGCTGGGGAAGGAGAGCAAGAAAATTAGTGCTTTTTTATGCTGATTAACTGCTGTCAGTGAAGATATAAACTGTATCTACACAGAGAGCTTACAGTTATAGCTGCAGTCAGACTTAAATAGCAGAGAGCTGGTGTTATACGGCTGTGGATGGTATAGCAGTGATGCTGTTAGATGGGTTTACCCTCTTGTCCAACCCTCCCAATCCCCATTGAAATAAATAGGGCAGGAGATCTTTCTCCTTTTTAATGCCTTTATTAAAAATCAGCTGGGGGGGAGAACCTATGGGTCGCACCCACACTGTCGCTGCTCCCAGGAGTGGCACGGAGGAGGAGGATGAGTATGCAGCTGTGTCCGCTGGTATGCAGGCAGAGCTGGGGCTTCCATCCTCATGAGAGCACCAGGAGATTCTGGTTTTTCAGTTTGACATTCGAGGTCCTCTTTCTAGCCGACATCCTTTTAGGTTAGGGTGAAAGGTAAAAAGGATCTTAGCAGATACTGGATTCAGTTCATCTGCATATCAGCTCTGACGTCACCTCCCCCCCCTACCCGCAGTCTCAGGTGTCATCCTCTGGGAAGCAGCAGGGGGACACCCGACGGGAGAGGGATTAGCAACCATAAACAGGTAATTAAAGAAAAACTATTAACAACAGGTGATTACATCATGAAGTTATTAACAACAAATAGTTAAAACTCCAACTTAGCAGCAATTGGTTTAACTTGTTAACTCTGCATCTTAAAAAAATGGACAACTTTTCTATTCATAACACCATCTTCAAATTACTTTCTTGGAAAAACAGTTGAGAAACCAAAAATCACCAAAAATACAACTCCGGTGCTGCAAGCTGTCTGCCCATGGCCAGGCCAACATCAGACAGCAAAAGCAGGGCTGAGATCCCCACTCTTATCCAAGGTCAGGGGAGCTCTGACACCTTCCAGTCCTCCCCATCACCGGATCCCAGCAGATGACCAAGAGCCTGATGTTGTGGGCAGAGTGGGAGCTTCAGACAAAGTTTGTTACAGAAGCCCTCCCATTGAGTCACGAGGTGCAGAAAGGACCCCCTTGATTTTTCAACTTCTTCTCAGAGAGGAGCCTGGGTGCAGGTGGATCCAATCTTAGCCCCAGATTTTGTCAACGGTTTATGTGTAAAAGATTATATAGGTGTAATTGAACCTTTATACAGCTTTGTCCTGCAGAATTAGGGATGGCAAACCAGATATATTTATATAAATATATTTGATTTATTACGATAATGATTAGACAAAAAGATCTTAATCAGAATTATTTCCTACGCAGTATAGGAGCTGTAACAACTATTAGAATATAGTGCACTATGAAGCAATATTGAAGATATATATATATGATAGTATAGGGATAAAATGTTTCTAAAATCATGGAATATTCAGGGGAGTTATAAAGGAAGGACAGGTCTGGTAGGCCCTGGGAAAATGTTAGGCTGCACTTGTATAATCATTTAATAACTATGATAAAACTATGATAAATGATATGATTGTTAGATGAAATGATTGTTTGGTAATTGGATATAATTATTGTTTAATCGAAACAAGAATCATGAGAAACGATGTTGGGGCAGTTTGATGGAAATTACATCCATGCTTGGATGAAATCAATGTATACAATAGAACAATATATATATATAACGATAAGGGTATAAAAACATGTTCATCCCAAACCCATGTCGGAGTCAGATTTGGATCTGTATCCCTGACACCCAGAGCTCTTCAATAAAAGCACCTGCATATAATCATTCCGTGATTATGTGTTCCTGAATGCTAACACATATATAAACAATTGTTTTAAAGCAATTGTATTAAAGTTAGCAAAAACAGTTATTAAGTAGACATTGATGTTACTCACCCATACCAATGATGGTAGGCAAATCTCTTTCACTCAGCCTTGAGGAGTAATCTTGAGGGGAATCCCTACTCAGGGGAGGAATCTCCACACATACAGCCCAAGAAGGGATATGTTAGAAGACCCTGCCATTAAAATTTGGGACTAGGTTTTTATAGTGGGTACTGGAGGTCCTGTACTCATGCAGATGTCTTGGGGTGTCTCTGCTTGTATAAAACACCAGTATTTGGGCAATTAAGCAGAGCCCTCTCTATTTGCAATGCTGATGCCATTTAGGATAGAAACCAGAATCCCCAGGGCTCACACTGGAACAGCAAGTGCCATTCTGCAGATGTAGGAATATTTAAGTATGTGCTAAACCAAAGTTAAACTTTAAACTCAGTAAAGGGGGGATTCTACTAGGCTTACTCTAAACAGGAGGAAAAGGTTTAAATGTAAAACAAACCCTCTTTTTTTGCCAAAAAAGATTTTCCTCCATGCTCTCCCAAATCCAAAAGAAAAATGTCCACATAGCCACTCCCCATGTCACTGCTGCTGGTGACTTCAACTGACGGAGGATGTGCATGGGAGTGATAGGAACAACATTTGTATGTGAAAAGGGCACCAGGCAGGGATGCAGTACCATATGTTATTGCATGACAGGATACTGAGGGTGAGAGTTTTTGAGAGATATGGTCTAATGATCTAAAAGAAATGGTCTAATAAATCATGTCCATTAATGGAGAAGTGTGGCTTCAGGTTAGTTTTTTGAACACCCAGGTGAATGCACCAGGAATTATATTTCTGATGAGTGTCCTCAGGCTGGATGGTGAACAGCAATAACCTGTGTCAGCAAGCACCTCCAGCTCATGAGCATTAACATCCAAGGCTGGAACAAGCTGTGTGTTACAACTGCAGGGGAACAAGACCAACTCCTCTCCTCTCAATAATTGTTCAGGACCTGACTCAGGTCTCTCAGGGGGCTTGGCTGCTCCTGGAAAAAGCTCAGATGTGGGAAAAGGGCTGGGAAGAGTAGGCTATTGGTGTATGAGGGCCATGGTAGTGAGAACCTATTCTCATCCGGGTCACAAGCATTCCTACAATTTCTTCTCCATGTGACCAACTATTGCATGAGACCTATAGAAAGCCAAGAAAATATCAGCTGCTCTGGTTAATACCTCTGAGGCAGAAATACAGCTCTGTTTGACTACACTTTATATAAACTCTGCTGCCACATTTCACCTGCCATGAACTGCAATAGGCGCTCAGAGCAACAGTTTCAAAAGTTGATGCCTGCTTTATCTCTGCCAGTGTTCAAAACTGGAGCTACTGTTGGATGTGGTATAGGATGTGATGCTGCTGGGGCAGGAGAGCTAATCAGTTCCCTGTTCTTGTCTCAGATAGGTTGTGATGTTAAGAGGAGGGAGGGAGGATGTGGCCACAGCTCTCTGGCCATAGAGAGCAAGGCACAACTTTCCCAGGCATTGTCCTGGGGAAGGCTGTGAAAAGATCAGAGAAAAGAATGATAAAAAATTCTTATCTTCACTTGCTACACCTGTTGTGCACATGTGGAATGTGTTATAGAGATTTGTTTACCAAAGGGTAATTTCTTAATTAGTCACTAGTAATAGTGTTTAAATTTCAATTGACCAATCTGGTCAAAGCTGTATCAGACTGTCTACAAGAGCAATGAGTTTTTCTTAATAGTATAGTATAGTATAATAAAGCAATTGATCAGTATTCTAAAATCATAGAATCAATACTAATTATTACCACATCAGGGATATCGTGCTACAATAGGAGGGGGATGGGGAAATATGTCTGAAAGACATGTGTTTGATGTGGAGTTTGTTAGCAAGTCCAGTGGGACCAAGGAGGAGCTCCTCGGTCTGGTCCTTGGTGGAAGTATTGTGCCCCCAGTGACACAAAGGACCTTTGCTGCTCTGAGATATCCTCCTATAATTCCTATATATTATGAGGAATTATATATTCCCATTATTATAGGGAAGAATATATTACCATATATTATATGGATGTGGTTTATCAACCCCTCTGCCAAACTCTGACTCCACAGGAGTCAGGCAGCAGAAGGAGAAGGCATGCAAGAACAATAATTTAATGCTGAAGATGGGAAACAGGAACCTCCTTGTATATGCTGGAAGTATTTTAGATACTTGGAGCCTTCAGATGTGTTATCTGGTCTTCAGGCTTGCAGCAGTGTCAGGGATCATAGAATCATAGAATACAAGGTTGGAAGGGACCTCAAGGATCATTTGGTTCAACCTTTCTTGGCAAAAGAGCCTGTTTCATTCATACAAACTCAAATCAATTAAAAAACAAAACTTATCTCTCCAGATAGATTTCCCTGGAAATGTTCAAAGCTGTCTCCATCTCTCTGGGAGCCTCTCAGGAACCCCGGCCAGCCCTGGGCTGCAATTTTCCTTCATGTGTTTTCTCCCCAGTGCCCTCAGTCAGATGTGTGCCCTCCCAGGGTAGTCATAGCCCCATCACAGCCAGGGATACCACAAGATTTGACACTTCTCTTTGCAGTCAAGCATACTCAAATAATTTATCTGCAATTCCCAAGGCAATGTCTGTGTGTGGGTATTTCCTAAGGTGTAGCTATGATATTTTATTAAAAATCCTTTCATAGGATTTTTCCCCTCCTGAGGAGCTGGGAGCCTCAGGAAAGAAATGTAAACAATAACTATCAGCTGCGGAATGCAACAGGTGCATCTTCCATTGGTCCATGTGGATTGTTTTCAATTGATGACCAATCACAGCCACCTGTGCCAAGGCTGTGAGCAGTCACAAGATTTTTGTTATGCATTCTATTCTATTCTATTCTATTCTATTCTATTCTATTCTATTCTTGTTCTTTGTAGCCTTCTGATTTTTCTTTTCTCTCTGTTATTTTAGTATCGTTTTAATGTAGTATTTTAGTATAATATATAACATAATAAATCAGCCTTCTGAGAAAAATGGAGTCAAGCCTTGTGTCTCCACACATGGGGTGTTTGCCTCGACACTAAGGTGTGCAGGAAGACTTGCTGAGCTCAAGGCCAGGAGGGAGAGTCTCCTCTTATGCCCTTTCTTACGCAGCCCAAAGGACCACACACAATAATCCCCACACAATGTCCACTGCTTTCTTTAGGCGTTAGCACACTGTTTTTGAAGCCTGTAGGAAAGACATTTTGTGCTGTTCTTGTGAGCCAGCAAAGGCTTCCTGAAGATAAGGAAAGCCCCATATCTCTCTCCAGGAAGACACTAAGGCTATCACCATGACAACGTGATGGAAGAGAGAAAGTTAAAAGATACGGACTTTAGTTGGCTCTCAGAAAGACGTGGCTCCTTGTTCACCTATTGAGAACTTTGTTTCTTTCTTATGACCAATGGGCAATGTATGTTTCTGTTAAGTAAATGTAAATATCTTGAAAAACTGTAAAGGCAACATGTTGCTATAGTAAATCTCTCTTATACAGTCTTCTGATGGAGTCTGGGTGCTTTGCGCCATGTCACGCTCTATAGCTACAGAAGCCTCTATTAAATACACCCAAAAATGAAACAACTTTAATTAAAGAATCCAGCTGATGAGGAATCCACCACAGCCCCACCCTTAACTCCCTTTGCTGTTAAATGCTTGAACCTAAATTTGTCCAGCTTTCATGTCTTGCTATGTATCCCTGTATTTTTTGATAATTTCTTGCCAATTATAATTATTTTGTCCTGGAGAGAATGAATGGAGGATTTATTCAGTGTTATCTTTGTAGAAAATTTCAGCCCTTTCTAAAGTCCCTAGAAGAATACCTTACTTAGGAGAGAGGACCAGACTGGTTTTTTTCTTTAAAACTGAAAAAAATAATTTCCCATCATCTTACTCTCCCACAATTTATAGCATGATACTGGCAATATTTGGTGCCTTTCCTTCAAATTAACTAGAATCCAAAAATGGATCAAATATATAATTAAGAAAAGCTTTTATTTGGTGGGATTTTTAAGTGCTTCATAAATGCTCAGAACTTGGGCAGGAGAGAAGCTGGACTAGATTGCTGTAGGTCCCTTCCAATTGAATGATTCTATACTAGAATCCCAGAATGGTTTGAGTTTGAAGGGACCTTCAAGATCATCTAGTTTCAACCCCCCTGTCATGGGCAGGGACACCTTTCACTAGACCAGGTTGCTTAAAGCCCCATCTAACCTGGCCTTGAACATTTCCAGGGATGGGGCATGCACAACTTCTCTGGACAACCTGTGCCAGTACCTCACCACCTTCACAGTCAAGAATTTCTTCCCAATATCTAATCTAACTCTGTTCTCCGTAAGGTTGAAGCCATTGCCCCTTGTCCTATCACTACATGCCCTTGTCAGAAGTTCCTCACCAGCTCTCTTGCAGGCCTCCTGATGATCAAGGCTCCTGGAGATCATTGTGTTCTTGGGAATCATCAGCCCAACCTCCAGGCACAGAGCTCCTGCTTCTGCCAGTTAGCACAACAGGATGGTAAAACAACCTGATTTAGCTAAAGCACTGTAGCAGGCTGACCTTGACTGGGTACCAGGTGCCCACTAAGATGCTCTATTATTCCCTTTAACAGCGAGGCAGGGGAGAAAATAAGATGGAAAACAACTAGGAGATTAAGATAAGGCAGTTTATTACAGTGAAAGACAGAAACAAGCAAGAGTTTGCGTGTGCATAAGAGAAGGGAAAAGTCAATCTCTACTTCCCATCAGCGAGCAATGTTCAGACACTTCCCAGGAGGCAGGGCTGCAGCACATGTAGTGATTGCTCTGGAAGGCAAACATTGTAGAATCATGAATGCCCCCCTTCCTCCTCTCTCCCTTAGCTTTTATATCTGAGCTGATGTCATATGATATGGCATTTCCCTTTGGTTAATTTGGGTCAGCTGACCTGGTTGTGTCCCTGTCCTAGGGTGACGTTATGATGCTTGTATCCCCAGTCGTCTGTTCTGTTTATGCTGGATATTATGTTCTGTGCCTTCAAGACTGGCTCTGAAAAGCAAAGTTTTGTTTTGTTATCAGCCTGCTTACTCCCCCACAGTCGGCGGGACACAGACGGTGCAGTACATAGGGCTGCTTTTGCTTTTTGCTCTTGCTTTCACTCTTGCTCCTGCTTTTTGCTCTTGCTTTTTGCTTTTCTTGTTAGTTAGTTTATCTAGGCAGTCCGAATTTTCTCTGGACTGCTTTTCTTTCCCTTTCCTTGGAACCATTCAAACCTGCTCTGGACTAGGACCTGGGAAACACCAAGAGTTTGCACTTTGTGACCTTCAGCAGCCATCCCCAGCACCGGAAGGACCGATAACAGAGCAACCACTCTCAGGAGAGACTTTCTGAATTTGTCATCTTTTTCAGAACGGTGAAAGAGTGTTGTCATCTGGTATTGTTCATTTTGTGTGCTGGGGGGTGCTTTGCCTCTTAAATAAACAGGTTCTTTCCACTTCCCTCTGAGGAATCCTTCCTGAACTGGTTGGGGGGAGGGGCCATATGGGTTTGCTTTCTAAAGGGGCCCCCTTTGGAGGTTTTCTCCAAAATTTGCCCTAAACTGGGACAGTCCCCTCCCAGGATCTTGCCCACTCCCAGCCCCCTTGATGGGGGAAGGACTGTTAGAGGGACAGCATTGCTCAGCAGTAGCCAAAACACTGTTATGTTGTCAACAACCTTCTAGCTCCAAATGCAAAGCACAGCACTGTGAGGGCTATGAGCTCTACCTCAGTCAGACCCAATACAAGCACATATTCACCATGCAGTGTGATATGCTTAAGAACTGCTGAGGGTCTGAGGTAAAACCTCTCCGCCATCCTGGAGACACAGGGATCCCCAGGTAGTACTTTTTAATGGCTGTTGTAAATACCTCCATTTCCCTTCTAGGTGTTAGTCATGATGCAGGGATCAAATTAGGCTTTGGGGGGGAAGAGCTAGGAATAAAGAAAGGTGACCAGTAAGATAGCTCTGGTAAGAGTAGTGAAGGATGCTAAGGGAGGGAAGGAGGCTGTTAGCTGGGATGTGTTGCTCTGCTTGGAAAAAAAATTATGTGCCAGTCTGATGCCAGGGTGATGCTAAGCCACTGGAAGCAGCAGTGGGTGGCCAGCAGCACCCAGAGGTGATGGGGAGGGAGACAGGAGGGTCCCCCAACACCTCTGGTCCCTCAGTGCCCTGAGCTGCAGGAACACACGCTTCAGCTCACAGGGAAGAAAAGTGTCAGTTGGAGCCAGGTGAAAAGATCTTTTGTTATTTCTGTTATTTCAGACGTCATGTGCTGTGTATTTTGGAGCAAATAAATAGAACTTTTGGTCTCAAACAGTCCACATTTAAAGCAGTGCCTATCCTAGAGGGGATATCTATCTTCTGTTGAGCAGGTCAATAGGTACCTTCACGTATTTGGTTATTCAGCAGCTTCACATCTCCATCTTGTGTATCTGCTAGTCTGTGTGTAGGTATGAGGATATCTATAGCATGCCTATATTGTGTCCCAACATGGTTAATATAAACCTGCCCTGCTCTGATTCCTGAAGTCCACAGCATGATGAAATACCATACACCTGGCATGCTTATGGTTTGATACTGTTATCTTTTTTCTTCTCCTTTCAAAAGAAAGAGCATGTCAAATTCTTATGTTCTAACAGCTTTTGCAGCGAGCAGGTGTCCTAGGGTGAGGTTATGATGCTTGTATCCCCAGTTGTGTGTTCTGTTAATGCTGGATATTCTGTTCTGTGCCTTCAAGACTGGCTCTGAAGAGCAAGGTTTGTTTTGGTTTGTTATCAGCCTGCTCCCCCATGGCTGGCGGGACAGAGAGACGGGGCAGTACATAGTGCGGCTTTTGCTTTTTTGGCTTGCTTTTTGCTTTTGCTTTGCTCTTGCTTCTTGCTGTGCTCCTGCTTTGCTTTTGCTTTTTGCTTCTGCTTGTTAGTTAGTTCAGCTAAGCAGTCCACATTTTTCCCTGGTGGAGGTTTTCTCCCAGATTTGCCCTGATCCAGGACATGTTTCTCTTTCCTCCTCAGTCACTTTACTGGGAAGGCAATAGGGTCTAAATTGGGGTACCAGCCCTCAGCTGCTCCTGGGGAAGGGAGGGGAGGACTTCAGCCAGGCATATTTTTACCAAAGAAATGTGATAAGAAAAAAAGCCCATGTCAAGATAAGCTTGTTTATTTTCTTAGCAGACCAAGGATAAATCCTAGGCTCTTGTCATTGCTCAGCCTGACCTGCTAGCATGTGGAAACTTGTGGTTAAGGAATATCATTTCATAGTGTGAGGAAGCCCAGTGGGAAAAAGAGAATGAAGGACTCGGGTGCTCTGAGACATGACATCTCCTTGGTGGAGGTAGGTGTGGGAGTCCTTCTCCTTGAAGGAATGGAGTCTGAGCAACCCTGATGGTTTCTCCATTGCACATAATGTATAAACAATATTATGCATATGTTCCAAGCTCACCCATGCTTGATGGATACTGGAGTACTGTTTGCTGCCAACCCTCCTTCCTGTTTGGGGTAGCTCTGCTGGTAGTTGGACATGAGAGATTTGGAGAGAAAGGGAGGATCTCCATACCAGCAGGTAAGTCAAAGGACTGTAGCTGGTTAATGCTGGCTGGATGCCAGGCACCCACCAAAGCTGCTCTATCACTCCCATCCACAGCAGGGCAAGGGAGAAAAAATATAATGAAACATTCATGGGTTGAGATAAGGAATGGGACAGATCACTCACCAAATACCATCATGGGAAAAACAGTCTTGAATTAGAGATAGTAATTGAATTTATTGCTAACAAAATTAGAGCAGAATAATGAAAAATAAAATAAGCCCTTAAAAACACCTTCCCCCCACCCCTCCATCCTTCCCAGCCCTACCTCCTACATCAGTGGCACAGGGAGACAAGGAATAAGGGTTATGGTAAGTTCATCATGTGTTATTTCTCATGCCGCTCAGGGAGAGGAGTTGTTCCCCTGCACCACCGTGGGGTCCCATGGAAGAAAGTTCTCCGTGAACTTCAATGTGAGTCCATCCTATGAGCAACAGTTCTCTGCAAGCTGCTGCAATGTGAGTCCATCTCACAGGCAACAGTCCCCCCAAAACTGCTGCCACATGGGTCACTCTTCCACAGGGTGCAGTCTGCCAAGGACAGACAGCTCCAGCGGGGATTCCTCTCTCCACAGACCTCCCACAGCATCACAGCCTCCTCTCAGACATCCATCTGCTCCAGCATGGGGCTTGTCCACAGGCTGTGGGTGGATCTCTGTATTCCCCATGGACCTCCATGGGCTGCAGGGGAACAGCTGCTTCACCATGGTCTTCGCCATGGGCTGCAGAGGAATCTTGGCTCCGGTGCCTGGAGCACCTCCTCTCCCTCCTTCTTCACTGACTTTGGTGTCTGTAGAGTTGTTTCCTTCACATGTTCTCACCCTGCTCTTCTCTGGCCACAATTACAACTGTGCGATCACTTTTTTTTTCTTTCTTCTTAAATATGTTATCACAAAGGCATTACCACCATTTCTTATTGGCCCAGCCTTGACCAGCAGCACATCTGTCTTTGAAGCCACCAAGGATTGGCTCTGCCAGACATGGTAGAAGCTTCTAGCAGCTTCTCCCAGAAGCCACCCCTGTAGCCCCCCCACTACCAAATCCAGGCCATACAAACCCAATACAGCCAGAAAATGCATAATTAGAAGATGTGTGGGAGAGAATAAAGGGTGCAGGAAGGTGAATGCAGGGGATGTGGGCTCCCAGGAGCAGGAGAAGCAAGAATTGACCTAAGGCCTTCAAAGGATACACCTTGGGCAGTACAAGAGCCCGGCTGAGGCTACACCCAAGATGGATGACAGGTCACCAATTTTCACACTTTTATAAATTTTGGTCCATTTGCATATTGAGGTTAATTGTCCAATTACAACTTCAGGTTATGAAGTCACATTCTCCCAGTTGCTCCCCCCAATTCGCTGTTGTGTATACTTTTGGGACTTGAAGCTACAATGGTGTCCTTGGTTCTCAGGCTGGAAAAGGATTGTTTTGTCTAACTAAACTGTGAAGAGAACTTGCTAACACTCTATATGAAGTTCAGAATGATATACTAATTCAGTACAGAATCTGAAAAATATGAAAGCTAAAATTAAGGCATCACCTGAAGGAGATGAGGCACAAGACTGTAACACCTACAGACATTTTTCATTTTCCTGAAGAGGAGTATTTTCTCCTAGGGCTTTGTTCTGAGGACTAGAGACATATGTTCAGACAGTCCTTCTTAGTCCTTTCTAATCCGGGGTTGCTGGCAGCTCTAAAGATGATGGTGGGTGATTTACACCTGGTGAAAGCTGACTCACAAAGTATTTTACCAACAGGATAAGTAGAGCTGTACTCATTTCAAAGGAGGAAAACTGAAGCTGAGAATTGAAGGTTTTCATCTGTCTTCAGCAGCGGCAGAGCTCAGATCATCCAAACCCAAATCCATTGAGTCATGCTGCCTTCCCACCAGCCATGTGGTAGAGCCAACTCATGGTGCAGCCATCACAGCTCAATATGGTGCCCAGCCTGCTCTTTTCAGCCTTGTTTCTAATGAAAAGTATACCCAGGACCTGAGTTCTAGTTACCCACCTTGCCTAAGGCGTGACTTTCTGTATTGGGTCTGACAAACATAGAGTCCATTCTTTTTCCTTAGCAGCCCTCACAGTGTTGTGCTTTGCATTGGGAGCTGGAAGGGTGCTGACAACACACCAGTGTTTTAGCTACTGCTGAGCAGCACTATCCCTCTAACATGCCTTGCCTCCATCAAGGGGGCTGGGAGTGGGCAAGGTCCTGGGAAGGGACACAACCAGGTCAGCTGACCCAAATTAACCAAAGGGAAATGCCATATCATATGACATCAGCTCAGATATAAAAGCTAAGGGAGAGAGGAGGAAGGGGGGCATTCATGATTCTACAATGTTTGCCTTCCAGAGCAATCACTACATGTGCTGCAGCCCTGCCTCCTGGGAAGTGTCTGAACATTGCTCACTGATGGGAAATAGAGATTGACTTTTCCCTCCTATGCCCACATAAACTCTCACTTGTTTCTTTCTTTCACTGTAATAAACTGCTTTATCTCAATCTCCTAGTTGTTTTCTGTGGAAGACTAGACAGCTACAGAAGCTGAGCTGGGTAGCGCCGCAGACCTCCTGGCCCTAGTACAGTGGAAGTCATGAGAGAGATAAACTCAAGGCAAGAACAAAAGCGAAGACATCATGTCTGCTCACTCTGACCGCTTTGACAAAAGAATGTAACAAGGACGTTACTGGTGCAAGAATGATAGCCGAGAAGATTGTGTTACTAAGGGAACTGGGAGAAAGGGGTCCCAAGTGGAAAATTTTGTATGGAACTGTGCTGGTTTTGCATTGGAGCCAACCACAGAAGTGATTTTTTCTGAGAGAAGCTGTTAAGAGCTTCCTCTGTGCCTAGCAAAACCAATAGCTGACTAGCTCTGAGAATTGACAACCTATTAAACCATTAAGAAAGCTAGATCTGCCTCTGTGAGATTCACATTTTAAAGATGGGCAAGCCTAGAAAAAGTTCTCTTACTTCCAGATCTTGAACAGGCCATGGGCTAGGCTGGGCCCTACCTCTGCTGCAGCACTGGCCGGGTTGCTCCCTCCCTTTCCCCCCCCCCCCCCCCCCTTCCCCCCCCCCCCCCCTGCCCACAGCCAGATCAGCCCATGGCTCGGCTGAAATTCTGCTGCTGCTGAGTTTCACCAGAAACCGCCGGGCAAGGGGAGGGGAAGCCAACGGCCTGTGGCATGCTGCTGCTGAGTCCAATACTGGCTGCTGAGATACTAGCCCCCCCCCAGTGGCTGCTGGGCAGGAGGAGGGGAAACCATCAGCCCGCATCTGAAATTGAACAAAGTAGGGGCCGGAGGCCAGCTATGCTGCCAGAGCGGCTGCCACCGTTCTGGCCCGGGCCCCCTGAGATTCTGACACAGCTCCCAGAGTGGCCTGAAATCCATCACCATGAGTGCTCCAGCCACGGCCCGGCAGAAACTATCATGACCATCTGCAGGCCCCAGGCAAGATATTAACTCTTTCACTGCACAGATGAGAGTTGCAGACCTTCAATCCTTTCTTGAGTGAGAGAAAAGGACAGAGTGAAGACACTTAGAGAAACAACGTGAAGACACCAAGGTCAGTAAAGGAATCAAGTCCCAGATGGGAGGAGAATGAGGAGATGCCGTAGTCTTAGGCTGAAATTCTTTTGGTAAGGCCATGGTAATGGACTGTAATTCACTAGAATATCCCTGTAATTCATGAAGAAAGCATGGGGGGGAGGGAGTATTCAAACTGTAGACATGAGCAAAGGCATCCATGCTGAAGCAAGCAAATGTTGAAGTAGCTGTGATCCCATGAGAAGCTTTAACAGAGAGAGATAAGAGTGATGAAGACCCTTTGCCCCCAGGGAAAGAAGAAGAAAATCTCTGTTCCCAGAGATGAAGATGATCTCAGAGATAGATGAAGAGAACCTTTGCTTTTGAACAGCTCATCCTTAAAATAGTACCCCATAAGTTTGACATGGCCCATGAATGCAGCTGTGGGAAGGCTGCATGAGATGGGAGGGACTTCACAATTGCAGGTTTTCCAGGCAGCTGCTATCTGTGGAAATGAAAAGACACAAGAAAACTGTTTCTTGTGGAGAAGTCTCCATGGCATGGCAAAAGACACTCCTCTCCCTAAGAGAACTGATGGAAGTCTATTCTAGAAGTGGTAAACTGACTGAAAATCCCAGGGTTTGTCTCTTTACATTGTCAGTGGGAAAGAAAAGAGGTGTGGGGGGGGGGGATGGGACAAGTGTTCTGAAAGTTTTATTCTGATTCTTATAATTCTTTCTTTTAGTTCTGTTAATAAAGTTTTCTTTGAACTCTC
Source organism: Pyrgilauda ruficollis (assembly GCF_017590135.1). Taxonomy (NCBI): domain Eukaryota; kingdom Metazoa; phylum Chordata; class Aves; order Passeriformes; family Passeridae; genus Pyrgilauda; species Pyrgilauda ruficollis. The sequence goes on from NW_024527455.1 coordinate 27,778, forward strand.
TAAAGCTTGAGCCTGCTTTGCTCTTCTCCTAATCCTATCTCGCAGCAGAAAAGAGGAAATAACTCTAGTGAGTACTAATTCTAGTGCTGGTTTTGCATTAATTGATTTTTGGTGAAGAGGGAAGAAGCCACCTATGGAAGTGATTTTCTGAGAGGAGTTAACTTTTTTAACTGCCTGGCATGGTGAACACTTGAAACACCCTCTCCCAACTTTTCCATGTCTGGTCCCTGTACCAGGTGTGGCAAGTAAATACAGAGAAACACCTTAGCATAAAGTAGACAATGACAGTTCATATTATCCCACTAATCCCTATAAGTCCTTGTAGATGATCCATGGCTACTGGTAGCCGAGGTGTCCCATCCTTTTCCTTCTACTGAGAAGTACAAATCTCTGAGGCTTTAGAGTCCTTGACCCGAATTTAATGGGTCCACCTGTGTTCAGCTGTCCTGACTGCTGTTCCTGTGGTCCTGGTTGGATGCAATGAACAGCAAAGTCCAAAGGCATTGTCTGTGCTAACTGGGCTTCCTGTCAAAGAAATTTCACAAGACACAGTATCCTGGCTGCATACTGGTTTAAATATACATCTTCACCTCCCTGCCACATTGAAAATTAACAAGGTAAGAATCCCAAACATTAATTTAAAGGGCAATGATTTAATATCTCCTCAGGGTTTGACTCTTATTTTTGCCAAAGCTAATGGCAAAAGCAATAACCATGTGTCTTGGGGTGATTTAATGATGATTAGTCTATTCCCTAATCATCAGGTCTATGCCCCAAAAAATGGTTGCTGTAGCTTTAAAGTAGGTTCATGGGGAGGGGGAAGCCTTGGGGTTCCCCTGCCAGCTTTTTAAAAAAAGTCTCACTCCCCAGGCATCCATCATTCCATGTGGACTGCGTTCTTTTTTTGCTTAGCTAGCTTGGGGTTTTGTCAGCTAGGCAAGAAGGTTTTTTTCCTTTCCCTGACCTTGGAGACTTCAGCAGCAATCCTTCAGCAGCTTTTTTTTAGTTCAGAGTGAACCGTTCAGTTTGGTTTTGGTCCGAGAACAGAGAGGATGACCGGCAGGAGAAGGGTCAGCTGGGACAGACAGGAAAAGGCAAAGGGCCACTCCCTTTCAGCCCCAGACCTCAAAAAGCTGATCTGACAGGAGAAAGCCCACCTGCTTAAACTGCTGTGAAGAGGGGACCAACAACAGAGATTCACCATATTCTGATCTGTTTGCCCAAGCTGCTGAATGAACCTTCTGGATTTGTTTATTTCCTTGAGTGTGACGGCTAACAGCTGGCCTGAAGGCCTCACAGACACTAGTAACCTTGACCTTGATCAGTCTGTACCTGTGAGGAAAGGAAGTATACATCTTTAAGGAAGAAAGCACTGAGGAGCAGGACTTAACTGTAGGGAACAGATGCTGGCCAATCTTTGGCAAGTACATACACAGGCAGCTGTACTGAGCACATGGCAGCGAGCACACGGCCATGCCGTGACGGCGACCACATGGCACAGCCAGGGGATGGCAGCGAGCAGTGGGCCACCTTCTCAGTGGGTCCAGCAGGACAGCCGCAGCTCTCTGCATGTGGGCGGTGAGGAAGCAACCCAGGGACACCGGCAGGGGCAGTGCCACGTCCCTGCTCCCTGCACACAGCAGGATTTGCCCAGTGAGGTTCAGATGCCATCTTGTGTGCCTGCAGCCAGGGGTCCCATTGGGTGCTGACCCTTGTGAGCTGACACTGTGCTAGAGAAAGAACCTGGCTGGATGGGTAACCCCTTCCTTGCGGGGACTGCAGCACTTGCACTGGCTTGTGTGAGAGTGGCTGCAGGCTGAGCATGTCATTTCTGCAGCTGGCCCATGGAACTCTCCTGTTTTTACTATTCAGATGGCAATTGCTGCACGATTTGGGGGGGGGGGTCGGTACTGTTGTTGTGCCTGTGTTGCCACTATTCTGGACCCTCACTAATAAGATTGCCTTTTTTACCATACCACCTTGTGACCCCCTGCATTGCTCTGATTGCTTTTGTGATAGATGGTCCTGTAATAATTCTAAATTGTAAGCTATCCTTTCAATCGGAAATTAACTGATATGTTTTTTCAAAGTACCCTTTTCCTACTTGAAGAAACTGGAAGAACAGCTCCTGAAATAAATGGGCAGGAGATCT
>NW_024527456.1:0-982 GCF_017590135.1 Pyrgilauda ruficollis
AAAAAAAAAAAAGCCAGAGGGTTTTATTTCTTGTTTGTACTTGGCCAGATGGTGTCTGTACAGTGTCTTCTCCAGCTTCCCTGTGAAAAGTCTTTTTTAAATTTGTGAATCCTCCATAAAGGCTGAAGTGCTCCTCAGGTGAAGGAATATTCCCCTCCAGTCATGTTTCTCCTGGGATGGAAAACACCCAAGGCACCATCTACAGAACAGGATTTTTAAAAATGGTAGCAAGGCATCAAACAACATCTGACTGTCCTCTTCCATATTTTACTTCCTAAGTGATTTGGCCTTGGGATGGCACTCCTGGGCCATCAAACTGGCCTCACAATTTCCTGTGCCCCAGGCTCTTCAGTGCATTTGTTTTTTGATGACAAAAAGCTGCCTGATGGCACAAGCAGAGGGTCACCCCTCCTACCTGCCAACTCTTGGAATGAATTATAATAGTGCTTACTCTAAATTTTATGGGAAATAAAGTGTCTTTCCATGGAAATTATTGGATTTCCTATCAGGTCTAGAGGGGTGGCTATATCCTGCTGGGAACCCAGGGGAGTGAAGTGGGATGTGTGCTTAAATACACCTATTTTTAAAAGGAGGAGGTGATCTGCTTCCAAAATGTTTGGTGACAGGCTGATGCCATGGCTGGGGCCTGGCTGCTTTTTGGTGTGGCTCCATGTGGATAAAAAGATGTGGAGGAAAACTCCCTTCCCTGTGCATGGCTCCTTTGTTTGCTCTTTGAAGTGACACCTTTGAGCTCCGGGATGCAGGCACTGGGATGTGATGGATCAGCACCCAAACCAAAATCCAAAGGGCCAAATGCTGGGATGGAATGGCAGCTTCCTACAGAAGTCAGTGGAATTGCACTGAGCTGTATCAGCTGGGTTGGCTGGAGGGATTTGAAGTGAATTATCCTCTGTTTTCTCCAGACAGGGACAGGCTGAAGCAGGTAAATGTTGTAGTTGAGATGGAGACAGTACAAAGCAAC
>NW_024527457.1:0-985 GCF_017590135.1 Pyrgilauda ruficollis
GCTGGCATTGGCTCTCTCAGACATGGGGGAAGCTGCTGGCACCTCCTCCCATTACCAAAACCTTGCCGCTCAAAACAAAGCATGAGAAAAATAAAATCTAAATCATCTTCCAAAAAGACTTTGCAGCAAATACAGTAAAGAAGATGCAAAGCTCTCCTTCTGCCACTGGTTCCAGGTGACAACCTGAGCCCAGAACAGCAGGATTATACAGAACTATATTTATGCTCCTTGGCAGAATCTATTTACTGAAAGAGAAAGGGGAGGGAAAAATATTCACTATACTCATTTCCGTCTTTAAATGCTCATTTCCCATGTGTTTGGTGAAATCATGTGCTTAAAGAAGCTATACATGGAGTAGCAACACAAACAATTCTACAGCATAGCTTCACTACACAAATTATTTTTAATATCAGAAGAGAAAGAAAAAGCTTTTCTCAGAGAACACTTCATCCTCAAGGGCAGTTCACGGTCACCTTCATTATATTGTATTTACTGTCACATAGTTTCATCTTATTTAATACAACAATTCAGTATCTATTTAGGATATGATATGTTCAAAGGCTTTGGAAAGAACTCTATCTTCTGAGGTAGGAAAGGGTAAATAATTCTATTTACAGCCAGACTTCCAGAAGTATTTACCCTATTCCTGTGTCAGATGACTCAACTAAAATGCTTCAAGTTGTTCCTCCAGATTTTACATGTTTAAAAAAATAGGAAAGACTGTTCCACCTAGCACACTCTTCTAGCCTGTGATCAAACACCCTCATTACATCCAGGCAATTTAAAAGACACTATAAATAGAAGCAAACTTTATACTCTCTCAATACATAAAACACTAGCTGTCCCTTAAAACATATATGTTACAAATAGTTCCTTTTATTTGTTTGGTCTGAGTCTGCACAAGAGTTATTTTTAAAGGTATTTGCAGCATAATAACTGTTACTTGGTTCTAATTTCCACTATACCCATTTCCTACAAAAAAAAA
>NW_024527458.1:0-978 GCF_017590135.1 Pyrgilauda ruficollis
AATCCTCACAAATCCCCTAAAAATCCTTTAAAAATCCCCAAAAAACTCCCTCAAATCCCCTAAAATTCCCAAAATCCCCTCAAAAAATCCCCCAAAAATGCCCCAATTTCCTCTAAAATCCCTGTAAAATCCTGTAAAAATCCCAAAAAATTCCCAAAATCCCCCTAAAATTCCCAAAATCCCCCCAAAAAATCCCCCCAAAATGCCCAATTTCCTCTAAAATCCCCGTAAAATCCTGTAAAAATCCCAAAAAATTCCCAAAATCCCCCTAAAATTCCCAAAATCCCCCCAAAAAATCCCCCAAAAATGCCCCAATTTCCTCTAAAATCCTCTCAAATCCCCTATAAATCCTCCAAAATTCCCTAAAAATCCCCAAAACCCCCCAAAATTCCCCAAATCCGGTGCGGACCTTGCCCCTCCTGCGGGCCGGGGTGGGGGAGGGGCCCTCGGGCTCCTCTTCCTCATCGCTGTCTTCCTCAGGGGGGGAGGGGCTCGGCTCCTTCCCGGCGTTCCTGGGGGGAAATTGGGAAAGAATTCCCAAAAAAGGGTAAAAAAAAAAGGGGGAAAATGACAAAAAATGGTGGGAATGGGAAAATCCCACGGGAAAGCCAAAAAAATTCCTCCAGGACTCCAAATTCCACCAAAAAAACCCCAAAAATCCCCAAAATTCGCCCCAAAGCTCCCCCTGAAATTCACTAAAAATCTCCCAACCCCATAAAAAAAAACGCCAAAAAAATCCCCAAAATTCCCCCAAAAAAATTCCCCAAAAATCCCACAAAAAAAACCACCAAAAATTCCACCAAATCTCACAAAAAAACCCCAAAAATTCCCCCAGATCCCATCAAAAAATCCCAAAATTCCCCCAAATCCTGCAAAAAAAAACCCCCAAAAATTCCCAGGAAAAAAAAAAAAACCCCAAGTCCCCAAAAATCCTTAAAAACAAAAACAAAACAGAAAAAAACCCCAAACCACCCCAAA
>NW_024527459.1:0-978 GCF_017590135.1 Pyrgilauda ruficollis
ACATAATTTTGTCATTAAAATAAACATTGTTTTTGTTCTCTGAGTGCAGCTCTTTACCTTCTTCTGTTCTTGTAATACAAAATAATATTCTTACTCTTCCTCAAAAAAAACTGAAGAAACTGAGTAAGCCTTATATAAAACCCCTAAAAAGGTGGGGGAAGAACTCTATGCACAAATATATTACATATAAGAAATATTTGGTAACACTTTCTCTAGACATGTGCTTTGTGTATTCTTGTATTCTAGCACAAAAATTTTCATGCCTTGTTGACAATATAGCATGTGCAAAAATTAATTGTATCAAGAAGCTCATAAACTGAGGCTGGTAATCAAAATTTGAGAAAACAAATACTTGTTTTTGTTAAAACAAATAAATATTTAATGGATGATAACAAGGAAGATGAGTTATTTAATTTAGGTATTTTCCTGTCAGTAATGTGATGAAGGGTGAGGCAGAAGGAATGTGTGATCAGAGATTGGCAAAAGCACAGGAGGGTGGACAGGTAGTCAAAGTCGGAGGAGGAAACAAATGGAGTATTTCAACTTTTTCCTCACAGATAAGGAGTGACAGAGAATTGCTTGAAAAATCAGGATACTCAGGGAGGCTGGGATTTTAGAGCATCTTAGGCAAGAATGAAACAATGCAGAAAAAAAATTAGAACAATGTCTAAAAAGTTGGCAATAGTGTTTGGGATGAGTCTTTAGGTAATTTCTTTTAATGGCATTTGGAGCTACTTCAGGAGACACAGAAAAGATGGCAGATAATTGAAGATCCTACTGAAATGTGGGGTCTTAGATGAACCAAGGCTTATTTGAGTGTGTTAGGGAAACAAATTTGGTGTGGGAATTTGGGAAGTCAATAATATTTAACTTCAACTATGGTAGTTTTGTTCAACTGTGGCATTCTTTAATGTGACAGACTAGTGACTGGTGGCTCCTCTGCTGTTGCTGTTAAATGGTGTTTTCTCTCCTAGGGTT
>NW_024527460.1:0-980 GCF_017590135.1 Pyrgilauda ruficollis
ACCACTACAACAAACCATGAAAGAATCCATCAATGAATTTGATTTTTAAAATTAGTGACAGCACATCTTAGAAAACAAACTACTGAAGAACGAATGGCATCGTGAAAAGATCTCTGAAAAATGTCATCCACTCCCAAATATCTCAGATAAAATTTGCTACCCTACTGCACCAGCTGCAAGATTCCATCTCTGCTGCCTTGCTCACACATGGAAGACTACAGGAACCAGGTTTCACATAATCAGGAACATCACGGGCCAAACACAATGGTGTCTGACACGTTACCCACCAACACCCCAGTAAGAAAGGTTTTCTTTTTATCACGGAGTTGCTCTGAGTAAGTGCAGCAACTACTCATGTTCTTAGTACACAGAAGAAAAAAAATTCTAACTTTGTAAGAGACTCATTTCAAAGAGACATAACAAAAACTATCGAGGCCAACCAGTTCTTCAATGTGACAGATGTATCAAAAGAAAATGTACATAAAATAAATGTGACTCAGATAAGCAGCTACTATCAGTTTACTACAGGTACCCTGGTTTGAATAAAGATAAATGAGTTAACAGTATTCTCCCACAATGAGATTTCTGATACTTGCATTAAATCTAAGGAAAACAGTAAACTCCTATTATGCACTTTTAAAAACAAATTTATAATAGAGGTATGCCTAAAGCTGAATCACAGAAAAAAAAAATAATAGCCAACAAAGTATTTAGAATTTTCCATCCTATTACTCAGGAAGATCTAAGAATACCAAAATATTTTTAAAACAATAATAGAAAGTGAAGCCACATTAGAAAACCTCCCCCTAAAGCTTGCAGTTATTGCAGTACTTCTTAAGGCAGAGTTTCATGACAAAAATACTCATTTTGTGCGGCAGAGACACACAAAAGGATTCTTCGGGATGCCAAACACTTTCAGAACTCTCCAGTGATGACTCATCCTGTTATGTATACAAAGCTTTCATTAAAAAAAAAAAAAA
>NW_024527461.1:0-978 GCF_017590135.1 Pyrgilauda ruficollis
GGTATCTTCTACATCCCCAAAAACCCAGGTTTTCACATTCCCTCATTTCTCTTTTTGATCAAATTTGATATGTGGTATTTTCACTTACCTAACACAGGAGATAAAAAATTGTATAGGCAACAATTCCAAAAATGAGTCCAGCTAGCATAAACCACCAGATTTCCCCAAAGGGGTTCCACTTTTTAACAGGTACAATTAACTTCTTTTGATCAACACTTTCCCATTGTTATTTGTTTTTAGACAGCATTTTGACATGTTTTATTTTTCACAAACTCTTCCTTTTTCAGCCATTAGATAGTGCAAGGCCAATCTGCTCTGACAGGCTGCTACTAGCAGGTGCATGCTTTGTTGGGTAGCCAACTCAATTACCTCTTGCAATCTTATCAACTGATTTAACACATAGTTAGGAGTTCTATATTCCCCGGATCTATTTTGATTCCAAGTAGAGGTATTGTAAAAGTTTATGATGCTTTCTGCAGGCCATTCATTTTCACTCCATTTATAGCTGCCCCTTATCAAAAGGTTTAGGTTTGTCTTGTTGTTGCCCGTGGCTTTATCAAGTGGGGCTGTCTCTAATGGCAGGGTGAAGGAGGAGGGATGGATAACTCCTAAATTACAGGTCCCTTTCCATCTCCAGGGTAACTTACTGTACACTCACTGTCCACAAATCCAATATATCCCATCAGGGGCCTTCCACGTTCTAGTTATACTGTCTGGTTGATTCCAGTAGGGTTCTATGTTTTCTATGGAATGGTAAGGGTTAGCTCCAGAACTATCATAGCAGCACAGATTAATCTGATTGTCCCACTTGCAATCATTTCTCTTTGTTATCTTCCAATACCCATCAGTTTTGTTTGGCCACCAGGTCCTAGTTGTATTACCTGAATTTACAGTTAAGGTAGATTTACAGGGGGTATGTCTCACCTCTTTGGTGGAGTTCTTTCCTTCTCAAGTTAAACAAACTGCTCCAATTACCTG
>NW_024527462.1:0-978 GCF_017590135.1 Pyrgilauda ruficollis
AATTAAATTTTTTGGCTTTTTAAAAATTTATATCAAAAGAATTCTAGATGTAAATTTCTTAAAATTCCTCACTTGATGGCTTGTTTGGCAGTTGATACACAAATAAAACTGTTTTTACAGAAATAAACAGGTGCTGGATGCTACCTGAAAAAGTGGTGGCTCTCCATTTTATGTGTGTTCAGGGGCAAAACTGGCAGTCACTCATCTCATGCTTGTTTTTAAAAGGAAAAACATCATCTCTGACCTGAAGTTTTCCTCAAAGATCTCCTCAGTGAGGGGGGAACCAGTGCAGCTTGTGCTGTTTCAGGCACCAGCAAAGCACAGTTGGTACAAGCACTGCTTAAACCGTGGTTCTGTTCCCACAGGAATTCCCTAGCCAGGGATGGAGAGGGATCATTAAACAGCTGAAGTGTCTCTGGAGGGCAGGGAGAAGGGGATTTGTGCAGCTGCAGGGCAGGATCTCTGTGTGACCACAGCCCAGAGCAGAGGCAAGCTCACACCCAGCTAAAAATACAGCTGTGTCCAGCTGTGAGCCTGCTGGACTCACCTCCTTGCAATAAAGGAGGAAATAAAACATGCAGCTGAAGGCACGGGAGGTGGATGTGGCAAGGTGCAAGACAGGTTTACCACGGGGCAGATTATTCTTGTCAAACCTGGTATCTGATTTTCTAGAGATCAGATCTCTGATAAACTTTGCCTCTCTCAGTTCCAAAAACGCTGCAGGGCAAGGTATGGGTTTACCTGGAGAAGGAGGAGGCTGAGATGGGCAGAACTAAAGGGATGGGGCCTCAGGCACTGGGGAGAAGAGTCAGCAGCAGAAACTCCTTGCCCAGGACCGTTTCCAAGGCTTATCTGACTCAATAATTTTCCTCATAGCCTTGGCTCAGAACGTCAGCATGTGCTAATAAAATTTGCTGATGTCACAAAACTGGGAAGCAGCTTCAATTCAGAATGTTAGAGCATGTTACAGTAAAACAT
>NW_024527463.1:0-978 GCF_017590135.1 Pyrgilauda ruficollis
AGGTAGAAATGGATGCTCAAGAAATTCCACCTGAACGTGAGGAAGAACTTTATTGTACATGCGACCAAGCACGGGAACAGATTGTCCAGAGGCTGTTGTCTCCCTCTCTGAGTATATTCAAGAACCGTTTGGATGCAATCCTGTGCCATGCGGTCTGGGATGACCCTGCAGGGGCAGCGAGGCTGTACCAGACGCCCCGCAGCGGTCTCTAACCCGCGGCCCCACGCCGTGCCTCCGTGAGGGCAGCACCCGCCGCCTCCCGCCCTCACAGCCCCGCGGCACCTCCCCCCGCACCGCCCCCGCCCAAGATGGCGTCCCCGCCCGCCCCACAATGCCCCGCGCGCAGCTGCCGCGCTTCCGGGTGCGGGCCCAGGAGGGCGGCGGGCCCGGCACGGCGGGCGGAGGGCGAAGCTGCTCCGAGCGGATGCGAACGAGCGGGCGCGCAGTGCCGGAGGAGGCCGCGCCCGGACCATGAGGCTTCGACTGTGGCTGGTCCCGGCCCTGGTGCTGCTGTGGGGGCCGGGCGGGCTGGAGGCGCTGGGGCACCCGCAGCGCTACGGTGAGGACAGGGCGCGACCACGGCAACCCCGGAGGGGAGGGGAGAGAGGGGAGGAGGAGGAAGAGACCACTGCGACAGTGTGGGGGGAGGAAGGCACGGCCCCCGCGCCTCTGGCAGGGGCCGGCGATGGGTGATGTGTGGGGCGGGGCAGGGCAGACAGCCCTGGTGCTGGAGGCACCGCTCATGGGCAGTGCTTGGGGCAGTGCTTGGGGCTGTCTCTGCGGGGAGACACCATTGTCTTCACACGCGCCGTCTGCTGAGGAGTTTTCCTCGCAGGAGTTTGCGTTCTGTTAAGGCGCGCTAATCCCAGAATAGGTCGGGGAGGACGGGACCGCAGTGGGTCATTGGTCCAGTGTCCGTGCTCCTGCAGGGTCATCCTGGATCACATTCCACAGGATTGCATCCAGCGGTTCTGGAAT
>NW_024527464.1:0-978 GCF_017590135.1 Pyrgilauda ruficollis
CAGTTTGAAAAGCTGCACATGGCAGGTGAAATGCCCCAAAGAGAGCTTGCATGCATCTGGTGACTGATGTGCTGTGTGGACAGCAGCACCTGACAGCCAGTCATGGCTTTAAAAGTGGTTTTCTCAGGTTCTAATTCCACAGCCAGGGCTGTATTTAAATTAGGTCAGGTGGCTGATAATAGTTCATTAGACAGAGGCTTCAATTAACTTCTATTAGCATATAATAATGGAATTTTTAAAATGGTTTTCTTTTTGTGCATGCAAATTTATTTGTACCATTACTTATTTTTGGAATACTGCTTTTGAACAGAGACTCCCAGATTAACCCATGAGACGTTTAAAGCACTGAAACCAGGTCTGTCTGCATATGCTGATGATGTAGAAAAGGTAATTTAAGCTACTTCTTTCCTGTCTCCCTCACCTTCTGGTTTGCAGGGATTTAGGGACTCCTAGACCCAGCTCATAGTGTTTTACAAAAGCCTTTGCTTTCTGAGAATTTGTCATACTGCCTTTTGAGTCTTTTGTAGCCAAAAAATTTGGTGGCAGAATTCTGTTTCACTGTTTGAAAAAGTGACTCTGTTTTGGACCAATTGATCAATGTTTCCCATTATACCCACGAGGCCTTATGCTGTGGTGAGATAGTGAGTCCTGCACCTCCTCTTGACCCCTTTTGATATTAATTTGTCTCTGTTTCACATTTACAGTAAATTGTAGCTCTGATCACCCTTTTGATCTTTCAAAAGAATTTTTAAGATGTATTTTATTGTTCTTTGCTCACAGAGTGGCCACGGAATAAAAGAGCTCCTGGAGGTGGCAAAGAAAGAAGTCCCTATGGAGCTGTGGAAGTTTACTCCTCTGGTCCTGAAAGCCACAGCTGGCCTACGGTTGCTGCCAGGAGAGAAAGCTCAGAAGTTGCTGGAAAAGGTATTATCTCTTGTCTTTCTATTTGCTTTCCAGAAAATATGCTCCTGTTAAAAA
>NW_024527465.1:0-978 GCF_017590135.1 Pyrgilauda ruficollis
TTTTGCCATCACACCCTTGGTCTTAAACACAGGGGAGGGGAGTTGCATCCTACCACTCTGCTATAGGCTCCTTCCAACTTATTGTACCTTTTACTATAATTAGAAAGCCATAATATCAGATAAGGAGATGCTGTAGATCTATCCTGCATGGATATTATCCTTCAAAACACCATCAGGCTGCTCCCAAGTCACTCACCCATCTCTTTTCCCCCATACCTTTGATTTTAGTCAAAGGATGTCACCCTAAGTAGTTGTATTTGAACATTGAAATTCATGCCAGGAATGAATCCATCCAAGTGCAAATTCTCCCCTAGTAAAAAAAAACAAAAAACATCAAAATGCTCAGTGAAGTTATATCAGGAATGAATTTGACCATGTTAACTTGGATTGCAGGTATATAGTCTACTCCTCAAAATCCCTTCTGATTTGCTCAGACTTACCTCTGAATCACAGATAGTAAATCTGCAGGGTTGTAACAGAAGACATTAGATATTGATATAGAAATAACAGATATTGAAAGTTCTAGTTTAAGGGAAGAAAAGTCTGTCATTGAGAGAAATAACAGATGTCAAAAAATGTTCAATATATATTCGAATATAGTCTTTCAGCTATAGGATTTTTTAGAAGTTCAGTGTTTGCACATTCAAGATACATCATGAAATACATTTTATAGAACTTTGCTGGTGTTCTTGCTATTTCCCTTGCATCTTTCTCCTGAAACCAGCAGAAATAATCCCTCACTTTCTATCAAACTTTCTATTAACAAGTAACATAGATGTTCTACTGTGGAGGATTTTGACAGTTTAAACTAAGCACCTGTTTCTGTCTAATGTAGGTTTGGCAGGATGCTGTGTTTGGTGTAGCTCATGCCACTCACATGTCAATTTTTTCTTCATTAGGCCAATAAATTAGTGAACTACACCATGCTCTAAAACTCGCATCAATCTCCCATCACATTCACTCTTTTTTTTTTTTTTT
>NW_024527466.1:0-24304 GCF_017590135.1 Pyrgilauda ruficollis
GCTCGCCTCCCTCTCCCGCCGCCAGATGTTCTCACTATTCCGGCGCTCCTCGGTGTCACTGACCCAAGCTGATCTTCTCTGGTCCTGGTAGCCAGCTGTCCTGCAGGTCCAGGGTGGGCGGCCGTCCCAGTCCTGGTGTCCTCTTCAGGCGTGGCTATCCCGGAGAGCCCCAAGCTGAAATAAATGGGCAGGAGATCTTTCTCCTTTTTAATGCCTTTATTAAAGAGATTCAGCTCAGGTGGGGAGAAATCGACGGGTTGCGCCCACACCGCCACCGCTGCACCCAGGAGTGGCACGGAGGAGGAGGGTGATGTAGCTTTGTCCGCTGGTCTGCAGGCAGAGCTGGGGACTGCGTCCTCACGGGACATGAGCAGATTCCTACTTTTCGGTCCAACACTTCGGGTCCCCTCCTTATTGAACATCTTTTCAGGTCAGGGTGAGAAGCAAAAAGGATCCAAGCAGGCACTGGACTACGCGCCCATCCTTAGACATTACTTAGGTCCCCTAATTCTATGTTGGCTCGTTGTTTTTAGGGGTTTTCCTGGAAAATGGGAAGATTTGGAGCAATGCATTTCTCATCTGCATACGTGGTCTCAGGCCACTCCCATTCTCCTGGTGCTGCCGTGTCCTGGTGTTGCTCCCGGGCAAGCATCAGGAGGACAATGGCTAAATCACCAACCATTAATGGGCAATTGAAGAAGTCTTAACAATGAAGCTAACTTAACAGCAACTGGTCCAACCGGTTTTAACTCTGCAATCTTAAACAAAAATAGATAACTTTTTATTCATAACATGTTCACGTTGTGTTGTTTCGTGTCCTATAGCGACACCCATGCTGGCTGGGTCTGATACCCTGGCCATCCTGTAAGTGCTGCGTGATGACACTCAATATAAACTGTTCCATAACCTTACCAGGTACTGAGGTCAGGCTGACTGGTGTATAATTACCAGAATCTTCCTTCCCACCCTTTTTGTGAACGGGCATCACATTGGCCAGCTTCCAGTCATCCGGAACTTCACCAGTGAGCCAGGATTGCTGGTAAATGATGGAGAGCGGTTTCACAAGCTCATCTGCCAGCTCCCTCATCACCCTGGGATGGATCCCATCAGGTCCCATAGATTTATGAATATCTAAGTGTCTCAGCAGTTCTCTGACTGCCTCCTCTTGGATAACAAGGCGACCATTCTGCCTCCTGACACCATCAACCCACCCAAGAGGACAGTTGTTCTGGAGGCAAGTCGTCTTCTCACTAAAAACTGAGGCAAAGAAGGCATTAAGCACCTCTGGCTTCTCTTCATCTGCAGTTACTAAGTTCCCTTCCGCATCTAATAAAGAAGAAAGGTTGGTCTTACCCTTCCTTTTACCATTGATTTGCAGAAACGGACTTTTGTGAAAGTTGTAAAGCTGGTATGTTTATTACAGCGCTGGACACGTGGGAATTATTCCCCTAAAATGACATGCGTGCCTCTGGGAACTCCAGACCCTTTTTTTATCTCCCTCTCAAATACTTATGCATGCAATTTCACAATAGGTTCCTACATATTCCTTCTACTGATTTTGTGTGACATTTGCCGCTAATTTTTCTTTATCAGAAAGAATTCCTGGGTCATTTTGACCCTGCTGTCCGTAGCAGCCTCTCTGTCTGTTTCAGAGTTCAAGGCCCCCCGCCCCCCCTTATCTCTGTCCTTTGGCTGAAGCAGTTTCTTAGAGCATAGGCTTTTTGCGAGAACAGGCAGTCAGACTAAACAGGTATGTTTGCAAGCTACACACTTAATTCAAAGATGTACATTTCACCTAAATCAAAATGGATTTCTACTCTGGAAAATTTCCACTCTGTCTCACCATTAATATATTTGTAAAAACATTTTTTATTATCCTTTACAGTGTGGATATGACAGTCTGCTCATAGAGAGAGAAAGCTAGATAAGCTTTCCCATGAATTGGTCTGGGAAGCTTTAGGGAGGCAGAGAGGAAGAATGATAAACAGATGGTAAACTATCTGCAGGTGGTGTTTGTAATAAGTTGTTTTTCTCGTAAAGATGTTTAGGGAAGTGTGTCTTCTTAATTAGCCAATCATGTGAAATGTTTTGATTAAATGACCAATCAGCTCCACCTGTAGTGGACCAGGGTATAAAAGAAGAGGTTTCAATAAACACGGGGCTTTTAGCCTCTTAGCCTTCTGACCTAGAGTCTGTGTCATTTCTGACTCAATGGTGACATTATAGAAGTCACCATTTTAAGGTCAAACTGAGCTTTAGCCTCCCTAATTTTTTTCCTACATGCTCTAGCAGCCCCCTTAAATACTTCCTGAGACACCTCACCCTCCTTCCAAAGATGATACATCCTCTTTTTATTCCTAAGTTCCTCCAAAACCTCCTTGCCCATCCAGGCTGGACATTTGCCTCGTTGACTCATCTTTCGACACACACGGACAGTCTGTTCCTGTGCCCTCAAGATCTCTGTTTTGAAGCATGCCCACCTTTCCTGAACTCCTTTGTTTTTAAGGGCTGCTTCCCAAAGAACTCTCTGAATAAATCTCCTAAATAGGCCAAAGTCTGCCCCCCGGAAATCCAATGTAAAAGTCTTATTGATGTTCCTCCTGATTTTGCCAAATATCGAGACTTCTATAATTTCAAGATCACTATGCCCCAAGTGACCTTTAACCACCATATCTCCCATGAGCCCATCTCTATTTGCAAACAACGGGTCTAATATAGTCCCTCCCCTGGTGGGCTTACCCACCAGCTGTGACAAAAAGTTGTTCTCCACACACTCTAAAAATTTCCTGGACTGTAGCAGCCACAGAGCCTGCAAGGCCTCCCTGGCAGTAAGTTGCGTAACATAAGAAATGCCTATTCATGATGACTGGACCTAAAAAGCCCCTCTTCCGCCTTCGGACCCTTGTTATCTCTCTGTAAGACGATAGGTCACTTTCGCCTTGACCCCTACTATTGGACTGTTTCCTAAAACTCCTATACCCTATAAAAAGACCTATTTCTGCCCAGTTCGGTAGAAGAGCTATCACTGAGACCCTTTGCAAAAGATACCAATAAAGACATCTCAGTGGAACCTCACCACAGTGCTTCTCCTCTCTCTCCCTGCGTCTGCCAAAAGCACTTAGCAAACAAAGAGCTGAAAATCACAAATGAGCTGAGAATCACTAAAGAGCTCATCTCACTTAAGAGCTGACCTTGCTAAGATTGCCTGCAGCTCTGGAGCTGGCCTGAGGGGCCCGGACAGGTCATGCTTAATTGGACTTCTCAGTCTTGGACACCCACAGCAGCCAGGGTCAGGGAGACCCCGAAAGCCCCAGAAGCTGCATTACTGGAATGCCTTTTTTTCTGCTGTATTAAGTTCTCAGCAGATGTCTGGCAAGTTGAAGTCACCTACAAGAACAAGGGCTGATGAACCTGAAACATTCTCCAGCTGCTTATAGAATTAGTTGTCTACCTCTTCTTCCTGGTTGGGTGGAAGATAACAGACTCACAGTAGGATGTCAGCCTTGTTGGCCTTCCCCTTAATTCTTACCCACTGGCATTCAACTTCATCATCATAAGTTTCAATACCTATGGCATCAAAAGCCTCCCTAATACAAAGGGCCACCCCTCCACCTCTTCTCCCTTTCCTGTCTCTTCTGAAGAGCTTGTAGCCATCCAGTACAGTGCTCCAGCTATGTGAGTCATCCCACCATGTTTCTGTGATGGCAATTACATCATAGCTTTGCTGTTGCACCATGGCTTCCAGCTCTTCTTGTTTGTTACCCATGCTGCATGCATTGGTATACATGCACCTCAGCTGGGCTACTGATTTCACCCCTAACTCAGGCTTACCACCCTTTTTTGATTTTATGATCCCCCAGCCTGGGAATATTCACATGAACAAATTCAGAACCCAGATGAGGTGGGGAAATATCTGGAAAAGAACTGATATGATTACTCTAAGGAGAAAAAGATCATTGCAATATGCTGGGCCCTGGCATATGCTTATCGCACACTGCTAGATACTGTAGGGCAGCAGATAGAGGCAGGGGGGCAGGGAGATAAATCAGCAGCTACCCCAGTCACTCAGGCTGCAGCCAACACCCCAGTCTCTCAGGTTGTAGCTAAACCAGACAGTGAGCCTAAGCCCGCAGCTAAACCAGACAGTGAGCCTAAGCCACTGGCAGTCGCTGCGGGAAAGAAGTACACAAGCAAAACCGATTGGCCAGTGATTGACGATGATGATTTGGGGGAAGGACCCTCAATGCCAATTCCTGACACAAAATTCGAAGTCAAAGCAACTGATTCAAAATCAGAAGTCAAAGTAACTGACACAAGATCAGAAGTCACTGAGTCCTTTTCCCTCAAGGACCTTTCTGGCCTAAGAAAGGATTACAATCGACGACCTGATGAATCTATAATTAGTTGGTTAGTCCATCTTTGGGATGCTACAGGTGAGGCTACAATTCTGGATGGTACTGAAGTGAGGTATTTGGGATCCCTGTCACATGATCCAGTTATCAACCAAGGAATGATGAGGGAGTGTCACTCAGCCTCGGCTAGATGGTGATGGGGAGAGCGACAATCCCCCTCCCCCGAGCTCCGCTAAATCCCAGCTACCAGTGTCGGTGCAGCATGAAACAAAGATCAGCACACAGGTCCCGGGGTAATTTTATTTGATGGCAAAACTTCCCCTCTTCATCGTCCCAGGACCCTGAACTGAGGGCAAACAGTAACTTATATACGGGGCCAGATCCCAGGGGGAAGATACAATCTTTAACAAATCAGGAAAATTGGGAGTAAAAACCAAGACGGGGAATACAATGTATAAACCAATAAAAAATTTCAAGGGAGAAAAACAGTTTCAGTGAAGTTATAGAGTTTGAAGAAATACAAAACTGACAGGGAAGATTCTCGAGGAGAGGCAGGCTCGGAGAGAAACTGGCATCTAATA
Organism: Pyrgilauda ruficollis; assembly: GCF_017590135.1. Taxonomy (NCBI): domain Eukaryota; kingdom Metazoa; phylum Chordata; class Aves; order Passeriformes; family Passeridae; genus Pyrgilauda; species Pyrgilauda ruficollis. The sequence goes on from NW_024527466.1 coordinate 4,934, forward strand.
AAAGAAGAAGTGAAGAAATTTCTGGGAAAAGGGCAGGGACAAAAGGAACAGCATAAGGAAACGACAAAATTGCAAATCAAACAGTAAACATACTAATAAAACAAAAAACACACCACAACAAAGGAGGCTAACCTTCACAGTCTGGACATGGGTCCTGGGAAGTGTGGCACAAAGATCTGTGTGCAGACGATTTTTATATGTAGCAAACCCAGTGGAAGACCATAGAGCAAGGGATTCAACGCTTGAGAGAAATGGCAGTGGCAGAGTGTTATGGTTTGAGGTTGGCACAATGCTAGTGTTTTTATGAAAATATACTTTTTTTAGTGGCTGCTGTGAGATGTGATCAGAAATAGAGCAAAGCAGGCTTTAATTTAGGAATAAAGGAAAAAAAAACTTTATTAACTATAATATCTAAAAAGGAACAGACACAGAACTTTGAATGAAAACTTTTTAAATACATTCTTCTTCTCTTCTATTTCTTCTTCAGCATGAAATAACACTTCAGATTTCTACCCAGTTACTATCTCTCAGATAATTAACTTTTAGTCTATCATTACTTCTCAAATAATTAATTTTCAAGTTTATCAGGGAGAGAGGAGTCTTTTTTTGTACTATAGGCTTTCTCTGGAAACACAGTTGAAACTTCTTGTGTTTATGTCACTCATGGCATCGCTTGGAGAACATTTGCTCTTGTGACTTCTTTCTATGTTCAGTGCTCTCACTACTGCACATGGACTAGAACTGCTTTTAGGGTTTTCTTTTTAAGGATGCTTTGTTCAGTTTTAAAAAAGCAACAGTCTTTCAGCTTCAGGACACCAGTTTCTCTTAATTTACTTTCTGGGGCTGAGGAGCCTCATGAACAGAGATTTTTTTTTTTTTTTTACTGAAGACAGAGGGCATCACTATACTTTTCTTAGCTGTTTCTGTTTATGCTACTGTTTTATTGCACTCTTTTGGCTTTAAGGCATTGCTTCTTCTTAAATGTAGTTTTTGTGTTACAGGAAAAACATGGGTCTGTTTATGGCTATACAAGAAAAGAGTCCAGTCCAAGGCTATTCTATCATCTTTTCTTACCTAGGATTCTTCTCACTTTTTTTGACATCTCTTACTTGCACTAACTTTTATCACACTTGCTTATTTCTTCCTGCTTTATCTCTCTCTTTCTTCTTATTCAGATTTAGGAGGATCAGTATTTGTAAGGTTTCTATTATTTAAGAAAAGGGTTAAAATTTTTGCTTTTGTCTGCCTAGAACTCCCACAGAAGCTGGTTTTTGGTGCCGCATCTTCTTTTTCTGGCTGGCTGTGTTGCTAGTCCATGATATTGAATTTCAAGGCAGTATGGGCATTGGCTTTCTTTTTCTTTATTTCTCTCTCGGGGGGTAAGGAGGGGGGGCAATGTTTTTCAGGGCTCTTCTACCCTTTTATTTTGTAAAGCCTTCACTCTCCTCTTTTGCTTAAAACTCCGGCCTACTTCACCTTAGCTGCATGGCTTCTCCTCCCCCACCCAGCCCGCAGCTGGGCAGGGGAGGTCTGACTTCCTTCACGAACTGGAACCAAGAGAGAGATCCCTTAGGCGTTCTCTGCTCTTTTAACCCCCTGTGTTCTCAGAGGCCATCCATAACTTCAGTGGCCAAACCAGGTGCCAATATTCAAATCCAAGCACTGATTGGTTTGACCACAACCTCCCAAAAAACTCACTTCCTTCTCACCCTAAGACACACAGATTGTCTTCTCATATGACCTAAACACTATAAATATAGACTCGGTATCATGTACATCTGTGATGTGTTGAAAACTTGTACGACTTGGGCCACAAGAATATGCTTCTGCTTTAACAATAATGAAGCAGGCTGACAGGGAGGAGACCATGCTTGATATGGTGAAGAAGCTCTGAGCATATGCAGATGCTGTGCATGGCCCAACACATGCAAGAATGGCAGCTGTGGAAACACATCTGCAGAAATTAGAAGATAAAATAGAGGTGAATCACAAGAAACTCAGAGAGGAGATTAGAGAGGAGATGAAAGAGCGCTTTCTCCAAATCTCAGCAGTACAGATCAGAAGTTCTGGTACCAGATGTAGATGTCCCCCAGATAGGGAGAGAAGGTACACCCTATGAGCTGAGCTGTGGTCCTTCCTGCATGATTGTGGAGAAAACATGAGGAGATGGGATGGAAAATCTACTGCTGCTCTGGCATAACAGGTGCTTGAATTGAAAGACAGCAAGACTCAGAGAGGATGTTCCACCAAAAAGGACCCGACACTAAGCGGGGAGCATGTGTCCACCTGTTGGAAGGTAGGATGGCTCCGCAGAGAGACCTGGAACAGTTGGATAGATGGGCAGAGTCCAATAAGATGACGTTTAATAAATCCAAGTGCTGAGTCCTGCATTTTGGCCACAATAACCCCCTGCAACATTATAGGCTGGGGATGGTGTGGCTGGACAGTGCCCAGGCAGAAAGGGATCAACAGTCAACTGAACATGAGCCAGCAGTGTGCCCTGGTGGCCAAGAAGGCCAACGGCATCCTTGCCTGTATCAGGAATAGTGTGGCCAACAGGAACAGGGAGGTAATTTTTCCCCTATACTCAGCACTGGTGAAGCTGCATCTTGAGTACTGTGTCCAGTTCTGGGCTCCTCAGTTTAGGAAGGACATCATTAGTTGAGGTGTTAAGGCATGGGTTGGACTCGATGATCTTGAAGGTCTCTTCCAACCTAGTGATTCTGTGTGTGTTTCTGTGTGTAAAGACAAAGCATTAGCAAGATCCATTACCACCTTCCGAGGTTGTAAATTTTTGCTGATTTTTCCCATGAGGGTAACCATGTTTGGTACTATAACTGCAATTGGGAGGGTGTCCTGGTTTGACACTGGTACATGCCATTGTTGATTTTACTCAATTCTCTGTAATCAACAGTCACTCTTCAAGTGCCATCCAATTTTCAAACAGGCCAAAGAGGGTTGTTAAAAGCAGTCATGGTGCATGGAGTGATCCCCACTCATTAGAGTGCCTGAGTCATTTGAGTAATTTCTTCTTCGCCCCCTGGAATGTGATACTGCTCTACATTTACTACCTCTGCAGGCACTGGCAGCACAACAGGATCCCACTTTGAGAACCCACCCAAAACAGTCATAGATTGAATGACAAATCCTGCTTGTGGAGTCCCAAAATAAAAGTGACCATACAATGTTTCCAGTGTTCACTCTGCCAGCATATCAATGCCCAAGATATATTCTTTAGCTGGGGCAATTTGGGGCAACTCACCACTCCAATGCTCCCACTATTTTGGCATTTGCCAGGAGTTGCAGTGTTTTGAGGCAGCAGGGGGGGGTGGTGGGAGAATTATTTTTTTGTAGGCAATAGCTTTTGCCAATAGCAAAATGTTTCTGATGTTGTAATTCCATCTACTTCTGACTGTGGAACACTGGCTTGCACAAGATTTTTCCATGTTTGTTTTCTTGTCACCCATGCAGTGACTCTCTTCGGCTTTGCCGGCTTATTTTCTCTCACTACTCACACAGCTGGCTCTGAGGCCATAGCTCCAATATCCCTCAAGGCATTTGTTAAAGCACTTATGTTACCAGTAGCATTCATGACTGTTAATATAATCAGGGGTTTCAATTAATCAGGTGCCCCTTTCAGAAAATGCATTTCAATACTTTTCATTACTACTGCTTTGTCAGGATTGGATCCTCTGGTTAGGGCATGAGCCATCCTAATCTGCCACAGTAAAGAAATGCCTTCTTCCATTGTGCACCAGTTCCTAAGGGATGACACTAACTCATCAGTATCTGTGTGTGCCATTAAAGCTGCTGCACACAGCCAGTGATACAGTGTAGGCACAACAATATTCCATCAGGACCCCTGATATTCCATAGCTGAACCTACTCCTGTTGGATTTTATTATCAGTGGCTATAGGAGTTAATATATCCTTTTCACCCACTAATAGGTGACTAGATGCAGCACCACCATCCCAAGCTCGTAAAATCCATGCCAGTATGCTGTCTCTGCTCTTCTGCCAATAGGTCTCTAAAAATTCCCATAACTCTTTTGGGATATAGGTCCATGTGACCTGTACCCCTCCATCCATCAGATCCTGCTGCCCTTCCATTTGTATGAGGGGTCATGCCTCTACCAGCTCTTTATCTGCCAGGTCTGGCTCAAACTCAGTCTCAGAGTCTGAGGATTCTGTCCAAATATGTCCATTCCGTTCCTCAGGATCTCACGAAGGGTTTTTAATAGGAGCACAAACTTGGGAAGTCAAGACATTTTCCCATATTTTTGCCTTTGTTAGCAATGCATACCACCAGCCGTTCTATAGTGCATTGCTGCTCACAGAACTGCGCCTTATGAGCATTAAATTCTTCCTATGCAAACTCCTTTGTGTCCTTTAAAGCACCAGTTTCCTATTTTGACTCTATCACCCGGCTCCTTAAGGCTATAGTCCCGGTAATTACCAACCTGCTGTAATGGGCTGACGCTGGCCAAACGCCAGTGCACCTACAAAATTAATTTATTCTCTTTGGCTATAGTTAAGCAGAAGAGGGGGAAAAGAAAACTCATGGGGTGAGATAAGGGTTAGAAGAAAACACTTTAAGGGCAAAGCAGGCTCAAAACTTTAAAAGGTATAAAGAAAAAAAGATTTATTAACAGAATTAAGAGAGGATAATGAGAACTAAAATAAACCTTTAGAACACCTTTCCTCCACCCCAGCCCTTCTTTCCTTCCCACCGACAGCGCAGGGAGACAAAAGATGGGATTTTTAGTCAGTTTGTTATTTTGAGGCCCGAAAGATAGGCTGGAAATAAAACCCCATAGACCAGTGTCTATAGAGCAGGTATTTGTTTATTGCAGCACTGGTGGTGAGGGGGATTTTTCCTCCTAACTCACCCACCTTTGTCAAGTGCTGTGGTATATTTATACAATAAATATTGATTAGTGTTACTATGTCATTACAACATCATCATATACTCTCCAGAACTAATTTACATAGTATAATCTCATGGTTATTAAATAGTTCTTTTGCACTGTGCTTGCACCTCCCCAATTTGGGAGTCATTGGGGGTCTTTGATGAAGGCTTCCAGAGTCTTCTTCACATCTGAACTTTTCAACTTTGTCTTTGGAGCATGCGTAGTTACGGTGTCCCTTGGTCTGTCTGGTCCTAACCTGTATCAATTCTTCATTTTGTGGCTAATTTGCTTTACATTTGCCAATTTCTCATTAGCACTATACTTATCTGTCTCTGAAACTATCCACCTGGTGAGGTTTTTTCTTTTTTTTTTTTTGTCTATTCAGTATTAAGCAACTAGCTAACCATATACTAGCCATTACATTGTACAGAAATTTATATCAGGTTATATAGGTACAAAAAGCGATGATTCAGGTTATACTAAGTTATATAGATATATAAAAGTCATGATCCAAGTTATATTGATATCTTATAACTCTAGTTATATAAGCACCTGGTAACTTTGACTGAAGTTATATAGGCATCAATTTCTTAAGATCTTTCTTCAGTTCACATAGGGAGAGGAGTCTCTTTTGCTGTGCCATGGGGTCTTTCCTACAGGAAACAGTTCTCTGTGAACTTTTCCAATGTGGTTTTAATTTTCATGGCTAACAGTCCACCCAGAACCTGCTTGCAACATGAAGTCCCTCCCATGGACTGCATTCTTCCCACAACTGCTTTTTGTGGGCCATTTAGTTTATGGGGTGCAGTTTTTAAGGATGAGCTGCTCTAGTATAAAAGCAAGGGTCCTCTTCCTCTATCTCTGAAAGCAAGGGTGTCTTTCTGTTTAAGCCTCTCACCAGATCACAGCTCTTCAGCATCCACATGCTCCAGCACAAGTGCCTTTTTCTTATGGGCTGCAGGTGAATGCTGCATCCCCCCACGGACTTCCTGACTTACAGGGAAACAGTTTGCTGTATTATAGTCCTCACCATGGCTTACAGAAGAATCTCAGCTCCAATGTTCGGAGCACCTCCTCCTCCCCCTCTACCTTGCACCAACCTTAGTGTCACCATATTGTTCTCCTCATGTGTCCTCACTTTTTCCTTTTCTCTGACTTGGGAGAGAATTGGTGGTAGAAGGTTCATTTGTTCTAAAGTTCTATCAATTGAAACAGTTTTTATAGAGCTCTGCAGTGCTGAAAGGTTAATCTTGTCCCGGCTCTGCAATTGGGGAATCGCTTGCCGTGCTTTTCTTTCTATTGGTCACATGGTCTCTGCTGGAACTGTGCAAGCTGCGCCTGCTGCCGGCTCTTCTCTGTGCCTTTTCTTCATGCGGGACGCCAATTATGTTTAATATCCACATGTTTCGTGGGGTCGGTGGTCGGAGACAAGGATGACAGACACACACCAAAGCTTCATGCGAAAACCAGCATGTTTTATTGTTGAGAACTTTCTTTTATAGGGAGTTCAAAAATCCCAGGTCTCAACTGCTGATTGGTCTGATTGCCACACAGCCCAGCTCCTGACCAGTGTGATGTCTGCAGCTCAAGATGGAACGTTGTTGCATTAGTATTAATCAAATTATAATAAGCAGCTCAGCTCAGCTCCATGGAGCAGCCTCTGGGCTGACTGACAGAAGCTCACAACCAATGGGAGCTCTCCTAAGATGCAGACATTGTATTGGTTCAGAATCTGGGAGCACAGAGAGAGACCAATGAACTGTCTTGACCTGGGAGTTTTGAATTGCCTATAAAAGTAAGCTCCGAACAATAAAGCACACTGTTTGCTGATGACCAAGGGAGTTCTGTCGTGTGTTACATCTCAGACATACGAACATCACAGATTCTACTGTATTATGTGGTGACCTCATGTGAAGACAAGCAGTCCAAGGACCCATGGATTTGCAGAGACAGATGGAACGAAAAGCTGAAAGAGGCTGGAAAGAGCCTGAAAATAAGCAGCAAAGGCTGCATGAGCTAACTTCGCGACAAAGGTCGCAGGAAATTACAGCCAAAGGGCTGTGTGGAAAAAGAAACCGGAGAAGCTGAAAAAGCTGGGAAGAAAGAGACTGGAAGAGCCCAAAAATAGGTGGCAAAGGCAGCAAGGAAACAAGTCACAACAAAGGTTGCAAGAATACTCAGCCAAAGGGCTGTTTGGAAAAAGAAACTGGAGAAGTTGAAAAAAAGAAAAAAAAACCCCATTGGAGACCATGGGTGCATGGTTTTCGACATCAGAAAACCCCACAATACAGGTATGGAAAATTTTCTTTAAGGAATGGGACATAGACACATAGACTATGATGTTTAGATTAATTACATGGTCTAACACCCACGGCTTTAACACAGCAAAAGAAACTGCCTTTGATCTTAATACCTGGGAAGGAACTGGTCACTTTATATTAAAGTGATACCACTTTATATTAAAGTGATATTCCTCGAAAGGGGAGGAAAATGCAATAAGAGTTATAAAACCATGTAGGCTTGTTTTGGATTTAATAAGCTTCAGTATAATTCTCCCACTCTTCCCTGGGTATTTCTTGGTATATCCTATAGTCAACCTCATTCCTTTTTACTTGCATTTCAAACTTAGCTAGGGTGTCTGCTGCCCATTTGTGTGGGTCTTCCTCTTCCAATTTCATTATGTTAGAGACCGGATTCATTTTCCCCTGTAGCACATGCCAGGTCTGTGGGCATGGCAGCTATCTGCATGCCTTGCACCACTGAATGTATCAACCTAATGAAGCACAGTATCAGGCAGGGTAAAAATATAATTCCTGCTACTGAACAAAGTATGAAAAATACCAATTTCTTCCACAAAGCTCTGTTGAACAGATTGTCCCACCAAGAGGCCTTGAGGATAGAATTCCATTTCTGGACTGGGACGTGTGCTACTCTTTTAATTTCTGCTGCTAGACCCCTGATAGTTTCCCCATAATCATCAATTTCAATGCAGCATTCTGATTCATTAAATTTCCCACAGACTCCCCCTTCTTCAGCTAGTAAATAATCCAGAGCTATCTGGTTTTGATACACAAAGGCTCTCATTTGGGAGTGCTGTCTAGACAATAACTCAAGTGCATCTGAAGTATGATTTGATACTATGTCTACTACTGCCTGGAGTCTGATCAATTGGTTTAGGAGGTATATTGGGGTTCTATAACCCCAACTCCCATCTTGAGCCCAAGTTGCTGGCCCATAATATTCTATTATTCGTTCCGTGGGCCATTCTTCCTCCCCCCATGATTGGCTTCCCCTGAAAATGGGAAATTTCTTCTTCACCTCCCTTTTCTTTCTATTCAAAGTCTCATATAGAAGGGCCCATAATGAGCTGCTCTCTGACCATGGTAAGATGAAGAAGACAGGTCTAATTAGTCCTAGAGTACACAATCCTTTCTATCTTTGAGGTAATTTGCTATATGCTTTCTTCCCACAGATCAAGTAATATGCTGTTCTTGCTTTCCATCTACTGTTTGTGTTCCCCGGCTCGTTCCAATAACCCATCAGTTCCCCTAGGGATTGGTAGGGATTAGCTCCAGAGGCTTTAGTCCATCAGAGTCCAATTTTATCATTCCATTCACATTTGCTCCCCCTTTCCTGTCTCCAGTACCCTGCAGGAGGTTCTGGTTGCCAGATTTTACTTTTGTTATTTGAGTTCACCACAAGAGTGGATATACACGGAGTATATCCAACTAATTCGGTATACTCCCTCCCTTCCCTGCTGATGCAGATTGTTCCAATTACCCTTTGATCTAGGACCCAAGCCTCCGGTCGTTGTATCATTTTGGAGATTTTTGCATTATCCCATTTAAGAAGCTGCTCTGGAGCTAAACTCTCACCTTTCCAGGGCCATTTCTCCTCAGATTTGAGCCCCCCACAAATCCAGCAGTTGGATAATCTCAATTCAGTTGAGATCTCCTGCATTAGATCTATGAATAAGTTTTTATCTGAAGCAGGCAACCCTAAATCATTATATTGCTTTTCTAATTGGTCACACTGTTCACTTAAAGTTTTTAGCCTTTCTTGCTCCACCCTTCTCTTTCTCATCTCTGATTCTTGTCCTTTTAGTTCCTGAGCTACCTGTTGCATTTTACTTTCTGGATCCACCCCCTCTCTATTTTTGGAGAAGCAAAAAGTCTTATCATACTGCAGACATGCCTGGTCATCATGATCCTCGAGAAGGTCAGTGATAACTGACTCCTTCTTGAGGGGTAGCCTATTTTCATATTTCAAATTCTTTCCTACCCAGTACGTTTTCCCCCCCATTACACACATTCCCAGCCGGTTATTATTGTAACATAGTTTGTTCACCTGGAAGTATCTGACAAACACTGACTCCATTTTACCCCCAGTCCACACAGTGCGGTTACTTTTATCACAAACTGGAATGGGTACTTTTCCCACCTCCCTCTTGCGTATTACATGCTCTGACTTCTTGCTCTTAGACGCTGCCTCTTGCAGATAGCAAACCATTTTTCCACTCAATTTACATATCCTGTATCGGATGCCATTGATAAAACAGTACCTGCTTTTCTCGCCTCTGTAGCAGTCTCCTAGGGCTGGGTGGGTTGAAGCCTCCACTTCACCCCATCCTTCCAGGATAGTCTGCACACATGGCTCACACTCGTTGCTGGGGCTCCGCCTTCCCATGCTGAGTGGGTTTTCGGTGTGCACGCTAGTCTTGAGGCACGTGACTAGACTCAGGCTCATCAGGACTCCCCACAACTTCATTCCTCTGCCTACGCCCACTAGGTTGCCTCCAGCGGTGGGGTAAACCATCTTCCTGGCAGCAGGAATAGTCTTCATGGATGTCATACCTGGATCAAGCCGCATATCTCCTTTAAAGGTGTATCATTTTGGAGATTTTTGCATTATCCCATTTAAGAAGCTGCTCTGGAGCTAAACTCTCACCTTTCCAGGGCCATTTCTCCTCAGATTTGAGCCCCCCACAAATCCAGCAGTTGGATAATCTCAATTCAGTTGAGATCTCCTGCATTAGATCTATGAATAAGTTTTTATCTGAAGCAGGCAACCCTAAATCATTATATTGCTTTTCTAATTGGTCACACTGTTCACTTAAAGTTTTTAGCCTTTCTTGCTCCACCCTTCTCTTTCTCATCTCTGATTCTTGTCCTTTTAGTTCCTGAGCTACCTGTTGCATTTTACTTTCTGGATCCACCCCCTCTCTATTTTTGGAGAAGCAAAAAGTCTTATCATACTGCAGACATGCCTGGTCATCATGATCCTCGAGAAGGTCAGTGATAACTGACTCCTTCTTGAGGGGTAGCCTATTTTCATATTTCAAATTCTTTCCTACCCAGTACGTTTTCCCCCCCAGCAGGCAACCCTAAATCATTATATTGCTTTTCTAATTGGTCACACTGTTCACTTAAAGTTTTTAGCCTTTCTTGCTCCACCCTTCTCTTTCTCATCTCTGATTCTTGTCCTTTTAGTTCCTGAGCTACCTGTTGCATTTTACTTTCTGGATCCACCCCCTCTCTATTTTTGGAGAAGCAAAAAGTCTTATCATACTGCAGACATGCCTGGTCATCATGATCCTCGAGAAGGTCAGTGATAACTGACTCCTTCTTGAGGGGTAGCCTATTTTCATATTTCAAATTCTTTCCTACCCAGTACGTTTTCCCCCCCATTACACACATTCCCAGCCGGTTATTATTGTAACATAGTTTGTTCACCTGGAAGTATCTGACAAACACTGACTCCATTTTACCCCCAGTCCACACAGTGCGGTTACTTTTATCACAAACTGGAATGGGTACTTTTCCCACCTCCCTCTTGCGTATTACATGCTCTGACTTCTTGCTCTTAGACGCTGCCTCTTGCAGATAGCAAACCATTTTTCCACTCAATTTACATATCCTGTATCGGATGCCATTGATAAAACAGTACCTGCTTTTCTCGCCTCTGTAGCAGTCTCCTAGGGCTGGGTGGGTTGAAGCCTCCACTTCACCCCATCCTTCCAGGATAGTCTGCACACATGGCTCACACTCGTTGCTGGGGCTCCGCCTTCCCATGCTGAGTGGGTTTTCGGTGTGCACGCTAGTCTTGAGGCACGTGACTAGACTCAGGCTCATCAGGACTCCCCACAACTTCATTCCTCTGCCTACGCCCACTAGGTTGCCTCCAGCGGTGGGGTAAACCATCTTCCTGGCAGCAGGAATAGTCTTCATGGATGTCATACCTGGATCAAGCCGCATATCTCCTTTAAAGGTGCCTCACCTCAATAACTTGACTGTATTGGCACTGCAAGGTACTCTGTTTAGTCTCTGGCACTTGACTGATAAGATTTGGGCTCTGGAACTTATTTTCCCCCTTACCCCATTTTGGAATAGGCAAAACCACACTATGGAATCTAATTCAATTATACCCAACTCCGTGAGGAGTGTTAAGACCTGGTTAGTCAGATGCACTTCTTCCTCCAGGCACTTGTCACACAAACCCCTTGGCCGAGCTCCCCTTTCACAGTGCATCACCCACACCTCATTACAATATTCACACATAAATTGCGCTAACGGATAACATTTACAATCTGGTTCTGAGCATCTTATCCGGTCATTTTCGGTCATTTACTTAGCCTATGCAGGGTTATCTTTAGATCTCCAGGGGGACAAGTGACCTTCCACTAAGGCACCCCTTCCTGCGGTTCGACCCTTTTTACTCATGATGCGTGAGTCCAGTCTTTTTCTGCCATCCGAACTGCTGTATCTGTGGTTAAAAGGACAAGAAACGGCCCTTCCCAGTGAGGGGAGAGGGGACTGTCTCTCCAGGTTTTTTATGAGTACCTTGTCCCCAGGCTGTACTTGATGTATGGCAAATCCCAAAGGGGTACCTTGGCTTCTTCCTCCAGGCACTTGTCACACAAACCCCTTGGCCGAGCTCCCCTTTCACAGTGCATCACCCACACCTCATTACAATATTCACACATAAATTGCGCTAACGGATAACATTTACAATCTGGTTCTGAGCATCTTATCCGGTCATTTTCGGTCATTTACTTAGCCTATGCAGGGTTATCTTTAGATCTCCAGGGGGACAAGTGACCTTCCACTAAGGCACCCCTTCCTGCGGTTCGACCCTTTTTACTCATGATGCGTGAGTCCAGTCTTTTTCTGCCATCCGAACTGCTGTATCTGTGGTTAAAAGGACAAGAAACGGCCCTTCCCAGTGAGGGGAGAGGGGACTGTCTCTCCAGGTTTTTTATGAGTACCTTGTCCCCAGGCTGTACTTGATGTATGGCAAATCCCAAAGGGGTACCTTGGATTATAATTCCCTGTTTCCGCAGCTCCTGCAGGTTTTTGCTTATGGCTATTAGGTTTGTCCATCCTCTATTTTTGGGTGCCCTACTGGCATTCGGTGTTCATAGGGCATCCCGTACAGCATCTCAAAAGGTGATAACCCGGTTTCGGAATGAGGCAAGGTCCTGATATTCAATAAAGCTAAGGGGAGACATTTTACCCAAGACATTCTAGTTTCCAGGATCAATTTGGACAATTGAGCTTTTAGAGTTTGATTCATTCTCTTGACCTGTCCTGAGCTTTGGGGATGCTGCGTGAGTCCAGTCTTTTTCTGCCATCCGAACTGCTGTATCTGTGGTTAAAAGGACAAGAAACGGCCCTTCCCAGTGAGGGGGGAGGGGACGGTCTCTCCAGGTTTTTTATGAGTACCTTGTCCCCAGGCTGTACTTGATGTATGGCAAATCCCAAAGGGGTACCTTGGATTATAATTCCCTGTTTCCGCAGCTCCTGCAGGTTTTTGCTTATGGCTATTAGGTTTGTCCATCCTCTATTTTTGGGTGCCCTACTGGCATTCGGTGTTCATAGGGCATCCCGTACAGCATCTCAAAAGGTGATAACCCGGTTTCGGAATGAGGCAAGGTCCTGATATTCAATAAAGCTAAGGGGAGACATTTTACCCAAGACATTCTAGTTTCCAGGATCAATTTGGACAATTGAGCTTTTAGAGTTTGGTTCATTCTTTCGACTTGTCCTGAGCTTTGGGGATGCCACGGGGTGTGATATTCCCACCAGATTCCTAGAGCCTCGGCTAACTGTTTGATGATTCTTGAGGTAAAATGTGTACCTTGGTCCGAATCTATGTATTTAACCAAACCATATCGGAGTATAATTTCTTCTAACAGGAATTTTGACACCACCTGGGCTGTAGCGCTGGAGCTTGGAAATGCCTCCACCCAGTGGGTTAGTTTATCCACCATTACCAAGAGACATCTATACCTTCCTACCTTAGGCAGATTGGTAAAATCCACCTGAATCCTTTCAAAGATTCTGTATGCCACGGGACGGCTCCCCAATGCCACTTGTCGCACCCTGGTCCAATTGACCCTTTGACATATCATGCAACCCTGAACCTCCTGCTTTGCCAATTCATAAATCCCCTTGCACCCGAAAAATTTTAGAAATTGCTCTGCTAGGGCTTGTGCCCCCCAATGAGTTTGTAAGTGCAATCTCTTCAGAATTTTCCTTGTATATTCTTTAGATAGCAGTTCCCTTCCATCTGGTAATTTCCACTTACCTTCTTCCAGTCTCCCCCCTATTTTCTCGTATCCTTCGATCTCTTTTTGGGAAAGGCGTGAGGGATATTTTTTACCTCACCCCCCTCAACTTCTGGAGTGCTTACCTGTAGTGGTGCTGCATTTTTAGCCTCCTTGTCTGCTAAGTTATTCCCTCGGGTTCGAAACTGCACCCCCACCTGGTGTCCTTTTACATGAATGATCGCAATTGCCTCTGGCTCCCTTATAGCCTCTAAGATTTGTTTTATTATCTCTTGGTGCATCAACCCTCACCCCCGGGTATTAATCAATCCCCTCTCTTCCCAAATGTTTCCGAAGGTGTGAACTACCCCAAATGCGCATTTTAAGTCCGTAAAAATTGTTCCTTTTCTTCCCTTTAGTTTCTGCAAGGCTTTCAATACTGCATACAACTCACAAGCCTGAGCTGACCAACCGGCATTCAAGGGTCCCAACTCCACTGTTTCTCCTGTTTTTCCATCTACCACCGCATATCCAGATTTCCTTTTCCCCTCTATAACTCTCGCTGACCCATCCACAAACCATTTCTCCCCTTCCTCTAATTCCTCCTCTTCTAGATCTGGCCTTATTTTGGTTTGTAATTCCACTATCCCAGTGCAGTCATGGGAGGGTTCTCCTGAAATCTCCCCAAACAGGAATTGTGCTGGGTTTTGTGCCGTGGTTGTCCTTAATTCCAAATCGTGGGAATGGATTAAGATAGCTTCATATTTTAGAAGCCTGGCGTCAGTGAGCTATTTATCTGCTTTTTGCTGTAAAATACTCCTTACTCTGTGAGGGGTATAAATGACCAAAGGTGCCCTGAAGGTTATTTTCCCAGCCTCTTTGACTAAAATAGCCACTGCCACAATGGCCTGTAAGCAGGTAAGCCACCCCCTGCTCACAGGGCCTAGTAGTTTTTTAGAAGCCTGGCGTCAGTGAGCTATTTATCTGCTTTTTGCTGTAAAATACTCCTTACTCTGTGAGGGGTATAAATGACCAAAGGTGCCCTGAAGGTTATTTTCCCAGCCTCTTTGACTAAAATAGCCACTGCCACAATGGCCTGTAAGCAGGTAAGCCACCCCCTGCTCACAGGGCCTAGTAGTTTAGATACATACCCCATAGGTTTCTTTGACCCTGCCCACTCCTGTGTTAGCACTCCATGGGCAGTATGGTTACTCATGTCCACGAACAGCTGAAATGGTCTTTTCACATCCAGGAGACTCAACACCGGGGCTGCCATAAGTGTTTCTTTCAGCTCCTTGAATCTTTCCTCATCCTGCCCTGTTCATTTTAGCTTATCGTTGGTGAGTTTTTCGTAAAGGAATTTCACCTTTTTACTGTATCCCTCGTTCCATTGTCTGCAGAATCCTAGAAGTCCCAGCACCTGCCTCACCTCCCTTTTTGACTGGGGAGGGGGCAAGGCAATGATCCCTGCTACCCTGTTTGGATCTAGCTTCTTAGCTTTTGTTAGCCAGTGCCCCAGGTATTTAACTTCAGGCTCAGTAAACTGCAATTTAGATTTTGAAATTTTCAATCCCTTGTCTCCTAAAAAGTTTAGGAGAGCTATAGTGCTTGCTCTTACCTTTTCTTCCTGGGGACTTGCCACTAGTAGATCATCTACATATTGTAGCAGTTTGGTCCCTTTGACTGGGACAAACTCACTCAGCACTTGCTCAAGAGCCTGGCCGAAAAGGTTTGGCGAATCCACAAACCCCTGAGGCAAAGAACTAAGCTGCTGTTTATGGTTTGTCTCTGGATCCTCCCATTGAAATGCAAAGCAATCTTGACTTTCTTTGGCCAGTGGGCATGTCCAGAATGCATCTTTTAGGTCTATTACACTATACCAAGTGTCCTCAGGAGAGACATTATTTAGCAATGTATATGGATTTGAGACTGTAGGGAATAGAGTTTTTGTCCTCTGATTCACAGCCCTTAAATCTTGAACTAACCTGTAGCTACCGTCTGCTTTCCGTACTGCTAGGATGGGAGTGTTATGCCTTGACTTGCAAGGCTCCAACGTGCCTTTTCTAATCAGATGTTCGATCACAGGTTTCAGCCCTCTCCTACCTTCCATTGGAATGGGGTACTGTTTAATCCTGATGGGATCTTCTGGTCTCTCAATTTCAATATGGATTGGTTCAATTTCCAATTTTCCTGCTTCTCCCTTTGAGTGGCAGACCTTAGGGTTCATTTTCCCTTCGTCTTATGTGGTTAATTTGCATAAACTTACCATAAGCTGCGGGTCTTGTGCAATAAGACTAATTCCTAGAATTACCATTAGATCTCTCTTGGGTAAATTACTGCTTCTTCTACTAACAGGATATTCCCCAAGCAAATTTTATTTTCAGATTCTATTTCCACATCCTTTATAATTGGCACATTAAAGGGTTCCCCTTTTGCCCAGATGTCCATAAAGGAATCTTTGCTTTTAGTGCATCCACATGGTAATTGTTGAACAGTGCTTCGCTCATCTCCTGAATCAACCAGGAATGTCAGTTCTTGCTCCTGGGGTCCTATTTTCATTTTTATCAAGGGCTCTCTGGGTGTTCTGGACCCCATATTAAAAAGCCCCTGACACCTCTAATCCTCCTGGAAGATCTTCTCGTCCTTCATCCTCTTTTTACATTCCCTCTTAAAGTGACCTTTTGCTTACAGTAGTAGCATTCGGGGCCATCTCTCTGCCTATTTGCGGGCTTCTTCTGAGAGTACTTTGGTTTCCCTTGAGATTTTTGTACTTGACTTTCCCATGTTCGAATTCTGTTCCTGTTTCTGAGTTTCTCTTACTGCAGCCACCAAGACCTTCGCCTGTGCCTTCCGCTTCTCATCATCCCTTCTCATGTAAACCCTCTGAGCCTCTCTGAGTAATTCCTGTAATGTTCTCTCTTGCCAGTTCACCATCTTTTCTAACTTTCTCCTTGTATCTTCCCATGATTTAGCCACAAACTGGGTTTTTAACAAAATTGCTTCCACTGGGGAGTCAGGATCCGTCCCCGAATACATCTGGAGACTTCTCCTTAATCTCTCCAACCACTCGGTGGGAGTCTCATCCCTTCCCTGACACTCCCCTAGTGCTTTGCTTAGGTTCTGTCCCTTTGGTACTGCCCCCCCCCCCCCCCCCCCCCCCCACCCCCGCAGCGTCCCTCCTTTGCCTTTTGTTTCCCCCCCCCCCCCCCCCCCGGATACCCTGTATTACCATGTTCCTTAGTTGTATCATCTTATGTCTGTCTTCCTTAGTCTGCGCGTTCCAGGATGGTCTCTGGCTAGGCCATTTTACATCACCATTCCCCCCGTGAGGATTTCTATGCTCCCAGTCCCTTATTGCAGCTGACCTTATCATTTCCCGTCCCTCAGCATTGAACAGCAACCTCAGTATAGCACTGATGTTATTGTATGAATATATGCTGTTCCCCAGAAATTCATCCAGCCTCTCTGCTACCCCCAACGGATCATCCATTAGCTTCCCCATCTCCTTTTTGAATGCTCGCACATCTCCGGAATTTATTGGTACGTTTACGTACCCGATGATTCCAGGAGCAGTTGGAACTTCCCACAGTGGGAAGAGGTTTTGCTGACCTTCCTCGTCCTCGCTATCATCCATATTTACTTTTCGGGTCCTTTGTCTCATCCTGCTAGCAGGCGGGGAACCGCTTCCCTTGGTGGGAAGAGTGTGCCTTGTGTTTTCTACCTGCTGCGGGGGAGGAGGGGGCAGGGACTGATCTTGTGAGTGCTACATCACCAAAGCCTGTCCTTATAGAGGCAGGGCTTCCAGTGGTGGTGCCTGTGGTAGCACGGGCTGGTGCGAAGGATTTACTGGCGGGGGGAGAGGAACTTGGCCTTGAGGGGTCAGGTACAAGGGTGGGAGATTATCTAAAGGCTCCCATGTTTCACCAGGGCTCGTTGGGTTATTGTAGGTCATAACCGGAAAAAGTCCGGTACTAGCATATTCCCATAACCTGGCGTATTCCCTTTCCTCACTTGTTGGTCCACTTTCCTCAGACACAAACTCATCTAAAGCTTGGCATGTCTCTCTTTCAAAGGTGCCAAACATGGGCCAGAATAGGTATTTCTTAACCTGTGTGTTTGCCCATTTTTCTATGCAATAGTGAATCATTCTTTCTTTTGACCTCCTCTGTCTCGCAGGCCAATCTTCCCAATGTCCTAACATCCATCCCAATGGACTGTTTCTAGGTATGTCAGGCAAACAATACCTCTCCTCCTTTTCTGGTTTACTCTGGGATTTTCCTTGAATCTTGCTCTTTTTTTGCCCCATTCCACAAGCTCTTCCTGAAGTTCCCTTAACGTACGTACCTTTTGCTGAGCTAAAAGGAATTCCAAAAAACTCTTTTACTGGTACCATGTCTAGATCCTGATCCCCTTTTTGAAAAAAATATTACCAGTCTACTAGTCGCACAGTGAACCGGTCTGTGGATTTTAGGCTGGCAATGAGCTCTTTTTCTTACCTTTTCCCTGGATCTGAGAGGTTCACCAGTCCGCGATGCTGGAGAACTTACCTTCCCCTTTCTGATCCTGCCCGTGATCGATCCCCCAAACTCCTCAAGGTTCAGGTGTTTGTGTGTGAAAACAAGTTTTCATCCGCTTCCCCCTTGACCGACCACTTTCCTCATGGAAGAGTGGAACTGCGATCTTGGGGTCCACACTCGCTTCCTGATAGTATCACGTCTCACACACACACACTTGATCACACCCCACTCAACCAGGTGATACTTACGGTCCTTTTTCCCACGTGGATTCTTCGTGCACGTAGTATGTTATGAGTGAAAAAAATTTTTTTGCTGCAGCTTCGGAGACCTCGCTCCGATTTTTCTGAGAGCTCTGGGCCTGTTTTATCCCCTTTTTGATTGTGGCTCTGGCTTTTGGTTCGTGGTTCTGATTGGTTCCGCTAGGTTTCCCAATCCCGTTCGGCCACTGAAATCAGCGGGGTGTCGTCCGGACCGGCAGAAGGGTCCCTGGAATCCTAGATCAGATCACGTCAGGAAGGGTCACCAAGATTGTTATAGGTAAAAATTGATCCAGCCAATTTCATAAAAATAAAAATAGAATTTATTTTGTGACCAATATCCAGTCCTGTCATGGTTTGACCTGGAAGTAAGGGTTTGGGAAGTTATGGTCAAACCAATCAGTGGCCAAATTTCAGATTGGCACCTGGTGTGGCCACTGGGGACTCGGATACGCCTCTGAGAACACACAGGGGTTAAAAGCAGAGCACTCGCAGAGAGACTTCCTCTTTGGAGTCCGGCAGGTGAGCAGATCGGATCCTCTCCCCCTGGGAACCGATGTGTGTCCATCCTTTGGTTACCGGAATACCGTATTCAGATGTATGTCCCTGATGGCTCCGTTTATCTAAGTTGGACATCTTCATGGGCCATCACTGCTGGGCATTCTCCTGTTCATACCAGTGAGAACAACCATCTCCTGTGCCGGGCTAGGTTCTCTTCATATGCTAATGGCATACCTCTTCCTCAGCTGCCAGCTTCAATTTCATCACCTTGTGAAGCAACTCCCTTTTTCCCCTGCTAGTGTGATCTGAAGGTTATTATATCTTAGACATATTTAATGCATCTATATATATATATTCTCTACCAGCACGAATTACCATAATACATGTAACGATCCCTCCCCTTCTACATAAACACATTAATTCGTGCTGCTTTTCTAAAAAAATGTTCATACATATTTTTAGCCTTTCTCATTTTTTTTCCCTTTGAACCCATGTGATTACTTCTATCTACCTGGTGCTCTTTAAAAGAAAAGAAAATAAAAAAAACTCCCTCTTATTTTCATTGAGCTTTGTCTCTGTCTCTCTGGGTGCCTTCCAGTGAACCCTGGCCAGCCCCGGGTCGGCAAACAACGGGGGGGGGG
>NW_024527466.1:24320-29868 GCF_017590135.1 Pyrgilauda ruficollis
CCCCCCCCGCAGGGGGGGGCCCCCCCCCGCGGGGGGGGGGGGGGGGGGGCCGGTGGGGTCCCAGGGATGCCGGGGCGCCCTGTGCCAGCACCCTGAAAATACCACCCTGTGCCTGCCCCGTGCAACTGTTGCAGGAGCTCGGACAGCGCCGCCATTCCGACTGGGCAGCCCCCGACCACGACGCAGCTCCAGCTCGTTGCTGTCCCCGGGACTGCCCCCCTGACACCGGGGCCGGCCACGCCTCTCATCGCCATGGAAACACCCGGACCTCCCCTGCCCGAAGCTGGTTAGCTCAGCCCACAAACCGCGCCCATAGCCCCCCCACACGGAGAGGCACCGCCGCATAGCGAGACGGAGGGGGGTGGTGCGGTCCCGACCAGCAGCGGGAATGCGCTCAGGCCAAAGTGCCATGCGGAGCTGGGGCGTCCCATACCAGCCCCCCCGAAAATGTTTCCCGACGCCGGCCCCCCGGACCTATTGCATGGGCTCAAACTGCGCCGCCACTTCGGAGAGGCAGCTTGTGACCATGACCAAGTCTGCGCAGGGCGGGTGCTCTCCCACCGAGCAGACATGCAAAGCCAGCCCACACCGGCACGTGCCGGCGACGGGGCACCGCCCCGCGACTGCAGAAAACGGCATGACCCTGGGGGGTGGAGAAATCCCAAGAAGCAGAGATCATCCCCAGCCTGACTGCACTGTGACTGCTGGCATCACTCAGGAAGGCGGCGGGACGGCGACCACCATGGTTCCAGCAGGCTGTGCAGCCCCAACAACCCCGACACATCATGCGGTCACCGGGACCCCTCCCCCACCATTCCGTTGGGGCCGCCCGCACCCCCCATCCAGCCCGCGTCAGGGGATGGGGGCCCGCACCCAAGCCGAAACCCAGAGAACACCACCGAGTCTCCAGCAACCGAAGTCCTGCCCCCAGCCCTGCCTCCATGGGCAGGTCAGGGAACGTCACCACCAAGAACTACAAATGTTAAACCTGGAAGCAGAGCATGGGAAAAACCCCTGTGAGGAGCCCGCCCGGCTAAGAACAGTGGAAAAAAACATGCAAAGGTTTGGTACCCTGGGGGCAGAAACAATTGAGTCTACCCGAAGAGATGGGGTCGGTCACATGGGATAACTGTCTCAAAGCAACTAAAATCAACATGCCCTCTCATCCAACCCAGCGAGGAGCCAGCCTTTCCCTACAAATGGATGATGGAGAAGAAAACAGACATCAAGTTTCCATCCCTCAAGAGTTTCACAACCATTTTTCCTCCTGATAAATCAGGGTTGTCATGTTCCAAAAACTCTAATGGAAGCACTGAGGGGTTACCATAAAAAAAGTTACAAAAATGTTCAACTGTTTGTGAGATATGCCTTGGAACTCATAGTACAATATTCATTGTGGATATTTGGGTTTGTTAGGACCAAAATCAATAACCCTATGTTCAGTAAAGTGTGGCATTTCTGTCTCAGGCAATTACTATTATGCATCAAGGAAGCTTTAGTGTATATGTTGTCATGTATCTTTTTGGTACTCCTTGTGATTATTGTTGCATTGTTTCAAGAAGGATGGGTAAGATCCAGGGGATATCTGTTATGAGTAAAAAGTTATCTTTTTTTTTTAAGGTTGCAGTTAAAACAAGTTGAACCAGTTGCTGTTGAATTGAAGGTTACCTTCATGTTGCAGTCACCTATTGTTGAGAGTTCTTCTTCAATTACCTGTTAATGGTTGGTGATTAGCCATTGTCCCCCTGATGCTTGCCAGGGAGTGATACCAGACCCCACAGGTAGCAGGGGAAGGGGAGTGACATCAGAGCTAGTATGCAGATGAGAATGTATTTCACCACATTTTGCAATTTTCCAGGAAAAAACCCCTAAAAACAACGAGCCAACATAGAATTAAGAGACCTAAGTGACGTCTAAAGATGAGGAACTTAATCCATTATCTGCTAAGATCCTTTTTACTTCTCACCCTAACCTGAAAAGTTGTTAACTAGAGAGGACCTGGAATGTTAGACCAAAAAAGCGGAATCTCCTGATCTCTAGTGAGGACAGAAGCCCCAGCTCTGCCTGCAGACCAGCAGACACATCTGCATCCTCATCCTCCTCCTCCATGCCACTCCTGGGAGCAGCGACGGCGTGGGCGCGACCCATTGCTTTCTCCCCACCTGAGCTGATTCTTTTTAATAAAGGCATTAAAAGGAGAAAGATCTCCTGCCCTATTTATTTCAATATCCACTGAGATACTCATAACAAAATTAATTTGTCGTAGGCAAATTTTGGTTGTGGGGTTCCTTAGCTGAAGTTCTGCCACTTGTCATCATTTTAAAAGTTAAAAGTCATCTATTCTGGGTGTTAGATTTTTCTTTCAGGGATAAATGGGTTGTACTATTATTCTTTTTAAAATTCTTTTTCCACTAGATGTCAATAAAGGCTTACTTAGGGGGGTAAAAGGGGTTGGGGTGAGGGTACACCACCCTGAGTCTTAAGTAAATCATATAACAGTACAGTAACCTTATGATATTCAACTACCTAAAACAACAGACATTACAGAGCCATGTAACCATGGCAATAAGTAAATACCTCATAGAAATCTGGGACTCTTAAAGTAACGGTTCATATAAAGACTATTTATTTACAAATTGCTTTAGCTGTTAAGTTTGTTTTTTCTCACAGTTCTAAAGCTGAATATTTCAAAGTTATAAATTAAGCTTAGAGTTAAGATTTAACTTGCAACTTTGTTTACAAATTAATTTTCCTGTTTACAAACTGTTTTTCTGTTTACAGATTGTTTTTTCTAGTAGACTTTTTTAACAGTTTTAAGACTTAAATTTTTTTTTTTTTAGAAATAACTTGTAACTTGTAACCTAAACACTAAGAAATTCTTGCCTACAGACTCTAAACCAATATACTGCACCTTCACTATATATAAGTCATGCCAATTAAAACCATGCTGTTTTTCTGTCACCCTGTTTGCTAGGAATTCCTGCAAATAGATGACAGAGAACAAACCACGATTTTTAGTAAAGACAAAATGGTGAGATTTTGCATTAGTATTAATCAAGTCATAATAAGCAGCTCAGCTCCATGGAGCAGCCTCTGGGCTGACTGACAGAAGCTCACAACCAATGGGAGCTCTCCTAAGATGCAGACATTGTATTGGTTCAGAGTCTGGGGGCACAGAGAGAGACCAATGAGCTGTCTTGACTTGGGAGTTTTGAATTGCCTATAAAAGTAAGCTCTGAACAATAAAGCACGCTGTTTGCTGATGGCTAAGGGAGTTCTGTCATGTGTTACGTCTCAGACATACGAACATCATGGATTCTACTGTAATAGAATGTGACTGAAAGAATTCCCTGTGTAGATTTAAATCCAACTTATCCCTGCCTCATCTGAGGACCTATTTTACCTCTGGGCTGGCCAGGTTGAAGGTCTGATTCATTTGGCAGCTACAAGCTAGCTGCAAATAGTGAAAGATACTGAAAAAAAGAAAAGCTGATGCTGCCGCTTCTGTCTTTCTGTCCACTGCATAGCTGGTTAAAAGCAGCTACATAAATAAAGTCCATTGCGAGCCATGCCGAGACAACTGTGGCTGCTCCCAAACAGGAATTCTGGCAGGGCTGCTCCTGGCACTGGTCCCGGCCACAAGGGTGCTCACAGTGCCGGAATGGCCCCCAGCAGCATGTAAAGTAAATGTTCAAAACAAAAATTCGCTCTACCCACCATGCCACCAGTGCTACATAAATCAAATAACTTGCTCTTATCACACAACACACCCATATTAAAAAACTAAATAGCCCTAAAATTCTAAAAGTAATTACAAACTAACCAAAAAGTAAAAACTTTAGTCTCGCTAATAAAAAAAAACAAGAAGTGACACATGCTAAAAAAGCACCACCATATAACCAACTGACAATAAAAAAACACGCTACACTATTTTTACTAATAGTTCTTGCCGCATTGTGAAAATAAAACAAAAATAAAAACCAAACATATAGAGCCCCACACAACAAGTCACAAAAGATACTAAAAAAAAAGAAATCAAACCAACTTGCGGAACTCAAAGCTGTTCAACTAACCTTAGACATTGCTGAAAAAAAAAGTAACCAAAACTCTACCTCTACACTAATTCATAAATAGTAGATAATACTCTGTAAGAATAGCTGAAAAAGTAAAAAGAAGCTAATTAACAGTGTAAAAAACCCCAATTTGAACTACTAATAAATAGAAAAACATAACTACCAAAGTAGGGAGGCTACTGATGGAAATCCGCCATATAAATGCCCATGTCCCCAAAAATAAAGCCAATAAAAAACACCAAAACAATGAAGAAATAAACCAAACTACAAAGATAAAAGTGTGAAAAATAGACTTAAATTGACAACACAAGAGAGTTTTTCCTAACTCAATAAGCCCATAATGCCTCAAATCATCAAGGCAGAGACGCCACCTACAAGTAAACATGAAACCAAAAAATAAATTTAACCATAAACAGTATTTCTCAAGTTATCCATGACTATAAAACGTGTGCTGCCATCAAACAAGCCAAACAAGTAAAACCCTTATAATATAGTAAGCAATAGTCCAAATACAAATATAAAAAACCCTAACAAATTGACTATATCACACTGCCCCAAACACGCCAAAGCAAGCGCTATATGCTAACCATAGTAAAAACCACCAAAAAATAGTTAGAAACCTACCCTATACCTCATGCTACAAGCCATAACACCATCCTGAAGCTTGAAAAACAAATCCTTTAAAAGCATAATACCCCTAAAAAGATTGAGTTAGACAATAACTCATTTCAAAAACAGCCTTATGAACACCTAAGCTAAAAACCATAACATTAAATAAATGTACCATATCCCCTACCATGCACCCGCTACAAACAAAATAAATACAACAAATTATTTAAAACCACCTTAAAAGCATTAAATAAAAAATCTTTCAAAAATTGAAAACAACATCTAGCAAAAGCCACCTAGTTAGTTAACACCCAAAACTCTACTAACCAAGTAAGCCCTACCCAATCTAAGCCTTTACATAAAGTAAATTTTAAAAAGTCCCAATAATACATGTCAAAAGTTTATTTAAAAAAACAGCTTAAATCAATTCTACCTCAAATACAAACAAACCCATTTGTAAAGTTGTCTTTGCTCAAAAACCAAGTTACACATAATAAATAATACAAAAAAAAATAAAAACACAATGTGTACCTCAAAAAAAATCTAATTATTAAGTAAAAACTATGTGTAAATATCACTGTTTGCTAAATATCACTATCATTGTCTATGTATAGCTGTATATTAAATGTATAATGTACATGTTTGTAAAATTAGAATATATATTAATTTTAGTAGTAAGCTGACAATATGAAAATAAGGAGTAGAATGTCCTAGGTTAACTATATGATACTTTTATCCCAAATCGTCTTGTTCTATTTATGCTAAATAATAAGAAGTTTTGCACCTTTAAGACTTATTCCAAAAACTAAAGAAAAAAAAAAAAAGAAGCACGCAGTTTCTTTTCAGACACTACACTCACTCCTCCA
>NW_024527467.1:0-977 GCF_017590135.1 Pyrgilauda ruficollis
TTCTGGCAACTTTGTTTATCTATTTAAAAACAAGCTTGATTTTAAAAGGAGAAAAGCACGCCATTCTCACATATTGCCACATTTTCTGTGCTTCAAAAGTAAACAAAATCTACAGCCAAGTCAATTAATTTTACTCAGTATAAACATGAGCTACACAATGCCATCTCTTCCTTTATAATTCTAAGCAATAGTTCATAAAAGTAATATGAAATTTTTACAGTGAACTTATCAGGAAAAAAAAGTTGTGGTTTTACTTAGAAATTTTTTCTTATCAGATATAAATATACTCCAGTGTAATTAATGCATATTCCACCATCAAAAACAAATAAAATCAAAATTTATTTAGGCTTCACACACAGCATCTTTTTCAAAATACTTTGCATGTTGCATCTGAAAGCTTTGTTATGAGATCTTTCGTCACTCCTATTCTGTGGCTGAGCTGTATTGAAGTTTTGACACACCTTCCTCTCAACTTCGGTGAAATCAGGTTTAAAAGTGAGGAAGGCATTACACCCGTGAGCTTCTTCAGCTGTAAGCACATTCTGATTGTCTGTTGAAGGCTGCTTGTGATGAACAATTATCTTTTGATCTTCAGCTGTGTATTCAGATGAACAGAAAAGACAAAGCTAAGTAATGTTCTAACATGCTACAAATAGGTTAACCTTTCCATCATTTTATATCATTCGTTACTACTTAATATATGTTTACTTCTACCAAGGTACCTTACTGTTCCATTAACTTACACATTATATACACAAGTGAAATCTTTTTGCAGTGAGCTTTTTAATAAACCTTTATAAGCATTTCTTGATATGTTATAAATATCTAAGTTGCTAAGAGTTATCATCTCATCATTTTGTACTATTCCTACCTGTAACATGTCAAAAAAGTGTTGCTAAAATATGTATGTCTATAATTTACCACAGTTTGATTTTTCCATCACTGGAAGACAGACATTCTAGAATATGTTTTCTCAT
>NW_024527468.1:0-977 GCF_017590135.1 Pyrgilauda ruficollis
GGGGTCCCCGCCGCTCGGTGCCCCCGGTGGGTGCCGGTGCCCGCCCGCCGGGGCGGCCCTAGAAGCCGAGCGCGGCTCCGGGGGGCAGCGGGCAGCCCGAGCCCGCGTGGTCCCGCACGGAGCCGCGGAGCCGCCGCACCTGGGCCCGCAGCCCCGCCGCCGTGGCCGCCAGCGCCGCGTTCTGCGCCCGCAGCCCCCGGACGCGCTGCTCCAGCCGCGCGATCCGCTCCAGCTTCCGCCGCCGGCAGCGGCTCGCCGCCAGCCGGTTCCGCAGCCTCCGCCGCTCCGCCTGCAGCCGCTCCGGGGAATCCGCGCCCGGCTCCGCCGCCTCCGCCTCCGCTCCGGGGAGCCCCGGGAAGGCTCCCCCCATCCCCGCCGCCGCGCTCGTGGTCAGCGCCGGCGGCTCCGGGAGCGCCACGTTGGGCGGCCCCGGTTGGTGCAGCTCGTCCAGCGCTTGGGCGAAGCCGCCGGTGAAAGCGTCGCGCTCGCCGGGACCGCCGTAGAAGAAGCCGCCGGTGGCGGCGCCGCTGCCGAAGAAGGCGCCGTCGGGGCACGGCGCCGGTTTGAGGCCGCGGAAGGGCTCCTGCGGCGGGCCCTGCGGCAGCGGCCCCGGTAAGGAGCCGTAGTCGGGCTCGGCGCGGCAGAAGCCGCCCGGGAAGGGCGCGGGGCGGAAGAACGGCGGCTCCATCCGGGAGCGGCGGGACTCGAACCCGCGGCCCCGCGCGGCACCGCGGCTTTATGGCCGCGCGCGGCGGAAACGCGCCGCCATTGGCTGGAGGGGCGGGGGACACGCCCCCTCCGCGGGGACACGCCCTCTCCTGTATAGACACGCCCCCCGGTGGGAAAGGGGCGGGGCCTGGCGGCGTTTGGGGGGCGCAGGTGGGGAAAGGGGGGGACAGGTGAGCAAGGGGGGGACAGGTGGGTGCCAGGACCACCCCAGAACCCCCCAAAAACACCCCAGGACCCCCAAAACCACC
>NW_024527469.1:0-977 GCF_017590135.1 Pyrgilauda ruficollis
GGGGGGATTTGGGGTTTTTTGGGGGTGGGGGAGGCTTTGGGGCCGAGTTTTGGGGCCGGTTTTGGGTTTTTAGGGGGGCGGGGCTGATTTTTGGGCGGTTTTGGGATTGGTTTGGGGCGGGGAAGTTTTTTGGCTTTTTTTGGGCGGTTTTGGGATTTTTTTGGGTTGTTTTGGGATTTTTCTGGCTATTTTTGGGATTTTTCTGATTGTTTTTGGGGATTTTTCGGGTTGTTTCGGGATTTTTCTGATGGTTTTTGGGGATTTTTTTTGGTTGTTTTGGGATTTTTTGTGGCGGTTTTTGGGTTTTTGTGATTGTTTTTGGGGATTTTTTGGGTTGTTTTGGGATTTTTCTGGTGGTTTTTGGGATTTTTGTGACTGTTTTGGGATTTTTTCGGGTTTTTTTGGGGATTTTTGTGGTGGTTTTTGGGATTTTTTTGGGTTCTTTTTGGAATTTTTGTCATTGTTTTTGGGGATTTTTCGGGTTGTTTTGGGATTTTTCTGATGGTTTTGGGATTTTGTGATTGTTTTTGGGATTTTTCCGGTGGTTTTTGGGAATTTTTTGCTTGTTTTGGGATTTTTTGTGGCGGTTTTTAGGATTTTTTTGGTTGTTTTGGGGATTTTTCTGGTGGTTTTTGGGTTTTTGTAGTGGTTTTGGGATTTTTGTGACTGTTTTGGGATTTTTCGGGTTGTTTTTGGGATTTTGTGATGGTTTTTGGGGATTTTTTGGGTTGTTTTGTGGATTTTTTGGGTTGTTTTGGGGATTTTTCTGGTGGTTTTTGGGATATTTTTCTGGTTGTTTTGGGATTTTTCTGGTGGTTTTTGGGGATTTTTTGGGTTGTTTTGGGGATTTTTCTGGTGGTTTTTGGGATTTTTTTGTGGGTATTTTGGGATTTTTTTGGGTTGTTTTTTGGGATTTTTGTGGCGGTTTTTGGGATTTTTCCGGTGGTTTTGGGATTTTTGTGATTGTTTTTGAGACT
>NW_024527470.1:0-977 GCF_017590135.1 Pyrgilauda ruficollis
TGGGGAAAAAATGGGGGAAAATGGGGTGAAAAACGGGGATTTCAGGGCTGGGGATGCACCCGGGAAATGGGGCCAAAAACGGGGATTTTGGGAATTTTGGGGATTTGGGAATTCGGTTCTCTCTCACCGGCCGTGCCCTCGTCGACGCCGTTCTGGGAATTTGGGATTTTTGGGATTTTGGGATTTGGGGAATTCAGGACTTTGGGAATTCCGGGATTTTGGGGATTTTGGGATTTGGGAATTTTGGGGATTCGGGAATTTTGGGGATTTTGGGGATTTTCGGGGTCTCTCTGACCGGCCGTGCCCTCGTGGACGCAATTCTGGGAATTTGGGATTTTTGAGATTTGGGGAATTGAGAATTTGGGGATTTCGGGGTTTCGGGATTTCGGGGATTTTGGGATTTCGGGGATTTTGGGGATTCGGGAATTTTGGGAATTCCGTTCTCTCTCACCGCCCGTGCCCTCGTCGACATGATTTTGGGAGTTTGGGAATTTCAGGATTTTGGGAATCGGGGAATTCAGGACTTTGGGAATTCCGGGATTCTGTGATTTCGGGATTTGGGAATTTTGGGGATTTGGGAATTTTGGGGATTTTGGGGATTTTCGGGGTCTCTCTGACCGGCCGTGCCCTCGTGGACGCAATTCTGGGAATTTGGGATTTTTGAGATTTGGGGAATTGAGAATTTGGGGATTTTGGGGATTCAGGGATTTCGGGGTTTCGGGATTTCGGGGATTTGGGGAATTCGGGAATTCCGGGGTCTCTGACCGGCCGTGCCCTCGTTGACACAATTTTGGGATTTTGGGAATTTCAGGATTTTGGGAATTCAGGAGTTTGGGAATTCCGGGATTCTGTGATTTCGGGATTTGGGAATTTTGGGGATTCGGGAATTTTGGGAATTCCGCTCTCTCTCACCGCCCATGCCCTCATCGACGCAATTCCGGGAATTTGGGATTTTTGAGATGTGGGGAATTCAGAAT
>NW_024527471.1:0-977 GCF_017590135.1 Pyrgilauda ruficollis
AATATCTGAGCTTTTATATTTTGGCCATTTTCTCATTTTCCCTGCATTCCTTGAACAGTAAGTGGGCATACCACACTGTGTAGTTAGTCATTCTTTGCAAGTGGTAATAAGGTTCATTAAAGGTATGCAGGTTTTTTTGTACTTGCTTCCCAAGCTCTGCCTTATGCAGCTGTGCTGACAACAAAAAAGAAAAACCCCTCATAAATATTTTATATGAGTATTTGGGGATCAGCTTTTTCTTAGAGAGGAAGGACCCTCCTTCCAATAGTATCAATTATACATACATTTTAGAGACACTTCTTTTGTTTTCAAGGCTCACTAAATTGGTTAAAGCTCTGATTCTTTCAAACTTGCATGATTAAACAATCTGTATGTACCAATAAACAATGCCTTTTCAGATACTTGGTCTTAGTCCACTTTTCCGAGTGTACTCAACTCTTCTGTCACTATGAAGGTGAAGAAAGGTGAGAAAACTTTTGCTCTGGGAAATATGAAGGAGTATGCAGAAGCCCTGAAAATGAAGCCTTGTATGTTCACCTGAACTGGTGAAGCCTGGAGTAAGGGGAGAGTTTCTCAAAGAATCTTGAAAGACAAAGGTGTTTTTACTGCTCTTTTTATGCTGTTGAAATTGTGACCTTTCAAAAGTAATATTTTCATTGCTTTGATGCCTGTTTTTAACTCGGGTTATGTTATCATTTTGAGCTCATGGTTTAGTGGGTAGAGGATAGGATAAATAGAAAAGGGAAACAAAAAACATTCCCAGAGTTTATGTCAGAAAAGTGACTGAATGACTAAAAAACCAGATGTTTCAATGCATGTTTAAACACATATTAGAGTCCCAAAGACATCTCAGAAGTGCAGTGAAGAAGTTTTGCCATTTCCTGTGACAAATTAGGAACCTGCATCAGATTCCTCATGGCTTTGAGCTGTCTCTGTGATATTTCAGGATGGACCACAGTATTGAAAGACAGAAGTTT
>NW_024527472.1:0-976 GCF_017590135.1 Pyrgilauda ruficollis
GTCCCCAATGTCCCCCCGGTGTCCCCACAGCTGCCGAGGTCCCGCTGGAGACGCAGCTGGGTGAGGAGGAGGAGGAGGGAGGGATGAAGATGGGGGTGGGGTGATGGGATGAAGATGATGATGATGGATGGATGGGATGATGGTGATGATGGGATGGATGGGATGGGATGAAGATGACAATGCTGACAATGACAATGACAATGACAATGATGGGATGAAGATGACAATGACAACAGTGACGATGATGATGATGACAATGATGGCAATGACGCTGAGGATGATGATGACGATGAGAATGACGATGACAATGACGATGATGACGCTGAGGATGATGAGGATGATGATAACAATGACAATGATGACGATGACAATGATGACGATGATTACAATGACAGTGACGATGATGACGATGATGACAATGACAATGACAATGACGATGATGACAATGACGACTACAATGATGAAGATGACAATGATGACGACGATGATGATGACGATGACGACAATGACGATGACGATGATGACAATGACAATGACGATGATGACAATGACAATGACGATGATGACGATGCCGACAATGACGATGACGGTGGTGATGATGCCGACAATGACGATGACGATGATGACGATGACAATGACGATGATGACGATGACGACAATGATGATGACAATGATGATGATGACGACAATGACGATGACGATGATGACGATGACAATGATGATGATGACAATGATGACAACGACAATGATGACAATGACAATGACGATGATGACGATGACGACAATGATGATGACAATGATGATGATGACAATGATGGCAATGCGTCTCCATGGTGTCCCCGGTGTCCCTGGTGTCCCCGGTGACATCCCCGGTGACATCCCCACTGTCCCCGCTGTCCCCGGTGACATCCCTGGTGACGTCCTCGGTGATGTACCCGCTGTCCCCACCGTCCCCGCTGTCCCCATGGTGTGCCCG
>NW_024527473.1:0-976 GCF_017590135.1 Pyrgilauda ruficollis
TTTTTTCCCGAAATCGCGGTTTTTGCCGAAATCGCGGTTTTCCCCCCCGTTGTTTTTCCCGAAATCGCGGTTTTTCCCCCCGTTGTTTTTTTTTCCCGAAATCGCGGTTTTTGGCCCGGTTTTTCCCGAAATCGCGGTTTTTGGCCCGGTTTTTCCCGAAATCGCGGTTTTTGGCCCGGTTTTTCCCGAAATCGCGGTTTTTGCCCCCGTTGTTTTTTTTTCCCGAAATCCCGGTTTTTGCCCCGTTGTTTGTTTTTCCCGAAATCCCGGTTTTTCCCGAAATCGCGGTTTTTGGCCCCGTTGTTGTTTTTTCCCGAAATCGCGGTTTTTGCCCCCGTTTTTCCCGAAATCCCGGTTTTTCCCCCCGTTGTTTTTCCCAAAACCCCCGTTGTTTTTCCCAAAGCCCCCGTAGTTTTTCCCGAAATCGCGGTTTTTCCCGAAATCGCGGTTTTTGCCCCGTTTTTCCCGAAATCGCGGTTTTTGGCCCCGTTCCCTCACCGCGGGCGATGAGCACGGCGCCCGCGCCCACGATCAGCGCCAGCGCCAGCAGCTTCCCCGCCGTGAACACGTCCTGCACACGCGTGGCCCAGCGCACGCTGCCGCAGTTCACCCACGTCAGCAGCACTGCAGCGAGGATTTGGGGCGAAAAAACGGGATTTTGGGAAAAAAAACGGGGGATTTAGAGCAAAAAACGGCGATTTTAGGGGTTGAAATGGGGATTAAAGGGTTAAAAATGGGGATTACAGGGTTAAACATGGAGCTAAAAGGGGGTCAGGTGAGTCCCAGGTGAGGTCAGGTTAGGACAGGTAAAGATTTGGGATGAAAAACGGGGATTTTGGGAAAAAAACCGGGGGTTTTAGAGCAAAAAACGGCGATTTTAGAGCAAAAAACGGGGATTTTAGGGGTTAAAATGGGGTTTAAAGGGTTAAAAACGGGGATTTTGGGGCTTAAAATGGGGATTAAAGGGTTAAAAATG
>NW_024527474.1:0-976 GCF_017590135.1 Pyrgilauda ruficollis
GAGGCTGTGTGCTCTGGTTGTGTCAGAGTTTCTGTCCTTTGCTTCTGTCTGGTTTTCCACGCTGCAGGGCTGAGTGAAGTCTCTGCCCTTCCAAGGATCACCATGATCCCACAGCATCCTTCTCTGCCGCCAGCTGCAAAGGTGTCACAGCTGGGGACGGCAATTCCCACGGTGGCACTGGCCTGGCACAGGTCCTGGCATGCTCACGCATCTTCTGCCGGGCACCACTGCCCCTCCCACGGCTGCAGCAGCGCCAGCACTGCGGGCAATTACTCACAGAGCTAAGAAAAGACCTTGTTATTAGGAAGCTTTCTTTCCACCCCCCCAGTTATCTTTCAGCTAATTTTTCCCCAGTTCTTAATTTGCGCCTGGCTCCTCCTCGGAGCCGTTTCAGATCTGTCAAGTGCTCTGGGTGAAACGCTTGTTTTTGTTTGACTAACACGTTCTGGGGGAGGGGGCCGGCGCTGCCTTGGAAGAGCCGGTCTGTTTGCTTTGGTGATAGCAGTGATATTTGGGAGAGACAGATGGAAGGCACTTTTTATTTTCTGCAGACACTTTATGATCCAAGCTGCTCATATTGTATAAGAGAGGCCAGATGCCTTGTTAATTCATAGACATGTTTACAGCATGGAGCTTCTAATAGGTGAATATGAATACTAAATAGTGATTAGTGCTTGTCTGACAGACGTCTCCCTCCTGACTGAAATTGGATCTAAGTTTGACCTTTGGTGAGGGAGGAAGGTATTCTGGTACATTACAAGCCTTTTTATTTAATATAAATATCTCTTCTCTGCATGTAGAAAGACAAATCCTTCACAGACAAATCCTTTTTCTTCTCACTGAAGGATGCATTTGCCCTAAAGACACGCCAGCCTGCCAAGCTGAGCCGTGCCCTCTGTCCCCGTGTCACTGTGGAAATGGAGGGGGAACCTCTGTTTGGGTATTAAGAAATTGTTAAGTGGGGTGATGCCTTGTG
>NW_024527475.1:0-976 GCF_017590135.1 Pyrgilauda ruficollis
CCTCCTTCCCATCAGGTGCGCTACGCCGAGGAGCAGCTGGTGCCGGTGCTCGGCGCGCAGAACGCGGGGCTGGAGCAGCCCGGGCTCTACCAGCTGCAGGCCAGCGCGGACAACGGGCTCTTCCGTGCCAACCTGTCCTGCCGCTTCCGCGTGGCCTCCCGCGTGTCCGGCCTGCGGGTCATCCACCCGGCGCCGCAGGGCTCCAGGCTCTACCTGCCCACCAACCGCACCTGGCTGCTGCTCAAGCTGTCCTCGGGGGTCAACGCCACGGCCGGCTGCCTGGGGGACAACCGCACCGTGCCCTTCGTGGCCGGCTGCCCGGCGGCCGTGGCCTCGCTGTGCGCCAGGGAGAACAACGACACCTGGTTTGCTGTGCTGCAGCTGGGCGGCCTCGGCGAGGGCGTCAGCACCCACGTGCTGGTGGCAGAGAACCCGGTGAGCTCCCAGAACATCACGGTCACCGTGAAGGTGGAGGAGCCCATCCGCGGGCTGAGGGCCACGCCCGACCCCGAGAGCAGAGTGCTGCTGAACACGCGGGTGGTGAGTGTTGGTTTGCTGCTGCTCCGAAGCCTCCCCTGGGTGGGTGTA
Organism: Pyrgilauda ruficollis; assembly: GCF_017590135.1. Taxonomy (NCBI): domain Eukaryota; kingdom Metazoa; phylum Chordata; class Aves; order Passeriformes; family Passeridae; genus Pyrgilauda; species Pyrgilauda ruficollis. The sequence goes on from NW_024527475.1 coordinate 589, forward strand.
GCCCTGCCCTGGGGCTGGCAGGGTGTATTTGCCTCGGGTAGGGGGGCACTGCTTGCTGCTAAGCTGCCAGGCCGTGCGCTGCTGCAGGCACAGCATGTGGCACCAGCACTGGTGCTCTCCAGCAGGAAGGCAGCTCAGCTGCACGTCCCCCTGGAGCCCCTGGGGTAAGGCAGTGCCTCCTGAGAGGGATCTCTGCCTGTCAGCTCCCCAGGACACTGGAGGCCTTAGGAAAGGCCAGCGTTTACCTTGTTTTGCCTTGTCCAGGTAGTTGTTCCTTGAGGTGTTTAGATTTGCTCTGCTTAATCCTTACATCAGCTGGCTGAAGCTGTAGAGATGTTTTACCTCTCCACATCTTGGAGTTCCTCTGGTGTTTGCAGTCTTGTTTTTT
>NW_024527476.1:0-976 GCF_017590135.1 Pyrgilauda ruficollis
TCTTTTAAAGAGGTAAAAGGATTATGCTTAATTCCGTTGAGATATTTTTCTCTCTGAAAGGATGCATTTGAAACTTCTATTCACATGAATAATGTTCTTTCTCATTACAGAGGGAAGATAAAGGGCATGGGTGGTAATCTTGCAAGAAGGAGGCAAGAAACACTGGCCCTACTTCCTTTTAATGGAGGCATCAGTGCTCTGAGGCCCTTCCTCCTGGATTATTTGCAGTGACTGCAAAACAGCATCACTCCAGGCCTATTTACCTTTTTCTGTAATTTCCAGGAAATTCACAGGCTGCAGATATCCCAAACCATCAGGCAGTGTGCTATATGGTATGTATGAAACACAGAATACTATGATGCAAAATATTCTTTTTTTAATCTGCTAATTTTTGGTGCCTGTGTAAAGAATTAGACTCCCAGTGATTATCTTTAGACTGAGCATTCTGTATGGCAGATGTCAATAGTTACAATAAGTGATTCAGAAAGGAAAATTCTGTCTGGCATAACTAAAGTGAAATTTTGTTGTAGAAGCAATCACACTTTTTATTCCTGGGTTGAAAATGATTGTGAGGGTGAGAGTGAGGGAGGATATAACCCTGTCAGAGGGATAAATCTGCACCTACTCCATGATAGGTAGGGGTAGGAAATAGTTGCACAAACTGTGAGACACACAAAAAAGGGCTGCAAGTCAAATCGGGTTTAGGTCTCCTTTGCATCAATAGCTATTTATTTTGTATAGGAGAAATGTAATGACAAAGAAAATTTGACTCCTATTCTCTTTAAGAGCCTTTATTTCTTCTGCAGGAACTCCATCCTTCCTACCCTTTTTTCTCATGCTATATCTGTCTTAACTAGAAATGGTAAAAAGTTCCCAAATTTTTGATTCCCACTTCTGACAGAAACAAACACAGAGAGCAAGAGAGACTCTAGGTGGCACTGTGCTATAAAAAATAATTAGAAACAGTGAGCAAAAA
>NW_024527477.1:0-549 GCF_017590135.1 Pyrgilauda ruficollis
CCAACCATCACCCTCAGAGGCGGAGCCATCCCCCAGCTTCCCTTCCTGGGAGGCGGAGGAATCCTCTGCGTCACTCAGAACCCCAGATTCCCCTTTGTCCCAATCCGAGACGGACAGGTCCGTCTGGGAACCCTGAGAGCTGCAAAATCCAGACCCCCACACAGCCACATCCCCCCTCCGCCACTGTACCAGCATCAATCTCGCGCTGGTAGAACGATCAGCAAACACAGCAGCCATGAGGTGGCGACCCATGAGAAACCACTTTTCCCTAGTGAACACATCCCAAGGGTCGGAAAAGAACCCCTGCTGTTTGGCCCAGTAATATACCCTTTATATACCTTTTTGAATTCACTCCAGGACACGGAGGCCTTGTTCCCCTCCATGAACCATCTCCAGTGGTCCAAAACCTGAAACTCACTCATGAGACCCACAGGGGTGCCGCTATCACAAGACGGCAGACCAAGCGCACAGCAGAGAAGGGGGGTAAACAGCACGATCTCACCCGACAGCCCGAACTCTCTGCCTCCAGCCTAGGCTGCAGTACACTTC
>NW_024527477.1:1400-29709 GCF_017590135.1 Pyrgilauda ruficollis
AACAACAATCACTATCTATCAGCATTACTCACAAAACTAAAAATAAAAAAGGTTATAAACTTAATATGAATAATTCTTAAAACTTTAAATTATTGGGGAATCGACTGATGACCCCACAACAGGATCTGATTGACCTTTCCCAAATGCTCTGTCCTCCAAGACACTTTGCAGAATTAAATCTTCACTAATACTTTCATCTTTACATAACATTTTGTCTCCCTAGGAATACTGTTTCAGAATAGAAGGGGTAAACTTGGTTGGTGCTTTCTCACTTTTTTGATGAAGATTCTGTGGAACTGGTCTGTGGAACAGTTGGATAAAGTGTCCCGTATAACACTGGCTGCATTTTCTGTGGAGTTGCCCTTTTTCTAAAAAGCTGGATAAAGCACTGTGAAAATTTTCAGAAGTTTTCCATTCTGATCTTGAAGAACTTTCCTGACCTGTCTTTTCTCAGATGCCTGTTTGAATTGCTGCGGTGGGTGGTTTGCTGTGGTTGCCTGGCAACTGTGACAGGGCTGGAGGAACGCCTGACTACGTTCCTTGAGGAACGTCTGACCACGCCCCACCTCCGCCTGCTCCGGCACAGCTTCAGCTGCGTCATCTCGGGGGTGTGGAAAGGAACGCCCTCGCCCAGACCCATGCAGCTCTGATCTCGTTTGGGGTCCGCTCCGCCTGGCTCTCCGCTCGGGCTGGTTCTCCCTGGTCTTGTGCTAACACCCGCAGCCAGCGGGAGCATGTCCCACAGTGCTTGTGTCCTTGTGAGCTTGCAAAATGTGAAAAAGCCCTCCCAGTTCCACTTTCGGGGTTTCGTGTGACTAGTGTGCGTCCGCAGCGCTCCGCCGCTGCTACCACTGGCACTGTGCGTGTCACTGCCGTGTATTCGGCCCCCGCGTCTGGCCCTGGCCGGCACTTCCCTTGCGACCTGTGCGCTTTCCCCGTGGACAGCTGCCATGTGAGCTTTTGCCACCGTGCGCGTCACTGGACCCGCAGTGCACGTGTCCGCCGCCGCTGCCGGCGCCGCGCATGCTGCCGCCACCACGCGCGTCCTCGCTGCCGCCGCATCTGCCCCGGCCTCCATTGCCCTTATGGTCCCGAACTTGCTCCACCCCGTTAATTCATGTACTGTGAGAGGATTCTGAAAAAGTCCTTGCGCATACCTATTCACCGTCCTCGCTGCGACAGGACCCGAACTCATTCACCGAGCCGCCGTGGTCGCTGTCCCCGGTATCACGTCGAGGGTCATCATTTGTTGCGATCGGTGGGAGAAATGCGGCACGCAATATGAGTGATCAGCAAGTCTCAGAAGTTTATTGAATAGGCACACACATTTATAGCAGTGTTAATACGGCTAATGCATATTGCAAAAAGTGAGCTTTTCTTCATTCTTCCTAGCTAACGAACCTCTCCCACAACCTCAAGTTTCGGCAAGGGCACAGTGACCTTGCCGCTTTCAGACATTGATTCCCGACTCTCGTCCTGTTCTCCTTGCTCAACTAGCGGCATTATATCAGTATGTCCTTTGTCAGCTAGCCAACTGTTCACAAAATCCTCCACACTGTCCTTTGAATACTTTGTTTAAACAAGTTTTTCACATCCACCTATGTGACTACTGAGGCATTATAAGTGCAGTTACCAATTATAGCCACAGTAGCATTGATTTTACATTCTTGAATGGGCTGAAATGAACAAGTTTCATCTTCCCACTCTACTGGTAGAGCTACAGATCACACAAAGATTCCTGTTCCAATTAGTGACTACAAATTTTTTTTTTCTAAAAGATAGAAGGGTACAAATATATTGAGTTCTATTATTTAGACAAGTCAGGCACAAAGTGGGGTTATTGGGCATATATCCATTTCTATTCTGGTTTAATTATATTCTTTTACTATTCACTACCATTTTTTAAACTTTCACATATGCTTGCTTAACCTTCAATTCTCTCAACATTTAACCACTTAAGTACAGGTAAACATCTAGTTGGTTCCCTTCTGTTTTAAACTTTTTACCTTCTTGGTTTTCTTTTGTTAGTCACATATTTGTTTAAAAGAATATTATTGAAACAAAAAATTTTATCACTGAGTTTGGTTGTTTCTTTTCAAGTTGCTGTTCTTCAAAGGATGACACAGTAAAGAAACCCAGAAACATTTACCAAGGCCACTAAGCTTTTTATACTTTGGCTTCAACTGACACTGCTGAAACTATTTCATGGGACAGTCTACATGACACCAGGCCTGCTGATGACAGATGGGGTACACCTGTCTCAAAGGGAGAAAAGGATATTTTCACAGGAGTTAGCAGGGCTCATTGAGAGAGCTTTAAACTACATCTGAAAAGGGAAAGGCAGAAAAACAGGGTTGCTAGAGATAAGTCTGGGGGCAGCTCACCCGTGTTTGAGGAAGAATGGTGAGCCAGTGAGATCCTTTGATCTGCCATCTCAATGAGTAAGTGATAGAGATCCACAAAGCAGCAGACACAAGGGATATTGATGTGTTAGAAACCATGGAAGTGCCTGAGAATAGTCACATATGAATTAAGGCTTCTCCCCCCAAAAAAGTTGGAAGGGACAATAATCCAACTGTGTAGCAGGCACAGGGCCTGCAAGGCCTCTTTGGAGGTGGACAACTGGAATGCTGCAATGCATGGCTAAAAACTCTTTAGAAGGGACAAGCAAGGGAGGAGTGGCATTGAGGTAGCCCTGTATGTCATGGGATGTTTTGATTGTCTAGAGCTTGACAATGGTGATGAAAGAGCCATGTCTATGTGAAACAATCAGGGGAGAGGCCAACAAGTATGATCACAAAGACCACCAATTAACTGAGTCCCTTAAAGCTGAAATCAAAGAAAGTGAATGGGCTACCACACCGGGGGACAGATGGTAGTCCCACCTCAGTGAGAACATGAAGGTACCCATAGGGAAACAGAGAACCTTTCGAAACATCTGAAGAAGGTAGTAACAGAAAGGGAAATGACTGATATTGCACAATCTACAACAAGCAAATGTGAAGTCTGCTATACAAACAACCCAAACATGAGCAAAAGAGTTGTGTTAGAAAAAACAGAGGCAGGGGGTTTTCCTGGAAATTATTGGCAAATAGATTTTGTCTGAGTTACCATGCAAAGAAGGATACAGGTATATATTGGTGTTGGTTGAAACCTTTAATGGATCGTCTGAAGCTTACCCCTGTCACACTAACACAGCTAGAGAAGTGATGTGAACTTTGCTCAATCATATAATTCCAAGGTTTGGGCTTCCTTTGAGGTTGGTCCCCCAGTAATCGGGGAAATTAGTCAAATATTTGGAATTGTTTGGGATCTGTAAATTCCCTATACACCCTAGACAAGTGGTAAGGCTGAACATGTGAATGGAACCCTCAAAACACAGATCAGTAAAATTTGTCAGAAACATCCATGACATGGGTTCAGGCCTTGCCTATAGCTTTACTGAGAATCCACATACAACCAAGGTGGAGAGATAACATAAGTCCTTATGAAATATTGCATGGCAGGCCATATCAAATTGTGTATAATATGGGAGAAATTCATATATGTGGGGGGAAATTGACTTACAGAGGTATTTCATAGCTTTAACTTCCACTTCACAGAAGCTCCAGAGATTTGTCATGTTATCCAGACCAATAGGACTGGACACACCTGCTCATCTGTTCCAGCCTGGAGACTGAGTCTATGCTAAATGGTGAGACAGTGACCCTTACAAGCTAAGTGGAAAGGGCCATTCCAAGTCCTGACTACCCTCACCAAAACCACAGGTGCTGGCAGAGAACCCTGAATTCACTACTCCAGAGTTAAGAAAACCTCTGCTCCTGAAACAACTGGAAAACAGAGACTGATACAAATCAAGGACAATGTGGTTTAAATTTGTTCTTTTGTGCCTTTTATCTGCACAGTTGGTAACCATGATTCAGATTTGGTCCCAAAATTTGCATGTGGCTTTAGCCCAAAATTTATCCAAAAGCTCTTCATAAGAACAACTTGTCAAGGTGGTATTAGATATGTGAAAATGAGGCCTGGTAAGTTCAGCCTGTAGGTAAAGATTGGGCCTCTGCCCATGGAACTGTAATTCCAAACATAATATTTGATCATATTAAGGGTTATTGAATATATTGAAAAGCAAATTTCAGATGCAATTTCAGCCTTACAAGAAGTCCATGATTTGTCTGGTATAGTTTCACAAAACAGAATGACCCTCAATTTCCTACTAGCCACAAAATAATTAACACTGGTTATTGTTCTTATGTAGACCAGAGTGAAAGCATTAATAAGGATTTGGTTGAAATTTGGAAGCAAATTCAAATTCTACATCAGGTAGCTCTCAAAAGAGCTTACTGAACCTTGAATATACCTTCAGTACACTCACTTCATGGTTATCGAACTGGGACTGGATAAAAGGAACTGTTCACATTACTTCTATCTGTAGTTACTCTTTATAATAGTTGGCTGTATGATATGATGGTGTGGTTAAATATGGAGTAGAGACTAGACAAGATAGAGTCTTGTTAGTTTCTAAAACAGGGGGGAAATTATGCCGCATGATTTTTTGCCTTTTTTGCTTTTATATATATTCTCTATATTCTTTACGCATATATTTGTAGCTCTGTAGCCTATTCTTTGTAGCTAGCTTTCCTTACCTTTTTGCTACCCTGATAGGCAGAAAAACAAAACACATTACAAGGCCCCCTATCCTATCTTGGTTCTTTCTGCCAACCAAGGCCAAAAAACAACTCAAGACCCATTTTCATAAATAAAGTTTAGTTTCCATCTGAGAGGGGAGGATTTAGAGAGTGGTGAACCGGGGAAAATTGCATCACCACTTGCTCCTAAATGGTGATTTTTGTCAATTATGCTAATTTGCTAAACATATAAAATCATATTCACCCCGTGGGGGTTGGGCATTTTGTGGACAGTTTTCCATATCTGCCCCTGGATGCCTCCAATAGAGACCAATTTTTTAATTACCTCCTATACTAATATTATCTTGAAAGCGTGTTGCTTCATTTCTAGGTTCTTTAAGGCATCATATCCTTCTGGACAAAATGTCCAGCATACAGCTAGATAAATACATAATGGCATGGCTTGCCAGTCAGGCACAAAGGGTAATGGGGGTTGTATCAGTCTGGTCACTAGTGGAGTTCTGCAGGGGACCATTTTTAGGGACAGTGCTCTTCAACATCTTCATTAACCATTTGGACACAGGACTCAAAAGTATACTGAGTAAATTTGCCAGAGACACTAAACTGGGAGGAGCTGTTGTCTCCCTCAAAGGCAGAGAGACCTAGACAAATCAGAGGACTGTGCAATCACCAACCATATGAAGTTTAACAAACATATTCACCCCGTGGGGGTTGGGCATTTTGTGGACAGTTTTCCATATCTGCCCCTGGATGCCTCCAATAGAGACCAATTTTTTAATTACCTCCTATACTAATATTATCTTGAAAGCGTGTTGCTTCATTTCTAGGTTCTTTAAGGCATCATATCCTTCTGGACAAAATGTCCAGCATACAGCTAGATAAATACATAATGGCATGGCTTGCCAGTCAGGCACAAAGGGTAATGGGGGTTGTATCAGTCTGGTCACTAGTGGAGTTCTGCAGGGGACCATTTTTAGGGACAGTGCTCTTCAACATCTTCATTAACCATTTGGACACAGGACTCAAAAGTATACTGAGTAAATTTGCCAGAGACACTAAACTGGGAGGAGCTGTTGTCTCCCTCAAAGGCAGAGAGACCTAGACAAATCAGAGGACTGTGCAATCACCAACCATATGAAGTTTAACAAAGAAAAGTGCCAGATTCTGCACCTGGGACAGGGAAACCCTGCATGTACAGACAAACTGGGGAACAAGAGGCTGGAGAGAAGCACTGCAGAAAGGGACCTGGGGGTCCTGGTTGATGGAAAGTTGAATAAGTCAGCAGTGCCCTGGCAGCCAGGAGGGCCAACCGTGTCCTGGGGTGCATCAAGCACAGCACTGCTAGCCAGTCAAGGGAGGTGATTGATTGTCCCACTCTACTCTGTGCTGGCAAGGCCTCACCTTGAGTGCTGTGCGCAGTTTTGGGAGCCACAATATAAGAAGGATATAAAGCTATTGGAGAGTGTCCAAAGGAGGGCCACAAAGATGGTGAAGGGTCTGGAGGGTAAGCCTTATAAGGAGTGGCTGAGATCACTTGATTTGTTCAGCTTAGAGGAGACTGAGGGGAGACCTCCTCACGGTCTACAGCTTCCTCATGAGGGGAAGTGGAAGGGCAGATACAGATCTCATTTCTCTGGTGACCAGTGATAAAACCTGAGGGAATGGCGTGAAGGTGTGTCAGGGGAAGTTTAGGTTGGATATTAGGCAAAGGTTCTTCACCCAGAGGGTGGTTGGGTGCTGGAACACTCTACCCAGGGAAGTGTTCACAACAGCAAGACTGACAGAGTTCAAGCAGCATTTTGCAAAATCATTCATGGGGACTGTTTTTAAGTTAAAGAATCTGCATCTGCTCAAATTATCAGGGTATATAGGACAAAAGAAAAATTTCAGAAAGATTATGAGCAGATGTTCATGGATAAAATTTTCATAGTAGCTGAAGTTTTGAGAAGGGGACAGATACTCATGTACCACTTAATACACTATGGTCATGAATCAATCAAGGGGATATTTTACACACAGAATCACACAGAGAATCACTAGGTTGGACGAGACCTTCAAGATCATCGAGTCCAACACATGCCCTAACACCTCAACTAAACCATGACAACAGAATGCCACATCCAGTCTTTTTTTAAACACATCCAGGGATGGTGACTCCACCACCTCCCCGGGCAGATCATTCCAGTACTTTATCACTCTTTCCATGAAAAACTTTTGCCTAATATCCAACCTATATTTCCCTTGATGCAGCTTTGACTGTGTCCTCTTGTTCTGTCAGTTGCTGCCTGGAGAAAGAGACCAACCCCCACGTGACTATAACCACCTTTCAGGAAGTTGTAGAGAGTGATAAGGTCACCTCTGAGTCTCCTTTTCATCAGCCTAAACAACCCCAGCTCCCTCAGTCGTTCCTCATAGGGCTTGTCTTCCACGCTCTTCACCAGCCTTGTTGCCCTCCTCTGGATGCATGATACATCCTCTTATTATTCCTAAGTTCCTTCAAAACCTCGTTGCCCATCCAGGCTGGACGTTTGCCTCATTGACTCATCTTTCAGCACACAGGGACAGTCTGTTCCTGTGCCCTCAAATCCTTGTTTTGAAGCAAGCTCACTGTGGAATCCTTTGAACCCTTCAGGGAAATCCCCAGGGCCTCGCCTTGGAAGAATATACCATAGAGTCTCCACCTAGGCTGAAAGAGAAGACTTCCCCATGGAGTCTTGCAACACTATGATCCACCCCAGTTGCTTTCCCCATATGTCCCAAGTTCTCGTAGTTTCTCCTTTCCCTGTTTCCTCATTGGTTGTGGTATCCCTGATGGCCGGCCCCATCTTCCCTGTAGGGCAATGCCCTTTGCCCTGCCCTTTGTACTGCCCCTGTGCCCTCAGCTCGTAGGCCATTGACTCCATACTTAACCTTGTGCACACCACATGGCTTGTTCTTTTGTCCCTGATTTCCCTTCAGCATGCTGGAATAAACCTTTGCTGGAATTTATTATACAAAAGGCCCTTCTGCCTCTCTTCATTGAGCTAGCCATAGTGAGTGTGGTGTGTGGACTTAACTACTTTGCCTGAATGTTTATCCAAGCAGCTTTTCCACAGGAGATGCTTATTGGAAAATAGGTAGCAGCATCCACCATCTAAACCCCATGCTGCTACAGCCCACCTATCCTGGACTCCTTTGTTTCTAAGGGCTGTTTCCCAAGGAACTCTCTGAATAAGTCTTCTAAATAGGCCGAAGTCTGCCCTCTGGAAGTCCAGTGTAAAAGTCTTACTGATGTTCCTACTGATTTCAACAAATATTGAGAACGCTATAATTTCATGATCACTATGCCCCAAGCGGCCTCCAACTACCACATCTTCCACCAGCCCATCTCTATTTGCAAACAACAGGTCTAACATAGTCCCTCCCCGGTGGGCTCACTTACCAGCTGCAACAAAAAGTTGTCCTCCACACACTAAAAACCTCCTGGACTACCTCTTTTCTGCTGTATTAAGTTCCCAGCAGATGGCTGGTAGGTTAAAATCACCTGCAAAAACAAGGGCTGGTGATCCTGAAACATTCTCCAGCTGCGTATAGAAGTTGTCCACCTCTTCTTCCTGGTTGGGTGGACAATAACAGACTCCCAGTAGGATTTTAGCCTTGTTGGCCTGCCCCTTAATTCTTGCCCAAAGGCATTCAACTTCATTGTCATTAGTTTCAATACCCATGGCATCAAAAGCCTCCCTCATATAAAGGGCCAATCCCCAACCTCTTCTCCCGTTCCTGTCTCTTCTGAAGAGCTTGTAGCCATCCAGTGCAGCGCTCCAGCTATGTGAGTCATCCCACCACATTTCCGTGATGGAGACTACATCATAGCTTTGCTGTTGCACCATGGCTTCCAGATCTTCTTGTTTGTTACCCATGCTGCATGCATTGGTATACATGCACTTCAGCTGGGCTACTGATTTCACCCCTAACTCAGGCTTACCACCCTTAGGCCTGCTTCCGGACAGCCCAGCTGCATCCCCTTCCCCCTTCAAACCTAGTTTAAAGCCCCTCGCCTTGGAAGAATATACCATAGAGTCTCCACCTAGGCTGAAAGAGAAGACTTCCCCATGGAGTCTTGCAACACTATGATCCACCCCAGTTGCTTTCCCCATATGTCCCAAGTTCTCGTAGTTTCTCCTTTCCCTGTTTCCTCATTGGTTGTGGTATCCCTGATGGCCGGCCCCATCTTCCCTGTAGGGCAATGCCCTTTGCCCTGCCCTTTGTACTGCCCCTGTGCCCTCAGCTCGTAGGCCATTGACTCCATACTTAACCTTGTGCACACCACATGGCTTGTTCTTTTGTCCCTGATTTCCCTTCAGCATGCTGGAATAAACCTTTGCTGGAATTTATTATACAAAAGGCCCTTCTGCCTCTCTTCATTGAGCTAGCCATAGTGAGTGTGGTGTGTGGACTTAACTACTTTGCCTGAATGTTTATCCAAGCAGCTTTTCCACAGGAGATGCTTATTGGAAAATAGGTAGCAGCATCCACCATCTAAACCCCATGCTGCTACAGCCCACCTATCCTGGACTCCTTTGTTTCTAAGGGCTGTTTCCCAAGGAACTCTCTGAATAAGTCTTCTAAATAGGCCGAAGTCTGCCCTCTGGAAGTCCAGTGTAAAAGTCTTACTGATGTTCCTACTGATTTCAACAAATATTGAGAACGCTATAATTTCATGATCACTATGCCCCAAGCGGCCTCCAACTACCACATCTTCCACCAGCCCATCTCTATTTGCAAACAACAGGTCTAACATAGTCCCTCCCCGGTGGGCTCACTTACCAGCTGCAACAAAAAGTTGTCCTCCACACACTAAAAACCTCCTGGACTACCTCTTTTCTGCTGTATTAAGTTCCCAGCAGATGGCTGGTAGGTTAAAATCACCTGCAAAAACAAGGGCTGGTGATCCTGAAACATTCTCCAGCTGCGTATAGAAGTTGTCCACCTCTTCTTCCTGGTTGGGTGGACAATAACAGACTCCCAGTAGGATGTTAGCCTTGTTGGCCTTCCCCTTAATTCTTACCCAAAGGCATTCAACTTCATTGTCATTAGTTTCAATACCCATGGCATCAAAAGCCTCCCTCATATAAAGGGCCAATCCCCAACCTCTTCTCCCGTTCCTGTCTCTTCTGAAGAGCTTGTAGCCATCCAGTGCAGCGCTCCAGCTATGTGAGTCATCCCACCACATTTCCGTGATGGAGACTACATCATAGCTTTGCTGTTGCACCATGGCTTCCAGATCTTCTTGTTTGTTACCCATGCTGCATGCATTGGTATACATGCACTTCAGCTGGGCTACTGATTTCACCCCTAACTCAGGCTTACCACCCTTAGGCCTGCTTCCGGACAGCCCAGCTGCATCCCCTTCCCCCTTCAAACCTAGTTTAAAGCCCCCTCTATGAATTTCCCCAGTTCATAAGCTAAAATCCTTCTGCCCTTAACAGAGAGATGGAGCTCATCCAGTTCCAGCAGGCCAGGTGCTGAAAAAGTTGCCCCATTATCAAAGAACCCAAAATTCTACTGATGACACCAACTCTTGAGCCACTTGTTAATAACATGTGCTCTCCTATTCCTTTTCACTTTTTCTTCCACCACCAAAGGGACAGAACAGAACACTACCTGTGCTCCTGCCCTACCAACGACTTGACCCAGTGCGCTAAAGTGCCTTTTAATTGCCCTGACACTCCTCTTTTCAATCTCATCACTACCAGCCTGGAGTATCAGCAGTGAGTAATAATCAGAGGGCTGAATCAGCCCAGGGTGTCTCTTGGTAATATCCCGTACCCGGGCTCCAGGGAGGCAGCAGACCCCCCTGTGAGTTGCATCTGGTCAACATATGGGGCCTTCTCTTCCCCTCAGAAGGGAGTCACCTACTACAACTACCCTTCTTTTCTTTTTAATGTCAGAGATGGTGATCCATCCGACAGACAAAGCGTAATTGGGAGGCTCACTGGGCAGATAATTTTCCTGGATGTCATCTGGCTGACCCTCTAGATCCAGGGCCTCATACCTATTCTGAAGTGGCACCTGGGTAGGTGATGGGGTTCAGGAGGGAGGAATTTTTATTTCCTCTCTGAGCAGGAACCCTTTTCCGCTCCCCTTCATCTACCAGGTGTCCTCCTATTGCTTGACAGTGGGAGGCATGGGAGTCCTCTGACTCCTGATGGGTCTCCTTCAAGGATGGAAGGGCAGAACTCCACCAATCTATTTCCCTTTCACTTTCCCTAATACTTCTTAATCTTTCAACTTCCTCCCTAAGCTCGGCCACCAGCGAAAGATCATTCACCTGTTCACACCAAAGGCAGGCTTCTTCTGCAACACCCCCTGGAACCACTGATAAGCTCAAACACTCTGCACAGGAAGGAATGCATCCTTTGTGGAGGGTTCTACTTGTCTACATACACTTTTACTAATTGCAGTTTTTGATCATGTAAACACCATCACTAACAAAAAAACCCCAAACAAACAAAAAGAAACCAAAACAAAACCCCATCAACCAACAGAAACAACAAACAAAAGACCTCACTAGCAGGAGGAAACCTGCAATCCTACCTGCTTGCCCTGTCTGTGCAAACTGATGCGCAAATTGCCATCCCACGCCCTCAGAGCTGTGCCACATCCGTTTGCCTGCTCCTGTTCACTGTGCTCCCTAGAGCCCTCTTAATCACCCCGCCACTCGCCAGAGGAAAACCCCACCCTGTGCCTGCGTGGCTAACAAGAACAAGGAACCCACCTGCCTAGCTCTCCTCCTTACCCTGAACCCTTCAAAAAGTGAATCCTGATGAGGACAGAATCTACAAAATTGAGGTTGTAGCCATGATATTTTATGAAAAATCCTTTGCTAGGATTTTTCTCCTGAGGAGCTGAGGATCCTCAAGAAAGAAATGTAAACAATAACTCTCTGCTGCTGTGGAATGCAACAGGTGCATCTGCGATTGGTGCATGTTGGTTGTTTCTAATTAATGGCCAATCACAGTCAGCTGGCTCGGACTCTCGGCGAGTCACAAGCCTTTGTTATTCCATTCCATTCCTGTTCTTTCTAGCCTTCTGATGAATCCTTTTCTCTCTATTCTTTTAGTATAGTTTTAATGTGTCATTTTAAAATAATATATATCATAATATAATAAACCAGCCTTCTGAAACATGGAGTCAAGATTCACGTCTCTTCACTCGTCCCCGTCTCCTCACACAAAGCATCGACCATATGAGGTTATTGCTACAAAAGCAAAAGCAGCAGCTGCTCATAAAGAGACATGACTGGCCCCAAAAATTTAATGGCTGGATAGAAGCTTTACAAGTACCAGATGTCTAGAGACTGGGATAGCATTGGGGGGAAGACTGCAGACCAGGGTTTTTACATCACACTGCCCAGCTGTGTCTGCCAGAAATTTCCCACAAAACACCAACTCAAACTTCACCTCAGAGGTGGTGAAACTCCTGGAGTTCTCAGGCAAGTAGGAGGTGGGGCTTGAGGAAATGCAGTACTCACACATATGGAATAACATTGACATTGGCAAAGACACCATCTTTAAAATAGTGCCGTTGGGTAAGATATGGCAGTATACTTTGCAGAAACACTATCCAGCCATCTTCATGTGAATGGAGATCAGTCTTATTATGAACAATCTTATTAACCTCCACAACAAAGCTTCAGCCATTGCTTCTCCAGCCATAGGCCTAGTTGTTGTGGTTTAACCCCAGTAGGCAGCTAAGCACCACACAGCCACTCATTCATTTCCCCCATGGTGGAATGGGGTACGAATTGGAAGGGTAAAAGTGCAAAAACACATGAATTTAGATAAAAACCATTTCATAAAAAAAAAAAAAAAAACACCAAAAAACTCCTAAACAAGAAATACAGCAAAGAAAAACAAATCCAGGAAAAATAAGTGATGCAGAAACCCCAACAATTTCTTACCACCAATCAACTGATGCCCAGCCAGTCCCCAGTCTTAATGGCAAACTTATCCACTCCCAGTTTTTATGGCTGAGCATGATGTCATATGGTATGGAGTATCCCGTTGGTCAGTTTGGGTCAGCTGTCCTGGCTGTGTCCCTACCAAGCTTCCTGCACACCCCCACCCTCCTTGCTGGCAGGGCAGTGTATGAAGCAGAAAATGCCTTAATGCTGTGCAAGCACTGTTCAGTAATAGCTAAAACATGGGTGTGTTATCAACAGTGTTCTCATCACAAATCCAAAACATAGCACCATACAAGCTACTATGAAAAAATTTAACTCCATCCCAGCCAGACCCAGGACACTGGTCTGACACTCTGTCATAAGGGAAACAAAGCTTAAAATGAATGAAAATCCATGACACTTTTCCTACAACTGGGGAAATAGAACATATTTTGGGGGCTTCCTCAGGGATTGCTGCTAAGAAATTTCCCTTTGTAGCAGACATTACTGGAGAGTTTAATTTGCTCTGGCTCTACATGGACATTGTAGAGCACTAGCTTGCTGAGAACTTTATGTTTCCATTATCATGCTGTGTTCCAAACAGAAGTAATGACATTGAGGCTGTTATGGTGACATATGATAAGCTGTACTGTGCCTGTAAGCACAACAAGCATGTCTCGTTTTGCTTTGTGTAGGTGTTACGTGAGGTCATTGGTCGGAGACAGACAAATGACACAAACTCTCTGAAGATCATGAGACAAATAGCCATGAGTTTAATATGGCTGCCCTTTTTATAGGGCATTTGAATTTCCTGGGCTTAGACAGATCATTGGTCTGGTCTTAACACTGCCCAGCTCCTTGACCAGTGAGATGTCTGCAGCTTAGGATGGAATGTGATTGGGTGAAGTCCCTGTTTAGGTTTGAATGTATCCTATAATTGTTCACCCAGGGACTGGTTTATGGAACCAGACTGGGTTTCTTGTTTATACCTGAATTAATTGCCCAGCCAAAGACCAGCTGTGCTGTGACATGAAGGTGATTGTGAAGCTGCATCTCTGGACCCAGAAGTCTCTGAAATTTCAGAAACCATGCCAAATAGGTAGTGGTAAAGAACTATGAGGAGCTGATCTTGTACATGAATTAACACAGAGCCCAGGCCAACAGTGGCCTCCCTGGTTCTCAAGACATTCCTGCGATGTATGGGATAGACCCTGGAAGTATATTCCATAGCCTGTTTTTCTAAACATTCTGCTTTGGAAAAAGAGCTTGGAAATTATTAAGCCACGTGTTAAAAGCATCATTCAAGACATTGCAACAATTGTGTTTAAAAGCATTTTCAAGAACCTCCTGGACAAGCTAGAAACATGAACCAAACAGGAGGTCTTGAGGGTTGATTATATTCAAAGAAAGAGTTTTAAAAGAAAGAGAGCTGCTTCATGCCTCCAGAGGGAAAGCTGACTCTAGTCACTTTAAAGAAAAAGGATGGGTTGTGCCAGGAAGCAGTCTGACTGGGACAGGATAAAGGAAAAAAACAAGACAGTCTGAATGGTGCAAAATAAATGGAAACCCCAAAGAATGGAGGCCCATTCTATTCCTAGAAAAGAAGCTATATTTTGACAGGGATACTTTTTGTTCATAGCTTCTCAGAAACATTCCTTGACTTACTTCTCTATTGCAGACATGACACATTGTCCACACATTTCTCCATAAGGCTCTTCTACAAAGACAGTCAGGTATCAGTAAGCAGTCACATTGGACAGTGCTGGTAATCAGGGGTTTAGGGAATGCTTGGCTCTGATAGCCCAAGTTATAACCATAATGTCATTCCTGTATGATCTGCAGGCCTCCCTCAAAATTTTCACATCTCACTGGCAATAGTAACATAGTTCTTTTTGCAAGTCAGAAATCTTTTTCTGATCAGCTGCATATCATGCCAAGAATTGTGTTTTCTCTTCAAGCATCGTGCTGTGTGCCCCATAATACTGCAGTTGTGGAAGAGGGCCCACATAACTTTGATTTTCAACAGTAATGCAAAAACAGGGAAAATAAACTTTGCAGTCCTCAATACCCAGCACATGGGGAAGGTTGTTTAGCTACATGGGTAAAAATGTGAAGAGTCTATGAGACAGATAGTCATCAAGGGAATGTCCATGCACAGGAGTTTACCACCTCCACTGCACATTAATTCTTTCCTTCAGAAACTGACTAACAACAAATTTGGCTTCATAGCCTTTGGCATTATACACTGGGAAAGTGTAGGCCATGAACAGCCAAAGCTGACAAGCCATATGCCCCCTTTAAACTCCCATTCTCCTTCATGTTTCCTTTCTGCTCTATAGTAGGTTGACCTTGTCTGACCATCAAGTGCCCACCAAGCCACTCTCTTACTCCATCTCCTCAACAGAACAGGAAGAGAAAACATGATGGAAAAGCTCAGGGGTTGAGATAAAGACAGGGAGGGGTCTTGGTTTGAAAAGACAGGTGTCTGCTTAAGAAAGATAGGAGCCTCCCCTGAAATGGAAAATGTAACCCCCCTCCATCCAAATTATTATGATTTTGAAATTAAAAGGCTCTCAGGCAAAGATATGGGAATAAGAATAACAGTTCTTTACTAGGAAAACTAAAAAAAAATCCCAAACAAATGTAATAGTACAAACAAACAACAAAAAAACTATTGACAGAATTAGAATACGTCCTGACACCGTGTGGGTCAGGGTGTTGGTAGCAGTCTGATTGAATGGTGGCTGCAGTCCTCCTGGAGTGACAGATGTGGTTTTGTTGAAACAGTGATCCTGTAGAAGGGTGTAGGTTTCCTCTGAAGATCCAGTGGTGGTGTAGATGGGCCTGGTCTTCCTCTGGGAATCTGGTGGAGAAGACTGCTGCTCCTCTGGGAATCCAGTGGGAAAAGGCTGCCTGTGATCTTCAAACGTCAGATTATATCCAGTTAGAAATGCTTGGCTCCTCCCCCTGGGCGGAGCTTCTCAAAATGGGATGATGCTATTTTATCAGTCATGCAGTGGGACTTAATGGCCCATTAGCAGAAGATATCTCCCCTGAGGGTGGATGGGTTGTGGAAGAGATAAAGAAAACTGCCCAATTAACAGAAGATAACTGCCCCATCAGATAGGAATAGAATACACACACCCATTTCCAACCTAAGACAGGAGGTCACTCATGAATCACAGTCATGGGTAAAACAGACTCACCTGGGGGAAGACATATTTAATTTATTGCCATCTAATAACAGAGCAGGATAGTGAGAAATAAAACAAAATAAAAACACGTCACCACCACATCTCCCTTCTTCGAAGGCTCAGCTTCACTGCCAAATCTTCTACTACCTTTTCCCCAAGCAGTACAGAGGGATGGGGAATGGGGGTTGCAGTCTGTTCATAACACGCCAACTTGGCCACTCCTTCCTCCTCACACTGTGCAAGTATGGGGTACATTCCACAAGATACAGTCTGTGGAGGCCTTTGAGCCTATTAGGGGAACTTTTAGAGTAATGCCCTGGAAGAATCTGCCACAAGTTTAGAGAATGCCTCACTGCTTAGGGTGATACGAAAGGGGTTTCTCCCATGCTGCTCTGCAGCACTGTGTTAATCTGCCCTTTATTGATGCCGGGCGACCCCAACATAGGGAATAATTTGCTCTGACTCCATGATTCAGAAGGCTGAACAACTGCTTTATTAAGCTAGGTTATATTACACTAATACTATATTAAAAACTATACCAAAGAGATACTATACTAAAAAGATACTAGAGAAAAACCTGTGACCCTTTCCAGACAGTCATGACACAGCTTTGACCCAATTGGTCAATCAGTCCAAACTGCCTCCTTGGTTATCCAGTAAGACTGGCTCAGCAATTATTTTCTTCTATATCAAAATTTGCTTCCATCTCTATTCCTTCCTCAGCTTCTACATTCAAACATCTTTCTGCTAAGCATACATATCTGTGAGACTTTCTTGTCAAACTTTCATCCTTCCCAACACCCTGCCCTTGTTAATTTGCCCTTCCCCTATAGGTCATTGCCCTTTGCCCTGCCCTTGTACTGCCCCCGTGCCCACAGACCATTGGCCCCTGACCCCATACTTAACCCGAGACACTGCATTATTTTCTCGTCTTCTGTCCCTGGACTCCTTCAGCGTGACTCTACAATAAACCTCATTGGAACTCTATACAGAGACCCTTTCCGTCTTTCTCTGCTGACCTATCTGTGGTGTGAGTGTGGATTGAGTGACTGTGCCTGCCTGAGCAGCTTTCTCAGAAGATGCTTTCAGGAGGTAGCAGCAAACACCATCCATTTTTACCATGCTGCTACAATTGGGGCCCAAATGTGGGGCCCTCCTGTGGGCTCCTTGAAAGCTTCTCCAGTGGCCACTGCCACTGGGCAAAAGCTGCATTTGGGAGTTCCAGTTTTCCCGAGGAAAAAACCCCAGTTTTCTGGGAGACTTTCCTGAGGGAGCGGCTGGCAACCCTCCATCATCGAGGATTGGTTGCATCAGCAAGACCCCCAGGAGGTTTTTCTTTTGTCCAACCAGTATGGTGAGTATGTTGCAGTGAAGGGCACATTTTTATTTTATTTTCGCATTTTTATCTCGTGGGAGGCAGAAAATGCGAGATGGGAGCAAAATTCACTATCTCGAAATGGGAAGTTTATTTTCAAGTTTACGATACCCTTGTTAAAAATGGTGTTGGGTTTTCTAAGAGGTATTTAAAGTCTTTTGTTAGCTGGATTATTGAGTATTTTACGGATATCATACTGTAATCAGTTTTGTCGGTTGAGTTTTGGGACAAAGTTGGGAAAAAGTTATATATCTTGCAATCTGAGGGGAATTTTTGGGTTGGAAAGTTTTATCCTATTTTTCCTTCTATTTATGAAGTGATTGAGGGTTTGGGGGGGGGCGTTTGGGGAATGTTAAGAGTTCAGTACCCCAGTTATTACCGCAGTTGTTGTGTTCCTTCCCCCGTGTCCCTGTTCCCTCGTCCCCTCAGGACAAGTCTGGAGATGGAAACCGCCTAAAGGTGCAGGAGAGCTACCTGCCTTCTGCCATCGCTGATCCTTTCCTGTCCCCTTCTTAGGATGGCACTGGCCATCCCACCCTGGGCTCCAACCTAACCCTCTTTCCTATGCCCATGTGCCCAATTCCCCCATTCAGTTCTATGGCTCAAAATGGTGCTGGCCTCATGGGCGGAACCGCCATTTTGAATTATCTGGAGCAAAATTTTCCTGCTTTAGCCACACAAAAAGGTGCCTGTGATCCTCATCCTTCCTTCCCCTCTCTTGGCCCCATGTCAGGCTCCGCCCCAGTGACGGGGTCTGCCCCCACATTGGGACCCTCCCCTTCCATCAGGATGCCCCTCCCATGTGCAGCCCCTACCTCCTCTGATCTGGCCACTTCCGGTTCCCACACTTCTAGCGGGGGAACTGGAAGTGAAGCTGACCGAAAGGCAGACATCTTGGATACCAAAGACCCCAAGCACCAGGGCTTGCCAGTCAGCTGGAGCTCTCGTACCCATGCCAGCACATCTCCCTCCTCTCCAGAGAAGGCGGGTGATTCCTCAGATTCAGATAGTGGTTCTGGAGATCACTGGGCAGAAGTACGAAAACAAGCACCTTGGGAGGGTGATTTGGATATAGCTGAAAAGCTGCAAAGCCTAGCAGCCCCAGTTATATTTAAAAGAGGGAGGAACCCTAAGTGGGAGTCAATCCCATACAGGGAACTTAAGGAACTATGCAAAGCATGTAAAAATTATGGGAGGAAATCACCCTATTTTAAAAACCTTTTACAAGTGACTTTCTCGAGCCATGTCCTTGTGCCACAGGATCTTTGGCATGTTATGTCCCTCCTCCTCTCACCCATGGAGCATCTTCTGTGGGAATTAATTTGGAAAAAACAACTAAAAACATTATTAAATAATTACAAAGGTGAGGATGGACAGACCCATTTGACTTCAGAGAAATTAAGTGGGGGTGGCAATTTTGAAAAGCCATAACAGCAGGCACAATATATCCCCAGGGCCATTCTAGAGGTTATTAAAAATGCTGCCCAGAATGCTTTATTCCAAACACCAGATGGCACCACCCTGCAACAAAGTTTCTCTGATGTAGCCATGATATTTTATGAAAAATCCTTTGCTAGGATTTTTCTCCTAGTCTAGCTGAGAAGCCCTTACTTTCAAATTTATAACAATTCAGAGGGAGAAAAGAAATGTAAACAATTAACTATCTGATGGCTGTGGAATGTGGTCTGGACGTTGTTTACCAACAGGTGCATCTGTAATTGGTGCATGTTGGTTGTTTCTAATTAATGGCCAATCACAGTCAGCTGGCTCGGACCCTCTGGGAGTCAGGAGCCTTTGTTATTCATCCCATTCCTGTTCTTTCTAGCCTTCTGATGAATCCTTTTCTCTCTATTCTTTTAGTATAGTTTTCAATATATCATTTTAATATATATCATAATAAATCAGCCTTCTGAAACATGGAGTCAAGATTCGTGTCTCCTCACACAAAGCATCAACCATACTCTGACATTCGCCAGAGCTTTGATGAGACATTTATTAAATTCCTAGACAGACTAAAAGACCCTTGCACACAGAGGATGGAGATAAAGTCCCTGTGGTAGATATGAACGTATTTTAGGAAAGACTGTTTAGATTAATCCCACCTCAGGCAAAGACAAACCCATTAGTGGGACTGTTTTTGCTCAAGGACCTGGTTACACTTAGTGGGTAATGTAGAAAGATGGAGAAAGCAGTTGTGTACCACAGGGAAACCTAGTCTTAAGTGAGAACAGTGTGTAAGGTTTCATTGTGATGCAGATGGGAATAGAATAAGGGGTGGATAATGTCCTGGATTGCCAAGCAAATTGTGTTCTATTTGCCATCTGTATGGTAGTTGTCTTCTGTTAAGTGGGCACTTGTCCTGATCTCTTCTACAACCAATCCTCCCTCCATGGAGACATCTGCTGATAATAGGCTATTGAATGTCACTGCATGACTGATAGGAACTAAAGCATCCCATTGTGAGATGCTCCGCCCAGAGGGAGGAGCCAAGCATTCCTACCTGGATATAATCTTGAGTTTCTGGAACACCTGCACAGCCTTCTCCATTGGATTTCCCAGAGGAACAGCTGCCTCTCCCACTGGATCTGCAGAGGAAGACTACACACTTTCTACAGGATCACTGCTCCAACAGAACCACACCTGACACTCCAGGAGGACTGCAGCCACAATTCCAATTGGACTGCTACCAACACCCTGACCAACAGGGTGTCAGGTTGTATTCTGACTCTGTCAGTGTTATTTTAGTTTACTGCATTGTTTATTTTATCTTTTTATTTTCTTCCCTGATAAAGAGCTGTTATTCCTGCTCCCATATTTTTGCCTGAGAGCCCCCCCTTACTTTCAAATTTATAACAATTCAGAGGGAGGGGATTTACATTTTTCCATTTCAGTGGAGGCTCCTGCCTTCCTTAGCAGACACCTGTCTTTCCAAACTGAGACAACTTTAATCAGCTCTTACAACTCAGTGTTCTAATTTGATGCAGAATCAGTGCCAATAAGAAAGGTGGATTCCCTCCTCCTGTCTTCCAACAAACATGAAAATTAAAACATTCTAGTCCCTTTGTTCTATGAATGTGGAAAACAATCAGATTCCATGCAATTCAACAATAGTTAGGCAGTTTTCTGGAATTTAAACATGCTGTGTTTAAAAAAAAAAAAAATTTCCCAAACTTTTGTGATATGGCAAAAATGGAATTCTCAACTGAAATTAAAAGTTTTAAAATAGAACATACATTATTATCTTCCCTGAAATTTCACTTAACCCAGCTACTAATAAAAATATGATCTTTACCATAATGACAGAAAGGGAGGAGTGTTAAAGAGGAAGAAAGTTCCAATATCACAGAATCACAGAATGACTAGGTTGGAAGAGACCTTCAAGATCATCAAGTCCAACCCATGCCTTAAACACCTTAACTAAACCATGGCACCAAGTACCATATCCAATCTTTTTTTGAACACATCCAGGGATGGTGACTCTACCACCTCCCCGGGCAGGCCATTCCAATATTTTATCACTCTTTCTGTGAAAAACTTTTTCCTAACCAACCCAACCCTAATCCAACCTATATTTCTCCTGACACAGCTTGAGACTGTGTCCTCCCATTGTGACATTTCTTGCCTGGAGAAAGAGACCAAACCCCACCTGACTATAACCTCCTTTCAGGAAGTTGTAGAGACCAATAGGGTTACCTCTGAGTCTCCTTTTCTCCAGGCTAAACAACGTCAGGTCCCTCAGTTGTTCCTCATAGGGCTTGTGTTCCAAGCCATTCACCAGCCTTGTTGCCCTCCTTTGGGTGTGTTCAAGCATCTCAATGTCCCTCCTAAACTGAGGGGCCCAGAACTGGGCACAGCACTCAAGGTGCAGCCTCACCAGTGCCAAGTACAGGGGAAGAATGACCTCCCTGCTCCTGCTGGCCACACTATTCCTGATACAGGCCAGGATGCTGTTGGAACTTTGCACATTAGTGCAGCTCTGAAAGGAATTTACTACTGCTTCCTCCTATCCCCCAAGAGTCCACATGGAATATAACTCACAAGGAACAAAATAAATTTATGAATATGCAGCATACAAAAGGATCTAAAGAATCTTCATTTTGCTACTTTCTACAAATATTGCTACCAACAGATATATTGGCAATGTGGCAAAAATGGTGGAATTCGAACTCACACTGCAGTTATAATTAATACAGCTGAGTATACAGCCTGTGACTATGTACCTATCCAGCCCCCTTAGTCATCAATAGAACACCCCCAGACAGTTTCTGTCTTCATGAGGTAATTGACCAATTGATAAAGGACCCCCCCTTCCCAGCAAGGCAGCACTCAGTGATGGTGTGATTGCATTCAGGCCGTGATAGTCCACTGTCACTTTCCATTCTCCATTAGACTTAAGCACAGGCCGTATAGGGCTACTGAAGTGTGAGCAAGTCTTGCTGACCATCCCCTAGCTCTCCAGTTCACGGATCATCTTACGGATGGGAATAATGGAGCCTTGGTTTGTGTGGTACTGCCAACAATGGACTGTTGCAGTGGTGATCTCTACCTGCTGTTCTTCAACCCTCAGGAGTCCTACTGCAGAAGGGTCCTCTGAGAAACCAGGCAAGGTGCTCAACTGTCCAATGCCTTGTTTCCACAGCAGCTATCCCAAAAGCCCACCTGAGTCCTTTTGGGCCTTTGAAATAACCACTCCTGAGATAATCTATACCAGTAATACACAGGGCATCTGGACAAGTCACAACCAGATCTTTCTTGCACTCCTTCCCAGTCAGTTTCACCTCAGCTTCTAACAGAGTCAACTGCTAAGACCTCTCCTCCCCCCCCCCCCCCCCCCCCGCCGCGCTCCCGGCGCCGCCTCTCGCGAGACGCCGCGCGCGGGGGTCCCCGCGGGGCCGCGCACCCCCCATCACCTTGGTAATGGAAACAGGTTCTGCCCTACATGTCCCGATGGTATTAGAGCACATTGTGAGCCAGTGTCAGCCAAAGCCTTGTACTTTTCTGGTTTTGCTGTGTCAGGCCATCGTATCCACACAGTTCAATAGACTTGATTTTCCTTGGCCTCTACCTTGCTAGAGGCAGGGTCCGTCTAGTTCTGGTTATCATTCCTTCCCTGGGTGTACATTCTGGAGGTCCCTTCAAAGAGATCATACATGTCATTCTCCCTCCTGTTATGCTTAGCAGCTCAGTCACAGGAAACTGGAGCTGTGGAAGGGGCTAACAGCGGGCCTATTAGCTAAAGGAGTGAGAAGAAGCTGAGAAGAAAGAAGAAGGTGGTAAGGAGCTCTCTCCAAGGCTGTAACCAAGAGAACTGAGGAACTGAAGAAAGATAAGAAGAGAACTTCACAGCTGCACAAAGTATTTTTAGAAAGTTAGTTAAGTCACTGTAACTTTTCACCAATGGTATTATGCTGATTTATTTTGTCCAATAGTTAGGGTAGAAGAAGCATAAACAATCAGAAAGTGTATAAAAGGTCAGCCATGTTCGATAATAAAGAGTTGCCATCTGAGACTGCTTGTGGTCTCTGCTTCATGTCGTGACCGCCTCGACAGCAACATGGAGCTCCATTCATTCTTGTAGAACTCCCTGTGTTAGTAGTTTCCTCTTTTACCTTACGCACTGTCTTGGGGATGGGGGTTTTTATTCCATATCCATTTTTGGTTTTACTTTTGTTTTGTGTCCGAGGTGGTTGCTGCCCCCCCCATCCCCCGACCCTGGCTCCAGGAGTATCATGATGAGTGAGAGCCAGCCCAGGATTTCCTGGGAGAGTTGGGGCTGGGGGTGGAGGTGTGGGAGGGGCCAGGCAGTTGCTTTTTTCCAGGCAGGTGATTTGTCTCCATGGCTACATGGTGTGATCCCTCTCGGACGAGAGATACTGTTACTGGGTGGGTTTTGCCCACTTTTTTTCTTTCCCTTCAGCACTGTGACTGGAGCTTACTGGCTTGCTTCTTTGCTTCTCTGCTTCTCTGCTGCTTGGGAGCCCAGAGCCAGTGTGTGCTGTGCCAGAACCCAGGAGCTGACAGCACCCCCTTCCCTGCCCGAGACCACCCCCTCTGCACAGCCTGATCCTCCAGTCATCCATCTCTGGCAAGCTACCCAGGACAGCAATTCCCCATCTGTTCCTGCTGTTCTCTGCCATTTCTTATGGGCTTCTTACTACACTGTAACCCAACAACTGGACAACCCCTTGGCTTCTGGCAAAGCCTGGAGTCTTTGCTACTCTTTGTTTTGTCATCCTGGGTGTGCCTGCCTCTGCCATACCAGCTTGCTGCTTCCAAGGTTTCCTGCTGCAGTCCATTCAATTTCACAAGGGGGTACTGAGACCAGCTGCTTCCCGTGAGTTTACAAAGGTAAGCCCCTTTTCTCTCTCTCACCAGCTCCCCCGCCAGAACTGCATGGAGAGAGATGGCCGAGCTCGTGCCACAGCCCCCCCTGCAGCCACAGCAGAATCATTGCACCTGCCCTGCCCAGACGGGAGCCAACAGTGCCCCTGCTGGCTGTGACCATAAATACACCAAAGGGGAAAGTGCATGACAGCCAAGAGAAGGCTGTTGTTGGGTTTCTGTTTTTTTCTGCTGTTACTGCCATTGTTGTTGTTTATTTGCCTTGTTATACATATACATACTAGTAAAGAACTGTTATTCCTTTTCCCATATCTTTGCCTGAAAGCCCATTAATTTCAAAGTTAAAATAATTTGCAGGGAAGGGGGTCGTATTTTCCATTCCAAGGGAGGTTCCCGCCTTCCTTGGCAGACACCTGTCTTTCAAACCAAGACACGCACCCATGCTGCTAGGACAGAAGTGGATATTCCATCCCATCTTCTTGTGTCTTTCCAATGCTCACACAGGAGGAACCACAGGTCAGCTCATGGGGTGTACGTCCTCTCCCTAGCTGGAGGATATCTGCTTCTGATAAAATGGGCTGTGGGCTGTGTTGATGAGACTTGGAGAAGACCCTCTTTAAGCTCCTTCCTGAGTTTCTGATGGGTCTTTTCAATCCTGTCTTCCAATTTCCACATATGATTGATAAAGTCCATTTCCACAGCCAAGATTTGGGCTTGTGTTGGGGCATGGAAAGTATCCTCATATGTCCAGAGCCTTCTTATCATAGTGTCCACTGTCTCTTTTTCCCCATTCCGTTGCAGTGATGCTAGGAATTTGGCATACACTTGGGTTCCAAGTTGTACAAGTTTGAGCTGCATAAACATTGTACATTTTACCAGGTCTGGACTCTTAGTGGTTTGGTCATCATTTGAGGAAAGGATCTCTAGCACAGACAGTTCCCAGAAGCATTGGATTCCTTGCTCCATGGTCTTCCAAGGGCCTTGCTGCAGCTGGAGATCTGGGCAAAGGTATCTCTCCTTCGCACTTGCTGAGTCGCATTCAGAGACTGAAGGGTTTGGGCCTCTCACAATACCCTGGTCAATACCCACATCACATGACAGAGATCCCAAGTGCCTTGCTTCAGTACCATTCAAAATTGTACCATCACCTGCAGTGTCCCAGACTCGGATAAACCAGCTCAATATAGACTCATTGAGTTGTTGGTTAAGGTCTCTGCTCTGATTGTGGAGACTTTCTAAGGACAAAGACTCAGTGATTATTTCTGGTTCTGATTCCTCCTCTGGCTGTGAGGGTCCTGGCTCCCCATCGTCATACACTGGGTGAATGGACTTGGTTTTATATTTCCTCCTCTGGACAGGGGCGACTGCTATTGGCTTAGGCTTCCCTTCCAGTTTAACTGCAGCCTGAGTGACCATGGTGTCTGTAGATTTGTTCTCCTTTCCCTCTGGCTGTAGCTGCTGCTGTACAGTAATTAGCAGTGTGTGATAAGCATTAGCCAGGGCTCAGCAGAGTGCAATGAGCTGCCCCTCTTTGGAGCTATCCATGCAATTTTCTTTCAGGTATTTCCCTACCTCATCTGGGTTCTGAATATGTTCAGGGGAAAATTCCAAGCTATTGGGGCAGAGTATTTCTTCAGAACCTAGCCTATATCCTCCCACATCCCGTTCCACCGTGGATTTTCTATCACTGAGGCAGATCTCTTTGCAACCTTCCTGGAAATCTCTGCCCTGATTCTAAACGTGCTGTAGGCCATATAGAGGAGACCTAACAGAATAAGCAACAAAAATATGGAGTCTTGAACATCCAGAGGGAAATTAACATTCTCAAAAGGTTTATGCATCAGACCTGAAAGGGGAGAAGGAGATGAAAGGCTGGGAAAAATAATTTCCTACTGTTTCCCGAACAGGCTGGGTACCATTATTAATGAACCCCCAGAAGTAGCAGCTGAGACCAAGACAGGCAAACAGCAATGAATACACATCCCAAATAATTCTCATTGCCTCTGATGTTACCTTTACATAAGCTGATATCACAGAGTATATCAACAAAGCACTCTTGGTTTGTGGGCCTGATCCGAAAGAGAGCCATATCTTGGGCAAAATGTCACATATATACAGAGAAGTATACATTCCTAGGTGCCACAGCCCCATGATTAGACTGGGCAGCATGGTGGCCGGTGAGTTCTGTACCCAATATGAAATGTTCCAGACAAAATTGTTATTTTTTCACTTTCTCTGTCATGCCCCACTTGAATGCCAAATTTTTCTTGGTTCAAGACAATTTAAAGGGGAACACTAAAATGAGTTACCTCCCCCTTTGTTCTGATCAATCCCTTTTCACCAATAAGAAGAAATGAAATACGAGGAGATATAAGTGAAAAAAATAGTTTGCTAACAAGGAAAACAAACAGGAAAAAATAACAGTCAATAATCACTAGATACAAAATTGCTAAATCTCACAAACTCCCTGAGAACAAAGAGATACACAAAATGGCAGAAATACCCTTTCCAAGATGGCTCCTGCCATGGGCAACCACATGTAGGGAGACAAAGAGAAAGGATGGCAGCAAACCCTCCCAGGAAGGCAGGACCTAACAAAGCAGTTCTAGTGGCAGATGAGAAGTGCCAGCTCAGGGGGAAGTTCCACATTGCTGCCGGCCGCTTCTTCCTGTCCCCGCTGGACTCCAATGGTGTTTGTGCTGCTGTCCTCTGAGCTGCAGGTGTATTGGGAGGGAAGAACTGGTCTGTCGGTACTGCTGAAGGGTGTCCCAGCCCCAGGCACTGGCCTGCTTTGCAAAGTTTGCTCCAAAACAGTTTTTGATTGCAAAATGCATTGTCACAGACATATTTTATGAAAAATCCTTTTGCCAGGATCTTTTCTCCTGAGAAGCTGGGAAGCTTCAGCTTCTTCATGTTTTGCTGCTTTGGAATGTGATTTGGAGAATTGTTTACTCAGCATGTGAAATTGTTTTTACTTGATGACCAATGACAGCCACCTGTGTTGAGGCTGTGAGCAGTCACAAGATTTTGTTATTCATTCCTTCCTTTTCCTTTCCAGCTTTCTGATGAATCCTTTCTCTCTATTATTTTTAGTATAGTTTTAGTATAGCAATATAATATAATATATATAATATAATATAATATCATAATATAATAAATCAGCCTTCTGAAACATGGAGTAAAGATTCTCATCTCTTCCCTCATCCTGGGACCCTCAAACACAACCATATTTGGTGAACCCCGAGTGTGGGGCATTGATGGTCACATTTGGTGACCTGGAGTCCAGCCTGGAGCTCAAGAACCAAGACCCTGAAGATGGGCAGAGTTCACAGCCAAGGCTGAAGAACCTTCT
This sequence comes from Pyrgilauda ruficollis, assembly GCF_017590135.1. Lineage (NCBI taxonomy): Eukaryota > Metazoa > Chordata > Aves > Passeriformes > Passeridae > Pyrgilauda > Pyrgilauda ruficollis. The sequence continues at coordinate 28,237 of NW_024527477.1, forward strand.
GAAGTTTCCCAGACATTGTGTCCGGAGACCGCAGAGCAGCAGAGCTGAGCAGCTGCTGGAGCTGAAAGAACACTATCTCAAGGTACTGTTAACTTTTCCCTTCCTGAAAATACTGCCCTTCGCAGAATGTGGGTGGAAATTTGGGAAAACATGCCTACGGAAACCGAGTTCAGTTCTCATTTTCAGAGGAGAAAGTTATTACCCTCTGGCAAACTTGGGGACGCCAGGACAGAGTTTGTATGGTGAAGAGACATTTCTATGGGTTTTTCAGATGGACAAAGTTCCACTGATTTTTTACAGATTTGATATATTCCCTTGATTTAAATATCTGGGAATTCCTGGATTCTTTTTTTGAGGAGACATTTGACCAGGGTCTTGGCCTGCTGAGAATCTACCTGGCATTCGCAACTCTCTTTGGTGTTTTGAAGTGCAGGGAGCCTTTCATGGAGCTGGTTGCTGAATGCAGGGGGCGTGCTCCCTTCCCGCCAGACCCAGCAGGAGAGGAACCTGTCCAAGGACACAAGCTGCTGGTTTCCAGCCCCCCCAATGCGGGGGGCGATGTGCCCACAGCTGAGGAGTTTTTTTCTGCTCCTTTGGGGCATGCACAAATGAAGCCGCTTTTTTCCCCCCCTCCTTTCCTCCGTGGGGATGGGGAGCTTTCCGGGCTGGCCCCGCCAGTGTTGCTGCATGTGCTGGCCCCGCCCACGGCTCCCCTGCCTCCCGGGCTGGCGGCGCTGGTCCCCACGGGCCCCCCCGTGGGCCCGCTGCCTCCCCCACCAGCCCCCCCAGCTGTTTCGCCGAATGCGACTGCGCTGCAGCTCCCAAAACCAGGAGGAGACATGGCAGCCGCTCTGCTATCCTATTTGGTGTCGGTGCCCAGCCCGCTGACCCCTCCCACAGGGATAGAGCTCACATCTGCGCCACTGCCGCCCCCACCGGACCCCGCAGCAATCCCTCTACCTCCTGCTGGCCCAATTGCAGTGCAAGAGGATGCTGAGAACGGTGCTGAGCCTGCGGGACGGTCTCCAGAGCCAGCACCCCCGCCGCTCCCACCGACTCCCCCAGCGGTTCTGCCACCTTCGAGGACCCCGTCCTCTGTCTGCATCAGACCCTGTGAACAGCCTGTCTCACAGTAGAAGCGGCCCAGCTCAGCTGCTGTCAGCCGGTGCCACAAGAATGAACACTTTGAAACTCAGTGTTTTCCGTGGGCCAATTCGCATTTGGTCAGGGGCTTCTCCCTGGGGTCTGGGGTGCCTGATTCCCCCCGTGCGCCCCAGTGGCGTCGGGGGATTGGTTCCCGAAGCTTCTGCCTCTGGTCCCAGGCCCAGAGGGGATGGGGGTGGTGCCAAGGGGCACAGAGCAGGAACACTGGCTGAGAAACAGTGCAAAGCGAGCATTGTTTGTTTGCTCTGGGGACAGAACACCCCTAGATCCAGGATCAAGACCCCCGGTGTCCTGGGTTGACTATATGAT
>NW_024527478.1:0-976 GCF_017590135.1 Pyrgilauda ruficollis
AATGCCAAAGGCTTTATGTACAGTCTGAGTTTGAAGAAGTGTGACACATTTTTTAAGCAACTATATATACAACATTAAATTTAACCCAGCAAATGTGAAATCCATAACTGATGTAGCATAAAACATGACAGAATTCGCTGTGGCTACACTGCAACATATATTAAACCTCAAAAGCTAAAAAATTCAACATGTAAAGTATATAATCATTCCCAGTTGATTCTGAAAGTTTGCTTTATAGCTGAAGCTTTAAAAAAAAAGTAATACTCTTAAAAATATTCTGGAAAGCTCTTGTTGCACCTGAAACATTACTACTCTTCAATATTTGATCATAAATTTATCCATAACAACTTCCATAAATTAGATTACAAAATGCCATTTAACCAGGAACAACTTCTGGTTGGAGGTGCATGCTACAAAAACTCAGCAACTAGAAGTCTTTCAGCAACAGGAAATATAAGATATCCAACTAAAATACAAGGTAGAGACTTGGAAACCAGACCGTAATTACTCTGTCTTGAGTTTTCCTGGAACAGCTGTGGTAACACCTGAACTTTTATTAAAAATACTACAGGATGTTTAACAGCAGCAAGCAGCCAAAACCTGATTTAAAACAGAATTCAGAGGAAGCACTTCCAAAAATCAAGACTCAGTACACTTGGAAACTGATCTGTAATCACAAGAAAGGAAACTTTATTTAATCACTTAACAATTCTTTAAAGACAAGAGGGAAACTGAGAAAGAAAGGCTGGCTATTTAACTAGAAAGCCCAGGTCATGGCACCAGGATTGCTAAGTCATACATAGATCAGTCTGGGTTTGCCATATGAAGATGTTCCTAAAGCCTCAACAGATCCATAAGCTGGCTGGATGCCATCCAGAGCCAGAGCTGGCAGTACTAGTTAAGGAGAGGAAGACATATCTGTTAAAAATCCCAGTCATATACTAAGCCTTCCTTAGCAGTAAATCGAAGTTCTCAG
>NW_024527479.1:0-976 GCF_017590135.1 Pyrgilauda ruficollis
GTGACATGGGACAAGGGTGGGGACAGGGACAAGGGTGGGGACACATGGGGGGACAGGGGGACGGACATGGGGACACCGAGGGGGGTCAGGACAGGGTGGGTGACACCGGGACACGGTGGGGACACCACGGGGACACCACGGGGACACGAGGCCGCCGCCGTCGTTACCAAATCCTTTTATTCCCGCGCGAGGGTCCAGTACAAAATTGGGGGCGGGGTTTGTAAATGCGGGTGTGGCCCTTTAAGTGGGGCCTGTGGGCGTGGTCTCTAAAAGGGGGCGTGGCATGTGGGCGTTAGTAGCGGGAGGGGTAAATGTGAGTGACAGCCAAAGGGGTGGGGCTTCACCTGAGGGCCCAGCCCCCAGGAGGCTCCTGATTGGGTGAGCCGGGAAATGGGCGTGGCTTCGCGGAGGGGCGGGGCTTTCTGCGGCTTCAAAGGGCCACGCCGAGCTGGGGCCCGACGCCAGCGCCTTAAAGGGGCCACACACATCGAGGGGCCGCCCCCGCGTCCAGCGAGCCACGCCCGGCCGAGCCCCTTTAAGAGAGGGGGCCCACACGGGGCGCCTTAAAAGGGCAACACCCCTTAAAAGGTCGGGGCCTCCATTACAAAGTGCGCGCCCGCTTTAAGACTCTTCAAACGGGCGCCCGGTGGGGCCCACCCAGAACAGCTCAGGGAGGGCGGGGGGTTCCCGAAAAATGGGGAGGGGTCCCTAAAAATCCCCCCCAGGGCCAGGCTCCTGCCAGGGCGGCCTCAGGGCTCGTCCTCCATGCTGAGGCTGCTGCGGGGGCTGGAGGCCCGCGAGGGGCCCGGCGAGGCCAGGAGGGCGCCGGGGGGGCCGAGCGGGGACAGCCCCCCGCCATCGTCCATCAGGATGTCCTCGAGGGTCCCCTCGGGTCCCCCCAGCGCCAGGGGCAGCGCCAGCCCCGGGGGCAGCTCCAGCAGGCACTGGGGGGTGGGGGGACCCCCGGGGGGGAAGG
>NW_024527480.1:0-981 GCF_017590135.1 Pyrgilauda ruficollis
AAAAAAAAAAAAAAAAAAAGGAGGCAGCGGAGGGGGAAGAGCCATGCGGGACGGCAGCCGGGCTTTGAGCTGATGGGGTTCGGAAGGCAGCGCTCGAAACATGTGCGTATTCCTCGTTAAGCCGGGAGTTAGCGGCCGGAGGAGCGGGGAATGAGCGGCTCGGCTTGCGGGGCTGTGCTGGCAGCAGGGAGCCCAGGGACCCTGCAGTGCCACCCGCAGGGATCCCGCGGAAAGCTGGCAAAGAGGGAACGCTGCTCCCTCTGATGCTGGCACTGATGCATTTCCAGTGCAGACCAGCCCGGGCTCTCTGCAGGACTAACCGTGCACAGCGCTCTTATCTTTCTAGTTTAGAGGGAAAAAATAACCTGCAAAAATACCTGTTTGCAGCTGCCATGAAGGGAGTTTATTTTCCGAACACCGAATTTCCTAACATCTTTTGACAGGGCCCTGCAGCTTTGCCCTGGCACAGAATAACCTGGAAGGAGCCCTGCAGGCACTCAGTGCTGCTTGAGAGACCCAACCACCATTATTTACATTATTCCACCTATATACTCAATTTTTCCTGCATTTATCACCATGTCCAGCTTCCAGCTCAGGCAGCTGCTGTGTCAGAAGGGCTTGTGAGTCAGTGATGATAAAAAGGGGCTATTTTCTGCCTTGGCATTAGGCAGCTGTCCTTTGCCTCACTTTGCTGCAGATGGGACCTGCTCTAGTCCCTAATTTGGGATCTGGGGCAGGATGTGCTCAGTGCATCCCCTGGATTATCAGAAGGAGCAGGTATTTTTCCCAGCTGAAATGCTGGCCTTGCCAGCTCCAGGTTTTTATGGGGCCATCACATCATAAAATGGAGGGATGGAGAGCATGGGTTGTTTCTGCAGAGCTGCCTGTCCGTGTGGGGTGCAGCTCAAATGGAGATACCTGCGTGGACCTGATCTGCACCTCTGCCTCTCCTTAAATTAGACCAGGCTTGTTCAGAGCTTC
>NW_024527481.1:0-976 GCF_017590135.1 Pyrgilauda ruficollis
AAGTTTGGAATTCCAGGAGACAATTCCTGGAAAAAGTTTGGAATTCCAGGAGACAATTCCGGGAGAGTTGCCGCTCACAGCCTGGCGTGGCGGCGCAGCGGCGGCTCCGGGGCGAGGCTGCGCAGCCACTCCAGGAGGATCCCGTTCAGCTCCCGCGGCCTGGGGGCACGGAGAATTCCCGAAATTCCCAAAAATTCCCCAAAAATTCCCCAAGTTCCCAAAAATTCCTGGAGTTTGGGAGTGGAATTCTCAGGGATTTTTGGGATGGGGAATTCCGGGATTTGGGATTTTGGGGGTTTTGGGGATCTTTGGGTTGGGGAATTTGGGGAATTTGGGAATTTTGGAAATTCTGGGATGGAGGAATGTGGGGAATTTGGGAATTCTGGGATTGGGGAATTTTGGGAATTTTGGAATTGGGGAATTTGGGGAATTCCGGGATTGGGAAACTCTGGGCAATTTTTGGATTGGGGAATTTCGGGAATTCTGGGACTGGGGAATTTTGGGATTGGGGAATTTCAGGAATTCTGGGATTGGGGGATTTTGGGGATTTGGGAATTTGGGGGTTTGGGGAATCTTTGGGATTGGGGAATTTGAGGAATTTGGGGAATTCCCGGATTGGGAAACTCTGGGATTGGGGAATTTTGGGAAATTTTTCGATTGGGGAATTTCGGGCATTCCAGGATTTGGGAATTCTGGGACTGGGGAATTTTGGGATTGGGGAATTTCAGGAATTCTGGGATTGGGGGATTTTGGGGATTCGGGAATTTGGGAATCTTTGGGCTGGGGAATTCGGGGATTTGGGAATTTGGGGAATTTGGGAATTTTGGGATTGGAGGATTTTGGGATTTGGGGAATTTGGAAATTCTGGGATTGGGGATTTTGGGAATTCTGGGATTGGCGGATTTTGGGAATCTTTGGGCTGGGGAATTCTGGGATTGCAGAATTTTGGGAATTCTGGGATTGGGAAACTCTGGGA
>NW_024527482.1:0-982 GCF_017590135.1 Pyrgilauda ruficollis
CAAGCTGTTGCAGATGTCTGCTGTGGGGCATGTGAGCTGACGTTTTCAGGTTCCACAAGAGTGCTGCTGTTGCAATGCTTTGGAAGCCATCAGCTGTGCAGTGACAGTGAGTGGTGAGCCAAGGGTTATTGTCCTTGTCCTGATATTCCTGCAGTGCATGCTCTGCAGGGCATTGTGCTGGGATGCACGTGTGTTTGGACACATGCCTTTCCAAAACTTGGAAGAATTTTACCACACTGAACACCAACAGTGACTTGTCTGTGGTTAGTAAGGAGAGAGAAAAGAAGTGACAGTATTGCTGTCTTAGCAGCACTGGAAATGTTACAGCCATTTTGAACTAAAGAATAATTGTCCTTCTAAATCACATTATGCTAAAAGTCAAATGTCACCCTGCCAAACCAGCATTGATTTCATGAGAATGAAACTAGATTTAGCTGAGGAACTTGTAGCTGCACTTCAGGCTGGGGAAAAGGGTGTAAAGGAACATGCTTTTCCACATTTAGTCTGGGGATTTGTTTTTTGTTGCTGATGGTCCTGCTCTCTCACAGATGTCTAGGCAGTGGTCTGATCTTTTTCTCTGACAATTTTTCCAGAAATCATGACTGTATTTCTTTTATTTGGTGTTCTGAAATGGCAGGTCCAACATGCTTGCAACTGCAGAACAATAAAGGAAAACAAACAGATACGCATAGGAACTATGTTACCAAGAAGCCTCATAGCCTAGAGAAACCAAGACTGATGTCTTGCTGTAAGGTGCCTTCAATCCAGGTTTCAAAAAACCTGACATTTAAAGCCAGGTGTAGTTCTGTGGTTTAAAATTGGGTTTCTGAAGCAATACCACTGAGGCGAACTGCCTGCTTTCAGAGGAATATACTTTGTAATAAACTATTCATCAAAAGTTTGTTCTGAAGAGAGAAACAGCCAATAACTGATACCATGCACAATGCAAGTACTATTTCTTTTCTTTTCTTCTTCTTTTTTT
>NW_024527483.1:0-975 GCF_017590135.1 Pyrgilauda ruficollis
TGTCCCCAGTGATGTCCCTGTGTCCCCTGTGATGTCCCTGTGCCCCCAATGTCCCCAATCCCCCCCAATGTCCCCAATGTCCCCAGCGATGTCCCTGTGTCCCCAGACCCGCGCGTGCTGCGGGGTGTCCCCGATGTCCCCTGTGATGTCCCCAATGTCCCCTGTGTCCCCAATGTCCTCGATGTCCCCAATTTCCCCGATGTCCCCTGTGTCCCCTGTGATGTCCCTGTGTCCCCGATGTCCCCAGCGATGTCCCTGTGTCCCCAGACCCGTGCGTGCTGTGGGGCGTCCTCGATGTCCCCACTGTCCCCTGTGTCCCCAATGTCCCCTGTGATGTCCCCGATGTCCCCAGTGATGTCCCTGTGTCCCCAGAACCACGCGTGCTGCGGGGGGTCCCCAATGTCCCCAATGTCCCCAATGTCCCCTGTGACGTCCCCTGTGTACCCAGACCCGCGCATGCTGCGGAAGGTCCCCGATGTCCCCAGTGTCCCCAATGTCCCCTGTGTCCCCAATGTCCCCTGTGTCCCCTGTGTCCCCGATGTCCCCAATGTCCCCAGCGATGTCCCTGTGTCCCCAGACCCGCGCGTGCTGCGGGGCGTCCTCGATGTCCCCAATGTCCCCTGTGTCCCCAATGTCCCTGTGATGTCCCTGTGTCCCCAATGTCCCCAGCGATGTCCCTGTGTCCCCAGACCCGCGCGTGCTGCGGGGCGTCCTCGATGGCCACGCCGACGCCGTCTGGGGCCTGGCCTTCGATGTCACCGGGCGTCACCTGGCCTCGTGCTCGGCCGATGGCACCGTGCGCCTCTGGGACCCCCGCGGGGACAGCGGCGGTGGCACCGGCGGGGCTGGCACCTGCCTGAGCGTCCTGGACGGGCACAAAGGTGAGCGGGGACACCTGGGGACAGCTGGGGACACACCTGGGGACACTGGGGACATGGCTGGGACATGTGTCCCCCAGTGTCACACACCTGTCCC
>NW_024527484.1:0-975 GCF_017590135.1 Pyrgilauda ruficollis
CTAGAAATGTGCAAATTTTGCTTTATTACTCCAAAACTGAAGTGGCCAGAAACCTGGCCAATGCAAGTCCTCAGAGCCCCAAAAGCCAGCTTTCATCTGATGGCCAGACCCTCGACAAATGACTTCTTTTTCCCCTGGAAAAAGGCCTCTGTTTGCGGCCACTCGCCCTGGGCAACCGCGGCCGCCCAAGCTAGAAATTTGCAAATTGTGCTGGATTTCTCCAAAAGTTAAGTGGCCAGAAACGTGGCCAATGCAAGTCCTCAGAGCCCCAAAAGCCAGCTTTCATCTGATGCCCACACCCTGAGGAAATGACTTCTTTGTCCCCTGGAGATGGCCTCTGTTTTTGGCCACTCGCCCTGGCCAACCCTGGCCACCCAAGCTAGAAATGTGCAAATTTTGCTGGATTCCTCCAAACCTAAAGTGGTCAGAAACCAGGCCAATTCAAGTCCACAGATCCCCGAAGGCCAGCCTTCATTAGATGCCTAGACCCTAGGGAAATGGCTTCTTTTTCTGCTGGAAAATGGCCTTTGTTTGCGGCCACTCACCCTGGCCAACCATGGCTACCCAAACTAAAAATTTGCGAATTCCAATCGATTTCGTGAAAACTAAAGTGATCAGAATTAAGGTCCCTCCAAGTCCTCATAGACCCAAATGCCAGCTTCCATCTGATGCCCAGACCCTGGGCAAAAGACTTCTTTGTCCCCTGGAGATGGCCTCTGTTTTTGGCCACTCGCCCAGGCCAAACATGGCCGCCCAAGCTAGAAATTTGCAAATTTTGCTCTTTCTCCAAAAGTAAAGTGGTCAGAAACCAGGCCAATGCAAGTCCTCAGAGACCCAAAGGCCACCTTTCATCTGAAGCCCAGACGCTGGGCAAATGACTTCTTTTTCCCCTGGAAAATGGCCTCTATTTGCTGCCATTAGCCCTGGCCGTTCCTGGCCACATAAGCCAGAAATTTGCAAGTTTTGCTGGATTTC
>NW_024527485.1:0-975 GCF_017590135.1 Pyrgilauda ruficollis
CCGCATTTCTTCCACCGATCGCAACAAATGGTGATCCTCGACGCGATACCGGGGACGGAGACCACGGTGGATCGGTGAACAGGTTCGGGTCCTGTCGCAGCAAGGACGGTGAATAAGCACTGCTGAAAAAGCGAGAAGTGCCGCACCCGGGATGACCTTATAGAAGAGTCCTGCCGATACGTGTTGCAGAAGCCTGTATAGCTGCGTCAGCGCTGAGATTCTCAAAATCGAAATTGAAAGGCAAGCAGCATATGATTTATTTACTTGCTTTTTAAAAAAGCATCAGATTAAGGGCATAGATTTGCAGAAAGAGCTCCCTCAGTTGTTAGCTCACGGGTATGCGCAGGGACTTTTTCAGAACCCTCATATGGTGCATGAATTGTCAGAGTGGCGTAAATTTGGGGATAAGTTATGGGAGGCAGTTATAGATGAGGATAAGTCTGCAAAGAAGTTGGGAAAGCTATGGCGAGTCGTGCACAATGAGTTATTGCAATATCAGGTAGAAAAGAAAGCGGCACAGCAAGCTAGTGTGGCGCATGATAAGAACAGGAGTTATGGGGACTGGATTGCCCGCTACCCCCTGCCACATCTACAGTCTTTTTGCCGCCAGTATCGGCTCCTCCTTCGAGCGGCAGCAGCTCTCCCCCCGCGGGTGCTGTAACAGCACCGTCTGCACCGCCCGCGCCGCACTCAGACCCTCCATCTCCTCCTCCTCGTAATGAGCCGATCCCTGGGGCAGAAAGTGACCTAGCGGAGGCCATTGCACGGGGGCGAAGGGAGGCGTGGGCGACGCTAGCGAGAGACCTTGTAGATTCCGGGGATAGTGAAGCTATAGCAGCAGCTGCGGAGGTTGCTTGTCCGGCGGTATTTACGCCTTTGGCGGGGGGTGGATATGAAGCAGATATTTCGGCGCTGGACTGGAAACTATTGTCGCAATTACGAGCCACAGTTAGCCAGTTCGGGGTGACCAGTGAA
>NW_024527486.1:0-981 GCF_017590135.1 Pyrgilauda ruficollis
CAAAAAACCCCACAACCAAAACCCAAAAACAACCAATTAAAAATTAAAATGCTTCTTTTTGGTGACCACATTTGGTGAATGTGTTATTCTAAACACATTCACCCCCTCTATTATATGAACATCACCTCAGTACTACCAACAATACTTCTATTAAATACTTGCCTCTTCCACAACACTTCATGTACAGCTCTCATAAAATACTTTGGAAAATCAAATGGAAGTTCTCAATTTTTAGAGGAAAATGTAAGCTGCACATTGATTTTGAGACAACAATATTGTTGCATGTCTTTTCTGTATGTAGAAATAGCAAATCTTTTTTTATATATGATATTAAAATTAACCATGTAAATTTTACTTGTAGCCTCTGGGAAAGTATAAAGACCAGAGTTGTTATTTATTCCTGTTCCCTACAATCCAAAATCTATTCCTACTCAACATTAAAGAAACCATTGCTGAAAATCAGCCTAAAAAATGAATTCACATCCCTCACTGGCAGTTGTTCTGCTTCCATCAGTCAGCACTGGTGTGACCACAATTGTTTCCTCTACTTCAATCCTGTCTTCTAATCAAATGTTCCCGTAAGTCTTAATTGAAATAACTGAGGAGAAAGAGTTAGGAATGCATCCTGGGGACAAGCTCAAGACAAAGGCTGGCATGTTTAGGGAAAAGAAAAAAAATCACTGGAAAAAACCCCCCCTCCTTAAACGACCCTCCATGAACCTGAGCATTACTACCTCACTAAATATTCCCTAAAACTGAGAGTTTGCTCTGCTGTGTTGGCCTTGAAAATAGACAGGAAACACAATTCAAATTGAGAGTCTGCACAGCATGTGCAAGGGGACAGCAATTAGCTGAAATACAGAAAAATGGAGATAATATTTTTCCAGTTTATGTCTGGAAACACTTCCAGGAAAACAAGCATCTAATATATCTAATATGCATTCTGATTTCTTTATTCTGGGACAATTAAAAAAAAAAAAA
>NW_024527487.1:0-984 GCF_017590135.1 Pyrgilauda ruficollis
CCTTCCAAGCCAAACCATCCTGGGGTTGGTGACGGTGATGTGGTTTGGGGGTTTCCTGAGCTGTGCCCCTGGTGTGAGTGGCTGGCAGTGGCTGTGGCTGGCAGGGTGCTGCTCTGGGTCCCTCTCGCAGCCCTGGCTGTCCCAGAGCTGCTGTCCCCACCAAGCCTCACCCCAGCCTGGCACGGGCACTCCTGGCTGCAGGCACTGGATTTATGGCTGGGGAGGGGGCAGGAGCTCCAGGTCTGCCTCTCCCCTGCTCAGGGATCATTATGTGCTGCTCTTTCAGCCAGCAGAACTTTCATGTCTTGCAAATTAAATTCCCGGGCAAAATAATTACATGGAGATGCTGCTGGGCTGTTATTCACAAGGGGCCAATTTTGTAGCCATTTGTTGGCATTTGAAAAGTCAAATTTCTTGTGCTGTAACATATGCAACATATAATTCAGAAACAGAACATGAAAGGCTGCAATCCAGTCAGCAGATGTAAATTTTGAGGAGAGCTGGACATCAGAGAAAAAATAAATTACGCAAGCTGAGCCAAATGAACACTTGATTTCAGCTGCACTTCGTGCCCCGAGTGTCGCTGCCCCTGCAGTCCCACACTCCGCCCTGACGAGTGTTTTTCCGGATGTCCTTCCTTTCCAGCTGGAATCTGCTGTGCAGCTGGTTCAGGAGCTGGGGCTCCCTTGCCTGCCCCCCCAGGGGTGCAGCGGGGTGCTCCCACCGGGGCTGCTGAAGGTGAGGAATGATTTCCTGCCCGGGTTTGCACCAGGGTCACAACTGGGAACAGTGCTGAGAGCAGCAGGGCTGCTGTCTGCAGGACCTGAACCGTGTGTCCCTTGCTGCTGGAAGTGTCATGGTACAGACTCAAATCTTCTGGATTGGAATTCTGAACAAACTCCTCAGGAAAAACAACACCTTTCAGTGAAAACAGTTGGCCTCTGCTGTTCTTGTTACTGTGGGAATCCCCAGAAAAGGCCAATT